>NC_090938.1:618139878-618442908 GCF_040938575.1 Ambystoma mexicanum
CCTGCACTGCTGGGGGGTGGGGGTGCAGGGGGACATGAGTGGGGGCCTGGTGGAGGCTGCCCCTGCACTGCTGAGGGGTGGGGGTGCAGGGGGACATGTGTGGGGGCCTGGTGGAGGGTGCCCCTGGTGGCTGGGGGGTGGAGGTGCAGGGGGACATGAGTGGGGGCCTGGTGGAGGCTGCCCCTGCACTGCTGGGGGGTGGGGGTGATAGGGGACATGAGTGGGGGCCTGGTGGAGGCTGCCCCTGGTGGCTGGGGGTGATGGGAGACATGAGTGGGGGCCTGGTGGAGGCTGCCCCTGCACTGCTGGGGGGTGGGGGTGGTGGGAGACATGAGTGGGGGCCTGGTGGAGGGTGCCCTTGGTGGCTGGGGCGTGGGGGTGCAGGGGGACATGTGTGGGGGCCCGTGGAGGCTGCCCCTGGTGGCTGGGGGGTGGGGGTGATGGGAGACATGAGTGGGGGCCTGGTGGAGGCTGCCCCTGCACTGAAGGGGGGTGGGGGTGGTGGGAGACATGAATGGGGGCCTGGTGGAGGCTGCCCCTGGTGGCTGGGGGGTGGGGGTGGTGGGAGACATGAGTGTGGGCCTGGTGGAGGCTGCCCCTGGTGGCTGGGGGGTGGGGGTACAGGGGGACATGTGTGGGGGCCTGGTGGAGGGTGCCCCTGCACTGCTGGGGGGTGGGGGTGGTGGTAGACATGTGTGGGGGCCTGGTGGAGGCTGCCCCTGGTGGCTGGGGGTGGGGGTGCAGGGAGACATGAGTTGGACATGAGTGGGGGCCTGGTGGAGGCTGCCCCTGGTGGCTGGGGGGTGGGGGTGGTGTGAGACATGAGTGGGGGCCTGGTGGAGGCTGCCCCTGGTGGCTGGGGGGTGGCGGTGGTGGGAGACATGAGTGGGGGCCTGGTGGAGGCTGCCCCTGGTGGCTGGGGGGGTGGGGGTGCAGGGGGACATGTGTGGGGGCCTGGTGGAGGGTGCCCCTGCACTGCTGGGGGTGGGGGTGGTGGTAGACATGTGTGGGGGCCTGGTGGAGGCTGCCCCTGGTGGCTGGGGGGTGGGGGTGATGGGAGACATGAGTGGGGGCCTGGTGGAGGCTGCCCCTGGTGGCTGGGGGGTGGGGGTGGTGGGAGACATGAGTGGGGGCCTGGTGGAGGCTGCCCCTGCACTGCTGGGGGGTGGGGGTGGAGGGAGACATGAGTGGGGGCCTGGTGGAGGCTGCCCCTGGTGGCTGGGGGGTGGGGGTGGTGGGAGACATGAGTGTGGGCCTGGTGGAGGGTGCCCCTGGTGGCTGGGGGGTGGGGGTGCAGGGGGACATGTGTGGGGGCCTGGTGGAGGGTGCCCCTGCACTGCTGGGGGTGGGGGTGGTGGTAGACATGTGTGGGGGCCTGGTGGAGGCTGCCCCTGGTGGCTGGGGGTGATGGGAGACATGAGTGGGGGCCAGGTGGAGGGTGCCCATGGTGGATGGGGGGTGGGGGTGCAGGGGAACATGAGTAGGGGCCTGGTGGAGGCTGCCCCTGGTGGCTGGGGGGTGGGGGTGGTGGGAGACATGAGTGGGGGCCTGGTGAAGGCTGCCCCTGCACTGCTGGGGGTTGGGGGTGGTGGGAGACATGAGTGGGAGCCTGGTGGAGGCTGCCCCTGGTGGCTTGGTGGTGGGTTTGGTGGGAGACATGAGTGGGGGCCTGGTGGGGGCTGCCCCTGCACTGCTGGGGGGTGGGGGTGCAGGGGGACATGAGTGGGGGCCTGGTGGAGGCTGCCCCTGGTGGCTGGGGGGTGGGGGTGGTGGGAGACATGAGTGGGGGCCTGGTGGAGGGTGCCCCTGGTGGCTGGGGGGTGGGGGTGGTGGGAGACATGAGTGGGGGCCTGGTGGACGGTGCCCCTGGTGGCTGAGGGGTGGGGGTGCAGGGGGACATGTGTGGGGGCCTGGTGGAGGGTGCCCCTGCACTGCTGGGGGGGTGGGTGTGGTGGTAGACATGTATGGGGGCCTGGTGGAGGCTGCCCCTGGTGGCTGGGGGGTGGGGGTGATGGGAGACATGAGTGGGGGCCTGGTGGAGGCTGCCCCTGGTGGCTGGGGGTGGGGGTGATGGGAGGCATGAGTGGGGGCCTGGTGGAGGCTGCCCCTGCACTGCTGGGGGGTGGGGGTGGTGGGAGACATGAGTGGGGGCCTGGTGGAGGCTGCCCCTGGTGGCTGGGGGGTGGGGGTGGTGGGAGACATGAGTGTGGGCCTGGTGGAGGCTGCCCCGGGTGGCTGGGGGGTGGGGGTGCAGTGGGACATGAGTGGGGGCCTGGTGGAGGCTGCCCCTGGTGGCTGGGGGGTGGGGGTGCAGGGGGACATGTGTGGGGGCCTGGTGGAGGGTGCCCCTGCACTGCTGGGGGGTGGGGGTGGTGGTAGACATGTGTGGGGGCCTGGTGGAGGCTGACCCTGGTGGCTGGGGGTGGGGGTGCAGGGAGACATGAGTTGGACATGAGTGGGGGCCTGGTGGAGGCTGCCCCTGCACTGCTGGGGGGTGGGGGTGGTGGGAGACATGAGTGGGGGCCTGGTGGAGGCTGCCCCTGCACTGCTGGGGGGTGGGGGTGGTGGTAGACATGTGTGGGGGCCTGGTGGAGGCTGCCCCTGGTGGCTGGGGGGTGGGGGTGATGGGAGACATGAGTGGGGGCCTGGTGGAGGCTGCCCCTGGTGGCTGGGGGGTGGGGGTAATGGGAGACATGAGTGGGGGCCTGGTGGAGGCTGCCCCTGCACTGCTGGGGGGTGGGGGTGGTGGGAGACATGAGTGGGGGCCTGGTGGAGGCTGCCCCTGGTTGCTGGGGGTGGTGGGAGACATGAGTGTGGGCCTTGTGGAGGCTGCCCATGGTGGCTGGGGGGTGGTGGTGCAGGGGGACATGAGTGGGGGCCTGGTGGAGGCTGCCCCTGCACTGCTGGGGGGTGGGGGTGCAGGGGGACATGTGTGGGGGCCTGGTGGAGGGTGCCCCTGGTGGCTGGGGGTGGGGGTGGTGGGAGACATGAGTGGGGGCCTGGTGGAGGCTGCCCCTGCACTGCTGGGGGGTGGGGTGCAGGGGGACATGAGTGGGGGCCTGGTGGAGGCTGCCCCTGGTGGCTGGGGGTGGGGGTGCAGGGAGACATGTGTGGGGGCCTGGTGGAGGGTGCCCCTGCACTGCTTTGGGGTGGGGGTTGTGGTAGACATGTGTGGGGGCCTGGTGGAGGCTGCCCCTGGTGGCTGGGGGGTGGGGGTGATGGGAGACATGAGTGGGGGCCTGGTGGAGACTGCCCCTGGTGGCTGGGGGGTGGGGGTGGTGGGAGACATGAGTGGGGGCCTGGTGGAGGCTGCCCCTGCACTGCCGGGGGGGTGGGGGTGGTGGGAGACATGAGTGGGGGCCTGGTGGAGGCTGCCCCTGGTGGCTGGGGGGTGGGGGTGCAGGGAGACATGAGTTGGACATGAGTGGGGGCCTGGTGGAGGCTGCCCCTGGTGGCTGGGGGGTGGGGGTGGTGGGAGACATGAGTGGGGGCCTGGTGGAGGCTGCCCTTGCACTGCTGGGGGGTGGGGGTGATGGGAGACATGAGTGGGGGCCTGGTGGAGGCTGCCCCTGCACTGCTGGGGGGTGGGGGTGGGGGTGATAGGGGACATGAGTGGGGGCCTGGTGGAGGTTGCCCCTGGTGGCTGGGGGGTGGGGGTGCTGGGAGACATGAGTGGGGGCCTGGTGGAGGCTGCCCCTGGTGGCTGGGGGGTGGGGGTGGTGGGAGACATAATTGGGGGCCTGGTGGAGGCTGCCCCTGGTGGCTGGGGGGTGGGGGTGATGGGAGATATGAGTGGGGCCTGGTGGAGGCTGCCCCTGCACTGCTGGGGGGTGGGGGTGGTGGGAGACATGAGTGGGGGCCTGGTGGAGGGTGCCCCTGGTGGCTGGGGCGTGGGGGTGCAGGGGGACATGTGTGGGGGCCCGTGGAGGCTGCCCCTGGTGGCTGGGGGGTGGGGGTGATGGGAGACATGAGTGGGGGCCTGGTGGAGGCTGCCCCTGCACTGCCGGGGGTGGGGGTGGTGGGAGACATGAGTGGGGGCCTGGTGGAGGCTGCCCCTGGTGGCTGGGGGGTGGGGGTGGTGGGAGACATGAGTGTGGGCCTGGTGGAGGCTGCCCCTGGTGGCTGGGGGGTGGGGGTGCAGGGGGACATGAGTGGGTGCCTGGTGGAGGCTGCCCCTGGTGGCTGGGGGGTGGGGGTGATGGGAGACATGAGTGGGGGCCTGGTGGAGGCTGCCCCTGCACTGCCGGGGGTGGGGGTGGTGGGAGACATGAGTGGGGGCCTGGTGGAGGCTGCCCCTGGTGGCTGGGGGGTGGGGGTGGTGGGAGACATGAGTGTGGGCCTGGTGGAGGCTGCCCCTGGTGGCTGGGGGGTGGGGGTGCAGGGGGACATGAGTGGGTGCCTGGTGGAGGCTGCCCCTGGTGGCTGGGGGGTGGGGGTGCAGGGGGACATGTGTGGGGGCCTGGTGGAGGGTGCCCCTGCACTGCTGGGGGGTGGGGGTGGTGGTAGACATGTGTGGGGGCCTGGTGGGGGCTGCCCCTGCACTGCTGGGGGGTGGGGGTGCAGGGGGACATGAGTGGGGGCCTGGTGGAGGCTGCCCCTGGTGGCTGGGGGGTGGGGGTGGTGGGAGACATGAGTGGGGGCCTGGTGGAGGGTGCCCATGGTGGCTGGGGGGTGGGGGTGGTGGGAGACATGAGTGGGGGCCTGGTGGATGGTGCCCCTGGTGGCTGGGGGGTGGGGGTGCAGGGGGACATGTGTGGGGGCCTGGTGGAGGGTGCCCCTGCACTTCTGGGGGGTGGGTGTGGTGGTAGACATGTATGGGGGCCTGGTGGAGGCTGCCCCTGGTGGCTGGGGGGTGGGGGTGATGGGAGACATGAGTGGGGGCCTGGTGGAGGCTGCCCCTGGTGGCTGGGGGTGGGGGTGATGGGAGGCATGAGTGGGGGCCTGGTGGAGGCTGCCCCTGCACTGCTGGGGGGTGGGGGTGGTGGGAGACATGAGTGGGGGCCTGGTGGAGGCTGCCCCTGGTGGCTGGGGGGTGGGGGTGGTGGGAGACATGAGTGTGGGCCTGGTGGAGGCTGCCCGGGGGGCTGAGGGGTGGGGGTGCAGTGGGACATGAGTGGGGGCCTGGTGGAGGCTGCCCCTGGTGGCTGGGGGGTGGGGGTGCAGGGGGACATGTGTGGGGGCCTGGTGGAGGGTGCCCCTGCACTGCTGGGGGGTGGGGGCGGTGGTAGACATGTGTGGGGGCCTGGTGGAGGCTGCCCCTTGTGGCTGGGGGGTGGGGGTGCAGGGAGACATGAGTTGGACATGAGTGGGGGCCTGGTGGAGGCTGCCCCTGCACTGCTGGGGGGTGGGGGTGGTGGGAGACATGAGTGGGGGCCTGGTGGAGGCTGCCCCTGCACTGCTGGGGGGTGGGGGTGGTGGTAGACATGTGTGGGGGCCTGGTGGAGGCTGCCCCTGGTGGCTGGGGGGTGGGGGTGATGGGAGACATGAGTGGGGGCCTGGTGGAGGCTGCCCCTGGTGGCTGGGGGGTGGGGGTAATGGGAGACATGAGTGGGGGCCTGGTGGAGGCTGCTCCTGCACTGCTGGGGGTTGGGGGTGGTGGGAGACATGAGTGGGGGCCTGGTGGAGGCTGCCCCTGGTGGCTGGGGGTGGTGGTAGACATGTGTGGGGGCCTGGTGGAGGCTGCCCCTGGTGGCTGGGGGGTGGGGGTGATGGGAGACATGAGTGGGGGCCTGGTGGAGGCTGCCCCTGGTGGCTGGGGGGTGGGGGTAATGGGAGACATGAGTGGGGGCCTGGTGGAGGCTGCCCCTGCACTGCTGGGGGGTGGGGGTGGTGGGAGACATGAGTGGGGGCCTGGTGGAGGCTGCCCCTGGTTGCTGGGGGTGGTGGGAGACATGAGTGTGGGCCTTGTGGAGGCTGCCCATGGTGGCTGGGGGGTGGTGGTGCAGGGGGACATGAGTGGGGGCCTGGTGGAGGCTGCCCCTGCACTGCTGGGGGGTGGGGGTGCAGGGGGACATGTGTGGGGGCCTGGTGGAGGGTGCCCCTGGTGGCTGGGGGTGGGGGTAGTGGGAGACATGAGTGGGGGCCTGGTGGAGGCTGCCCCTGCACTGCTGGGGGGTGGGGTGCAGGGGGACATGAGTGGGGGCCTGGTGGAGGCTGCCCCTGGTGGCTGGGGGTGGGGGTGCAGGGGGACATGAGTGGGGGCCTGGTGGAGGGTGCCCCTGCACTGCTTTGGGGTGGGGGTTGTGGTAGACATGTGTGGGGGCCTGGTGGAGGCTGCCCCTGGTGGCTGGGGGGTGGGGGTGATGGGAGACATGAGTGGGGGCCTGGTGGAGGCTGCCCCTGGTGGCTGGGGGGTGGGGGTGGTGGGAGACATGAGTGGGGGCCTGGTGGAGGCTGCCCCTGCACTGCCGGGGGGGGGGTGGGGGTGGTGGGAGACATGAGTGGGGGCCTGGTGGAGGCTGCCCCTGGTGGCTGGGGGGTGGGGGTGCAGGGAGACATGAGTTGGACATGAGTGGGGGCCTGGTGGAGGCTGCCCCTGGTGGCTGGGGGGTGGGGGTGGTGGGAGACATGAGTGGGGGCCTGGTGGAGGCTGCCCTTGTACTGCTGGGGGGTGGGGGTGATGGGAGACATGAGTGGGGGCCTGGTGGAGGCTGCCCCTGCACTGCTGGGGGGTGGGGGTGGGGGTGATAGGGGACATGAGTGGGGGCCTGGTGGAGGTTGCCCCTGGTGGCTGGGGGGTGGGGGTGGTGGGAGACATGAGTGGGGGCCTGGTGGAGGCTGCCCCTGGTGGCTGGGGGGTGAAGGTGGTGGGAGACATGAGTGGGGGCCTGGTGGAGGCTGCCCCTGGTGGCTGGGGGGTGGGGGTGATGGGAGATATGAGTGGGGGCCTGGTGGAGGCTGCCCCTGCACTGCTGGGGGGTGGGGGTGGTGGGAGACATGAGTGGGGGCCTGGTGGAGGGTGCCCCTGGTGGCTGGGGCGTGGGGGTGCAGGGGGACATGTGTGGGGGCCCGTGGAGGCTGCCCCTGCACTGCCGGGGGGTGGGGGTGGTGGGAGACATGAGTGGGGGCCTGGTGGAGGCTGCCCCTGGTGGCTGGGGGGTGGGGGTGGTGGGAGACATGAGTGTGGGCCTGGTGGAGGCTGCCCCTGGTGGCTGGGGGGTGGGGGTGCAGGGGGACATGAGTGGGTGCCTGGTGGAGGCTGCCCCTGGTGGCTGGGGGGTGGGGGTGCAGGGGGACATGTGTGGGGGCCTGGTGGAGGGTGCCCCTGCACTGCTGGGGGGTGGGGGTGGTGGTAGACATGTGTGGGGGCCTGGTGGGGGCTGCCCCTGCACTGCTGGGGGGTGGGGGTGCAGGGGGACATGAGTGGGGGCCTGGTGGAGGCTGCCCCTGGTGGCTGGGGGGTGGGGGTGGTGGGAGACATGAGTGGGGGCCTGGTGGAGGGTGCCCCTGGTGGCTGGGGGGTGGGGGTGGTGGGAGACATGAGTGGGGGCCTGGTGGATGGTGCCCCTGGTGGCTGGGGGGTGGGGTTGCAGGGGGACATGTGTGGGGGCCTGGTGGAGGGTGCCCCTGCACTGCTGGGGGGTGGGTGTGGTGGTAGACATGTATGGGGGCCTGGTGGAGGCTGCCCCTGGTGGCTGGGGGGTGGGAGTGATGGGAGACATGAGTGGGGGCCTGGTGGAGGCTGCCCCTGGTGGCTGGGGGTGGGGGTGATGGGAGGCATGAGTGGGGGCCTGGTGGAGGCTGCCCCTGCACTGCTGGGGGGTGGGGGTGGTGGGAGACATGAGTGGGGGCCTGGTGGAGGCTGCCCCTGGTGGCTGGGGGGTGGGGGTGGTGGGAGACATGAGTGTGGGCCTGGTGGAGGCTGCCCCGGGTGGCTGAGGGGTGGGGGTGCAGTGGGACATGAGTGGGGGCCTGGTGGAGGCTGCCCCTGGTGGCTGGGGGGTGGGGGTGCAGGGGGACATGTGTGGGGGCCTGGTGGAGGGTGCCCCTGCACTGCTGGGGGGTGGGGGTGGTGGTAGACATGTGTGGGGGCCTGGTGGAGGCTGCCCCTTGTGGCTGGGGGGTGGGGGTGCAGGGAGACATGAGTTGGACATGAGTGGGGGCCTGGTGGAGGCTGCCCCTGCACTGCTGGGGGGTGGGGGTGGTGGGAGACATGAGTGGGGGCCTGGTGGAGGCTGCCCCTGCACTGCTGGGGGGTGGGGGTGGTGGTAGACATGTGTGGGGGCCTGGTGGAGGCTGCCCCTGGTGGCTGGGGGGTGGGGGTGATGGGAGACATGAGTGGGGGCCTGGTGGAGGCTGCCCCTGGTGGCTGGGGGGTGGGGGTAATGGGAGACATGAGTGGGGGCCTGGTGGAGGCTGCTCCTGCACTGCTGGGGGTTGGGGGTGGTGGGAGACATGAGTGGGGGCCTGGTGGAGGCTGCCCCTGGTGGCTGGGGGTGGTGGGAGACATGAGTGTGAGCCTTGTGGAGGCTGCCCATGGTGGCTGGGGGGTGGTGGTGCAGGGGGACATGAGTGGGGGCCTGGTGGAGGCTGCCCCTGCACTGCTGGGGGGTGGGGGTGCAGGGGGACATGTGTGGGGGCCTGGTGGAGGGTGCCCCTGGTGGCTGGGGGTGGTGGGAGACATGAGTGGGGGCCTGGTGGAGGCTGCCCCTGCACTGCTGGTGGGTGGGGTGCAGGGGGACATGAGTGGGGGCCTGGTGGAGGCTGCCCCTGGTGGCTGGGGGTGGGGGTGCAGGGGGACATGTGTGGGGGCCTGGTGGAGGCTGCCCCTGGTGGCTGGGGGGTGGGGGTGGTGGGAGACATGAGTGGGGGCCTGGTGGAGGCTGCCCCTGCACTGCCGGGGGGGGTGGGGGTGGTGGGAGACATGAGTGGGGGCCTGGTGGAGGCTGCCCCTGGTGGCTGGGGGGTGGGGGTGCAGGGAGACATGAGTTGGACATGAGTGGGGGCCTGGTGGAGGCTGCCCCTGGTGGCTGGGGGGTGGGGGTGGTGGGAGACATGAGTGGGGGCCTGGTGGAGGCTGCCCCTGCACTGCTGGGGGGTGGTGGTAGACATGGGTGGGGGCCTGGTGGAGGCTGCCCCTGGTGGCTGGGGGCTGGGGGTGCAGGGAGAAATGAGTTGGACATGTTTGGGGGCCTGGTGGAGGGTGCCCCTGCACTGCTGGGGGTGGGGGTGATGGGAGACATGTGTTGGTGGAACTTCCCGAGCCCCCAGAAGTACACGTACCCAGGAAAATCGCGTGTGTAACTTCCTGCGCACCCAGGAACACACGCACACGCTATTTTTCACACAGCGGGTGCCCGTGTTTGTCGGTACCCCTTTGCACCTCATTTGTCCTAGAGGGCCACTGTATGGCCCATTCATCATGGCTGTATATGGGTGCTTTTTGTTAGCGCACATTTTGGTGCACATTTTTTTCAGTCGCAGGGGCGCTACCGCCTGCTTTCTTGTGGCATACTTGTTTGGCCCTGTGCGCCTCTTTGACCGTGCGCTAGTTTGCCCTATTCGATTCCATGAATACGGGTTGTAGGCGAGTGTGTGGGCGTTCCGCGCACTTGCCTCCTGTACTTCCCCCGTGACGCCCATATTTTCACGCGTTGTTCCCCATTCCGAGTGTTACGCCCCGTGTTCTGCCTACTTTTGTGATGTGTGCCGCGCTATGTGCGATTTCGCAGTGGCCGTGGCGCACGCTGTTGGATGACCTGTGCGCCGGCGTGCGCGGCGCACATTTTTAGCGCACATCCAATGTTTTTCTCGCGCACAGACTTCCATGAATCGATGTGCGCTGGTTTCCCTGCGATTTTCGCACTTGCACTGCGATTTTCGCACTTTTACTGCGATTTGCACGTTTTGGCAACTCTGCGCGGGAATTTTCGGCGCACATTATTTCCATGAATCGACCCCTAGTTTCTAAATGTAGACCCAGGGATCGAACCTCGTTGCTTCGTGTCATTTTGCTTCCAAGGCGAGCACGTTGCCACTGAGCTACCCTCCCTCTTTCTCACCTTATCTCTCCCCATCCCTCCCTCTGTCGTGATAATGCAGTACAGGAAGAAGCCTTTTCATGTTTTCACGCCTCCTGCTGCCCCTAAACATATTAGGCGTACAGTGGAGTAAAAAGTATATGATGCAAGAGATATATGAAGAAGCTTGTTTATTTAAACAGTATAGATTCCTAAACAGGAGGTCAAAGGGGGAGGCGTTGACGTGCGTTGCATGTGCGCAACACAACCTGCACTTCTGTTGGGGGGAGGGGCTACCTAGTGATGGGAGGGTCTACTTCAGAAACTGGGCGGGGTAAACTAGGAGGCTCGGCCACCTCTGTTCTACTTCAAGGGGTGTCTGGTGCAGGATCCAAGTATCAAATGGTACATTTGAAAGCACATTGTACCAGTGAGAATGACAAAGTGATAGGATGTGAAGATAACATACGTATTTAGTTGCTTTGATCCATTTTATATCTAAACCCAGGTATTTGATCAGGCATCACCCTTTAAGCCAAAGCGACCACAAGGGGACCACACGGAAGTACAGTGTGCCACTAATCCATCTTTCACATGAGATACAAACTATACATTTCTGTTCATTATACCATTATATGACAGTATCAGAACATTTTCATGCTGGCTGCGCCTATAGATTTCCATTGTGGCTGCACCAATATATGCCGATATTCCCATATTTGAACATTCTCATGTTTGCTTTGCACATAATGCCAGTAATGTTGCTACAAGAAAACATATCTATCCCAGTAAAAAATGGCTAGACTGGAATAACATGTCATGCCTACTTTGCTATAGATGCCCAGTAAATAAAAAGTAATGCTGCATTAATAAATGACTAAACTGGCTGCACCAAAATGTCATTCTAGCCACATAACACATCATGCTTACTTTACTATGAATGTCCACTAAAATGTTATTTTTAGTGAAATACCCCTTTCCCCGCCTGTCCCTCTCCCACCAACCACCACCACCCCACATCTCTCACTCTCTCCCCGACAGAATCAGCTCTCCGGCCCAACATTTCGCATAAGCGCACACACAATTACACATTCACGCTCTCAGTGCATTGTTTTCATGCAGGGTTACAATTCCTTATACACACTGTAAGCTAAACATGTTGGAAATGGAAAAGGAGAGAGTCCCCGTATTTTTGAGTCCTTCCAGTGAGCATGAATCTGCACCTAGTGCTCATAAGAAAATGTTATTTTCAGGGGGATTTTATTTCTCATCCTATTGAAACCTTAGGATGGTTTATTTGAGCCAGGCTGTATGGTGACCTTGTATAAAGTCGACGTCTAGATTGTAAATCAGGACCATAGTAGAGGGTGGAATCAGTCAGCAGCTACACAAGGCACTGCTGATGTTCAAAGACGTTTCGGCAAATGTCATGGACAAGCCTCCTTCTGGAGCCAAGGCGGTGGTCCCCTGCAGGAAGCAGAGGGAACCGTGAGATAGGTGAAAGTGGTGTCCACAATGGTAGATTGTACAGTGTAACTAACTATATACAGAAGTGGAAAGGCAAGATTGACACAGACTTAATGCATAATTAAAAGTAAAGTGTATAATTTATGAGAAAACACAATTCCAAGCGTACACTGACCTGTACAGGGGTAGCAACAAATAGGGTTGCCTAGCTGGCTTTGTAAGTAAAGGGGTGGAGGGTGACGAGCCTGTATTTTGGAAGGCAAATCCGTCTGGTACACCATCCAACAATTCGATGATGGGGAACTGCAGAGTGTTCTAAAAAGCAGAGATTCCCCTTAGAAAATGCACCGTGAGTGAAAGGGTACTGATAAACAGGCATATTTTATAGAAAATAATCTGTCAAGACAACAGATCACGTGAATCTACATAAATAAATAAATAAATAAAAGGCTCTACAAGAGCTGGGTACCTCAAAGTTAGAGAGGCAGATCCTTCCTGGGTTGGATGAAGTCAGTCCCAGGGTCCCAGGAAAGGCGTGCAGCACCAGAGCAGGTGCGTGCTGCTACACAGGGAAAGAAAGGAAAGGCTAATTAGTGTGGGGAAGTGGGCACTGGTTGGGTCCACCCAAAGTGGTCAGTGACCCAATTTAGAAGGGGGAGAATACCGGCGGGCTCCACTCACCGAAAAAAGCAACAGCAGAATGAAAGAATCGTCTGCTGGACACGCTGTGCGGCTCTGCCGGAGGGGAACTGCTGGACGCTGAGAGCAGTTACCGGCAGAGCTGTACATAAAGGCGGAGTGTGCGTGGGTAGCTCTAGGTTCGCTGATCACTCGCGCTTGCGCACAGCTCCGTGCGCCGATACTATCCCCGTGCGCATGCGTGTTAGTAAAAGCGCCCGGAGTGAGCTGTTGGAGGAAATCCCCAGCCAAAGATCTCGCAGCTCTATTAGAGGATCCTCGCAGGTATTAGTAAGTGCAACAATGGGACACGGGGATAAACCATGAAATGAATCCCATTTAGTATGAAAAAGACAACTATGAGATGTGGCCCCCACGGATCACCGGTTATGAGAAGGTGCCCTTTCCAGGCCATTGTGTGAACTGTAAGGTACAGTTGGAAATGTATACAGTGACTGGCAAACCCAGGGGCAAACCTGTTGTCCTAGCAACAGTCCACAGCCCACACAGATGTATGGATGTCAACTAATGCAGTGGCTGGCTCGTACCCCTTGTCAATACATGGCAGGTATAGTGGGCAAAAAGGCCCTGTGTTCTTATGCCATGGGGCCTGCTGGTTTGGCCTCATTTAGACCAAGGGTTATGGATTTGAGCTTAAAAATCCACCAGGCTTCTTTAAAGTTCAAAGATCCACCTGCATTAGTAGTCTGAGGTATTTTGTCCACTATCCACCATATGAAGTTGTCCGGGCCGTGGCGGAATTCAGTAAAGTGTGCTACCAGAGGTGCAGTCATGTTTGTACACCTTATACGTGACCTGTGTTCACTTATTCTCTTGTGGATAGACCTGGAGGTTTGCCCCACATATCTCAGGCCACATGGACATTCAATAACATAAATTACATTAGCAGATTTGCAATTTGAGAAGTGGCGAAGATGTCACTCCTTCTGGCCTATGGAAAAAGATGTGGTTTTGCGTGTGAATTTGCATGCAGTACAGTTGCCACATGGATGGTGTCCTACAATTTCCCTAAGGTTCCACAGCGAGGACCTGGTGCTAGTCTTGCTGATCCTGGCTTGAGTCAATATGTCTTTTAGGTTTTTCGATCTTTTAAGGGCCATTCTAGGCAATGGTTCGTTTGGGAGGCTAAGTTGGATAAGTGGCCAGAATTTCTTGATCGCCCCTTTAAGTTTGGTGGTGGTGGGGCAAAATGTGCTGACACAAGTGATGTTGTCTTCCCCACTGCGGTCTCTGTCTTTGATTTCAAGTAAGGAGTCTCTAGGAGTAAATCTTGCTCTCTTCTGGGTGTTGTGAAGGAGTTTCTTGGGGTATCCTCTGGCTGTTAATTTTTGTTGCAGACGGGATGCATGATTCTTGAACTCTTGGAGGTCGGTACAGTTTCTCCGGATCTGTAAAAACTGTCCATATGGTAGGTTGTTGCGTACATTTTGTGGGTGGTGGCTGTGATAGTGCAAGATGGTGTTGCGATCCGTCTCTTTGGTAAAGAGAGTGCATTCCAGCTTGCCTTCCTTGTGTCTGAGTGTGAGGTCCAGGAAGTGTATTTCTGTTCTGCTGTGTTGAATAGTGAATTTGATTTCGGCCAAACAGTTGTTGATCTAATTGAAGAAGTTCGGTAGGTCGTTCTCCTCTCCCTTCCAGATGAAAATGACGTCATCGATATATCAATGCCAAAGTATCATGTTGTCCAGGAAGGGTTGTTAGTATTGAGGACGAAATTATGTTCATATTCGGCCATAAAGATGATGGCCAGGCTGGGTGCAAAAGCTGCACCCATAGCAGTGCCACTGGTCTGCATGTAGAAGGTTCCATCGAATTTAAAGAAGTTGTGTGTGAGGGCTAGCTCCAGGAGTTCAACTGTCAGGTTGGTTGGTACTCTTCTTTGTTTCATATGATGGGTCAAGTGCATCCTGATGCATTCGATGGCCATGTGTTGTGGTATACTGGTGTACAGGCTGTTAATGTCCATAGTGACCAGTGCATCTTCTGTGGGGTTAAATTGTTGATTTTCAAATTTTAGTATTGTGGACATGGTATTCCTTAGATATGTGGGAGTTTCTTGACTCAGTGGCTTGAGAAAATAGTCGATGAATTTGCTGATGGGCTCCAAAATGGAGCCGCAGTCTGAGACAATCGGCCTCCCAGGAGGTTTGGTTTGATTTTTGTGCATCTTAGGCAGTGCATAAAACGCTGGAGTCCTCCCTTCAGAAGTATTGAGAACGATTTCCTCCTTGTCCGAGATCCACTCTTTGTTTACTGCGAATTGTGTTATTTCCTGAATCTTCATTTTGATTATTTCTGTGGGATACTTTTAAAGTTTTTTGGAGTTCCCTGGGACACTCAGGAGATCCATAACCATATTTTTGTATTGGTCTATGTTTTGGACCACGATGCCGCCCCCCTTATCAGCTGGTTTTATAACAATGGATTTATTAGCGGCCTCTGGCCAACAGCTTATTCTTTGTTGATGCAAAAATGTGTATTTCCAGCCTCTGTCAACTCTGCAGCTCTGGTCTCTCTCCTTCGAGCGCTTCGCTTACTATCATTGAGAGCCAGCGTCCATCTTTTCAACTTGGACGCTTCACCTGTGCTATATTTTCTACTGCAGCAAGCATCTATATGGCTTCTCTGCCTTGCGTTTCTGCATATATACATGCACTACTCATCCGTTTACTTATCTTCTTTTCATATATAGTTTCTTCTTACTTGTACATATGTTTACTCTTGTTCCTTCAGTTACGTCTTCATTCTTAAGTATACTTATATCGTTTCAGTGCGCCATTGTATCTTCTCCTTATGACATCACCTTGCATCTGTCAGATCTTCTTTACAACTCCTCAATATTCAGTGGTGCCTGCAAATCTCCTGCTCCACTTCAGTATGAGGGTACATTTGATACGGTTGTTTGAGTGCATAACGTCTCTCATACACTCTATACGGTATTGGGATAATACCTGGTGTCATGCACAATGTCTTCCTGTTTTTCATCCAGTATGATGGAGGTGAGGGGGTGGAGTCTATCAGTGAACGTACACATCTTCTCCTTTACATTCCCCCTCTAGTTGAGTCCTCGGCCACCTCCTCTTCCTCAATTCTCTTCATTCTTCTTTCACAGAATTATTTCTTTGGAAGCCATATTTTAGTCACACCCCTCAGGTCACCTGCATTATTTATATGTTCATCTACACTCCAGGTCATGTGACAGTACTCTCCAGTTGATTGCCAGAACACCCAACTCCCGACATAGTTCTTATGATCTTTAGGGTAACAAAACCTTGTTCCTGGGGTGCTAGAGGGCTTTCCTGCAGGTGCTTACTGGTATTGTTTTTGGTCTGTGTGTGCTCATCGGTCACAGTATTTACATCGATCATTATCTTCATTCCAATTGCTTTCTTTGCTGTCTTCTTGCAATGTCCAATTAATATTTTTATAAGGCAGAATCCTAGCAACACCAACACTAGTATTGCTCCAAGTAGTTTGAAGCCAGCCAAGTTTGATCCCATGAGAACAGGGATGAAAAACCAATCTTCATCCTCGGTCTCGTCTACTTCATCCACCATTTTCGTATGCCGGGTTGATAGCATAGTTATTGCTTCTGTCAGGGTTCCATTTTCTCCATCATGGGCAGGTGTAAATATACAACAAGAAGGCCCGATCTTGGCGCACACAGCTCCTTCCATTGCTGTAATTAAGTCCAGGAGATACCTGTTCTGGAGGGTCATGAGCCTGATTGCCCTTAGTTCTTCTTTGATTGCATTAAATCCTTTTTTTGTCGGGTTGATCGTTCGTAGCAGCTCCCACCTAGTGATCTGTAACCACTTGGCATTTACTGCAGTGATGTAAATATCACTGCTGTTCTGAGGAACATCTTATGTTCATCTGGAATGTCATAATAGCCATCTATTGATTTTGCTGAGAAATTGTTCTCCCTCTTCCGTCGTGTGAGACTAAGCAATCTCTTCTTCCTCAGGTGTGCATCCATGTTTGGAAAACTTTCAATATGGAGATCTCTTTGGGGAATCACCAAGGCAGGAACATGTATGATCGCCAAGGAACACAATCCTCCTCAATTTGTAGGCAGCTGCATATAAGCCTTGGATCCACAAGCCCAATAGCGATCCATTAGCATGGCAGTTCCACCATTTATTACTGGTAATTTGAGCATCTGCTTGCATCCTTTATTTTCTCCAACTCGAACCAGGCCTTTGTTTCTGAAGCATGTTGTTGCATTCCTTATTGGTATTATAGACACTGGTCCTGCTTCATTTTCAACCCATGTTAGTAATTTGGCATACTTGGCCCATGTCTTTAGGCGTCCGTCATTTACAATTTCCATTCTCTCTACTGGTTCTTTCATCAATAAATGTGCACTGCATGCTAACATTCCTTCGTCTCACAGTGTATTGATGGCAACTCGTCCATAAACCAATAGCTGAGGTCGATCCTGGTGTTTCCTGTACATCTGCACACCCAACCTCTTCTGTTCAGCAACCTTTATTTGTTCTCCAGTCAGTGATGAATATATGAGTATTATTCTCAGCAAAACAATGTCTTTTTCTATCTTATGCATTTTTATATATGCGTCTTCATATGGAATTGATTTCTTCGATCATCATCGTAAGGTCACCCATCTTCCTTCGAACTGTCGTCTTGTTGTGCCCGCTACAAGATGGCTGACATTCTCTTCCCCAGGTCTCTCATGTGTTGATACCACATGTTATTTTTTTAAATGGGCAGTATTGCCAAGACATGCATTTATACCTTCATTGTCTCCACCAACATCCCTTTTAGATCGGGCAATTTGTTCAGAAATATCACAAAAAATATCACTCGACCCTTGACAGGAATAGAAAGAGCTGTTTCATTCTGAGGTATTTCACTTGAATTATAAAACAATATCTCACAAAATGTACTTGCACTTACTGATCTCTGCAACCACTTTTTTGCTACTGGATCTTTCTCCTCCTCCCCAAGCACTCCCTTGTCCACCCCTCCTGAGAAAACCTTCTGCAGACCCGTCTTATCCAGCCAAATATCACCCCATATCTATCACCCCTTCCTCGGGACACTTTTGGAGAAGCTGGTCTTTCCCCAACTGACATGGCACACTGAACTTTTTGGTTACCTACATGACCATCAATCTGGATTCCGAGCATCCAGAGGCACAGAAACTTCTCTTCTGAACACCCTTGAGGAAGTGCTCGCATCTCTTGATGCCAACTCTCCAGCTTTTCTCATTCTATTCAATCTCTCCTCTGCATTTGATACGGTCAACCACTCCATCCTCATAAAAAGACTCCACAATACCCGAGGTATCTCAGAGTGGGCACTGAACTGGCTGACCTCCTTCCTCAGTGACCGTCCATCCCAGGTCATTCTGGGCTCTTTCTCCTCCCCCACCTCTATCTCCACCTGCGGCATCCCCCAGGGCTCCAACCTTTCTCCTTGGCTCTTAAAACAACTATCTTGCCCCGCTTGTACACCTCATTTCCACCTTCTCCCAAAACTTCCAGTGTTATACAGATGACACACAACTCTTCTTCAAACTTCCCTCTGATCCTCTTCTCACTTCATCTATCATTCCTGACTGTCTATCCGTCTTCCAGTCCTGGTGTACGTCCAATGACCTCTGCCTCAATGCCAGCAAGACTGAGATCTTTCCTACTGGGACTGCTGCTCCCTCTTTTTCTCCCTCACTCTGGTCATATTCTATGGGCTCTCCCCTTTCTCCTTCATCTGAAGCCAGAAACCTTGGAGTCATCTCCTCTGTCTTCTGTATCCCTCACATTCAGGACCTTGCCAAGAAGTCCCACTTTCAACTCCACCTCCTCAAAGGAATTCTTCCTTTTCTCACTTTCCCCCAAAAGTTCATTGGGCCTCATTACGAGTTTGGAGGTAGCCATGCCGTTTTTAGCGGCATGGCTACAGCCAAACCGGGTACCGGGTTCCAGAAATAGGGAATTACCGGGCCATGCCAACTTTGGCGGGCCAGGTAATTCCCATTCATGGGACCCGGACCAGGTACATCCCCATTCCCATTTGAGCCCCCATAGGGCTCAATGGGAATGGGAAGGATGCTAACATTACACCAACAGCTAGAAAGCCTAATTATTTAGCACACACATTCTGTGCAGGCACGGTAGTGTTAACAGCAGTTCCCAAAAAATGTTCTCCTCTACCACCCCATCCACTCTAAGGTCTACTCTGTAGGCACACAGTTACATCACAGTCCATCACCATATGTTATTACATCCTCGTTTTCATGTAATCACATTGTCTCACATGAGTGCATATGGTGTTGTATGCAGAAAATTATCAATGTTTTCTTGATATGTATAATGAAGCTAAACCAATTCTGTATTTTTTTTAAAAAAGGTAGCAGGCGCTCCTCTCCAGAAAGAACATGGCATTGTCAAACGGGAAAATATATCATACCTCCTATTGCAACGAATATGTGTATATTGGCCTACGCCAAGCTGCTTGTAAGCCAGTTGCGAAGAAAACCGTGTTGCAAGGTCCTGACCTTAGAATCAATGTAAACCGCCATTTTAGGTCAATCCGCCATTTTAGGTTCTCTTTGTAAAGTCACCCTGTGAGTTAAAACGGTCGACAATGTCATTCCAAAATACAACATGGCCGTCTTGACCTCTGTGTGTAATTAATATGTAACTTGCCTGCAGGCCACTTGTTGGGGTCGTGAACTGAGACCTTGTCCTTCGCTGACCTGTGTGTAAAGGATTACTCGTGCAATGAAACTAATCCACGAGCATATGTTAAGAACAATGTATCCAAATTCTGAACTAAGAACACTTGTTTAACTACATTGTATTAATGTTTGAGAAGACCTTTATGAGATCCTAAAATACACTGTTACCACATAGGCTTGTTGGCGAATGTATTAAAGGCAATCCCTATGCATATAGTGGTGCGAACCCGGCATGAACCCTAGATCAGTAATGTATTAGAGGAATATTAACACGAAGTAGGCTTGGACATCATGTTCGAAGATGGTATAAAAGAGTAACAAATTCTAATGTACAGTGTCTCTCACTAAGCACACTGAACCACGCTGGAGTTTGTTGTGTTGTACTGAGGGCCAATAGCTATATGTTACTTTCCTTGGAAAACTGTTCAGTATAAAATAAAGATCTTTGTATGTTCCTTTGTAACCCGTGTTCGGTGTATTTCCTTTTGGGGTACTCAGCCTCGATATTTTGATTTTGTTTTCACAGTTGGCGCCCGAATAGGGACCCTCAAGATTGATGCCGGATTGTTGAAGGTTGACTCACGCTATCGGACCGGGTTCGGACGGTGTGACGAAATAAGGGGCCCCTTATGAACGAGATGCGACACCTCAGCAGCGCTGCACGACCCGATCCCTGGACGATTAGCGTGTGGTCCAAGACGGCATCTTGACGAGGGTCCACTTATCGAGGCGGGCATATTTGCTGAAATCACCAAACATGAGGTAAGATTAGTTAGGTAAGATTCTTTGTAATCCGATCGGACCTCCTTAGGACTGATCAGGTGAGTCGTGACCCGATTCTTAAATATCCTGATAATTTGATTTTGGCGTATTGTATCCGCAGACACAATTATTGACAAGGTAATACCAATAATTTGATATGCATGGGGAATTGTCTACCTGCTTCAGGGCGGTATTCCGCAGCGATAGACAATATTTGGAATTTAGCCGTCCGGCACCACAGGAGGGGTCGCCGGCTTGTACTATGTACTGTAAGCATGGCATTGGAAGTATAGTGCTTAATGATATTTGGCACAGACAAACCAGACATGCCTCCGAACTTCCATGGCCAATCAATGGTAGTTTTGAAATCCCTCGTATTGAGTATTTAGAGTCGATTCTATTAAAGAAAAAGGCTAGACCTGCAGCATTCGATATTTTTTCAGAATTGGAAAAAAGAAGCGTTGCAGCAACTTAAGAGTAGAGAAAAACATACGCGCCGTCATAAGACAAACGCCGAAAAAGAATTATTATATGACCAAGATAAACATTCTGAGTCGACTAGGAATATGAATAGGGCTTTCTCACTTGGAATTCAGAAAATCTATCCTTCTAAAGACCTTCATGTTTCTGACGAATTAATCGACAAATTGTTAAATGAACAAAGGCCTGGTGCCTCTGCGCCACCTCCGAATGTTCCTCTTCCTGCTGCTTTGCCTCTTCCTCCTGTTATTCCTGCTCGTCCTGCTGTTGTTCCTGTTGTTCCTGCTCCTCCTAATGTTCCTCTTCCTCCAGTTGCTGTTTCTCCACCTATTACTCCACCCCTTCTTATTGCACCAGTAACAGTACCTCCATTGAAGTTGCCTGCTCCCCCTCTTCTAAGTGGTCTTGTGCCGCTTGTAGCCGATCAGGGTGCGGGATCAAGGGTTGTCACTCGCAATACTGTACCGCCAGAGAAGAAACGGGATTTGATTGCATGGGCTAAGCATTGTATGGAGAGAGATGATCAAGCTAATGTTTTTGCCACACTTTTTAATATGGATAATTTTCCTGAGAAAAATGTTTTTATTGAAGGTTTAGGGATTCATTTATGTGTATTGTGGGGCAAATTAAATAATACAGATCTCCCGCAAGGGTTAAGGGATCTAAAAACCTTAGCGTTTTCAAGAGACACTGTGAAGAAAGTTAATGAGCATGTCGAGAGGTTATTTGAGTATAGAAAGGAGTTGGAAAGGTTACAAAATGAGGATGACGAGGGGGAAAGTATGTATGTACAGAAACAGTTCCTTCCTTGTCATAAATCGATATCTGAGGAAGCACGAATTTGTACGAAAGACGCGCTTAGGTGGATTTCAGATATGTCGATAACTCCAGTTGAGGTATATGACACATACATTCAGTATACGCCAGAAATGCAGAGGAAAGTGATACAGGTAATGATAGAGTACCTACAGGATAATTGTGTAAAGAGAAAAATTAGTTGTCCCACAGAGTTATTGAGTATTTATAAAAGAGCTTTTTCACTTGACACTCCTTCTACTGCTTTACCGTTCGACTTAGCTCTGTTGCTTAGTAAGCGTTCGGAGTTGCCTACTTCTCAGTTGCCTATGTGCGAGGTTCCTCCGACATTTGTCCCGAAGGTTGGGATTGCGGCTGATCCTGCAACAAATGCAGTCGCTGTGAACATTCCTGCACATTATGTATTGCAGTTTGTTCATGTCCCGTTCTCAAGACAGGAAGTGAATACTATTAGACAATCTATTCCTGATATTAGGAAAAATCCGACAGGATTCTATAAAGAAATAGAGTCCGTCTTGCAGTCTTCAGTGTTCACCCTAGGCGCTATTGATTTGTTATTTCCTGTACTCCTGCCCGTAGATTTGTGGAAACAAGTTAGGACTATAGACGACGTACCAGGGTTAGGAGATACATGGGCAAACATAACTAGATTTGATGGAAAAAGGCCAGCTGGTGAAAGACCGCCCCAGGTGATATTACCTTTGCCTGATAGAATTATTACAAAATTGAAAACCATAATTCCTGAGAAAATAATTATTTGGGACAAACTTACGGCCTGTGTCCAAGGGAAGTCTGAGGGTGCTACTGAGTTCTTTAATCGGTTTGAACAGGTATTCTCGGATTTCAGCGGATAAGACTTAGGCACAGAGTCTGGGAAAATATTATTTGTAGACACATTTGTGTGTGGATTGCTGTCTGACATCCAGTCACAAATTATGTCTTCTGAGAGCGCTTGGCAGGCGAAGTACCAATCAGAAGTACTGCACATGGCTCAGGACTACGAGAATCGTGGAAATAATGAAAAAGATAGAGTTGAAAAACGAAAAGGTGATTTAAAGACTAAAGTACTATTACAGCAAATTGTTAGAGGCCCCAGAGGAGGTAGTTCGCAGATTAGAGGTCAGTGTGTTCCACAAGGCAATGTGCCCTTGGGTCCTGTGAACATTAACCAGTGTGCCTATTGTCGACAAGAGGGTCATTGGCGTGCACAATGCCCCGTCCTTCGACAGAGGTCCAATAACACATTTGGGAATATGGGTAGACGGTCCAGAGGTCGCCCGGATGTAGGGGGCCCTGGTAGAGGTCAGTTTGCACAGGATCCTCAGCAACCTTTCTCACAGGATAATCAGACTCCAAGTGTGGATACTAGGAACATATTTGATCATCCTTCTACTGCATATCTATCTGAAGAGCTTCCTTTTGATGATATTCTGTTTCGTTAGGATTGCCCGAAGCAGGGTTTGGAACCTACACCTATTCCTGTCAATCAGAAAGGTCCCTATGTTGAAATGGTAGTAGGAAATAGGAAACATCAGTTTTTGATAGATACTGGAGCACAGAAGTGCTCCATTGATCATTCACGGGTTCCAAACATTCCACTGTCAGGGCAAACAAATGTTTCTGTAGGGTTTTCTGGCACACCAGTTGTTTGTCCAGTTTCTTCTCCGGTACCTATTTCTTTGGGTCCCTTTATGGACCACTGTCCATTCCTTTTGACTTCAAATTGTGGAGAGAATTTGGTGGGTTTAAATCTATTGAAATAATTAAATGCAATAATTTACTGTTCTTCCGATGGAGTGCGCTTGACGATTTCACCACAGCAACTTTCTGTCTCTCAATTCTTAACTAGACCTTTGCCGCCAGAATTCAGTAATGTACCAGAGGGCTTATGGGCTGTTAACGACAATGATGTTGGTGTTTTGCAGAATGAGCCTGTTAAGATAGTCTTGAAACATGGAATTGAGCTGCCACACATTCCCCAGTATAAGATTTCAGTTGAGGGCGAGCAAGCTTTGAAATGCATTGTTTCCGATTTTGTGCATCGCGGGGTGATTGAGGAAATTTCAGGAAGTTTGTGCAATAGTCCGATTTTATCCTTGTACAAGAAAGGCGATAATGCAATTCCATTCCGTTTCATAATTGATTTACGTGCCATTAATAAAGTCGTTGCTCCGCAATTTCCAATTGTGCCTGATGTGACGACAATATTGACCATGATTCCAGCTACAGCTACTTATTTAGTGTTGTGGACCTGAAGAATGCTTTCTTTAGTATCCCTATACACACGGATAGTAGATACTTGTTCGCGTTCACCTTAGGGAGACGCTCGTTCACATTTACTCGTGCACCTCAAGGGTACACAGAGAGACCTAGCATCTACAGTAGGGCTTTGAAAGAACAGCTTGATACCCTTGAACTGCCCTCTACTTGTACATTGCTTCAGTATGTTGATGACTTGCTTTTAGCTGCTGACTCTGAGAGTGCCTGTAAGGAGGGCACTGTGTTGTTGCTTATTCATCTAGCTAAACATGGTCACAAAGCTTCGCTTAAAAAGTTTCAATATTGTTGCCAGGAGGTCGCCTATTTAGGCTATCTCCTGTCAAAGGAGGGAAGAAGATTGACACCTGAAAGAATAAAACACATTTCTGGCATGTCTGTCCCAAATGCACAGAAGGAAGTTAGAGCCTTGATAGTAATGGCTTCTTACTGTAGGTTGTGGATCCCACATTTTTCAGTAGTGATCAAACCGATGTTGGCTTTGACAAAGAAGGGCATTTCTTCGCCATTGCCGTGGAACGCGGAACACCAGCAATCGTTTGACTTGCTCAAGACTGCATTATGCTCGGCACCAGTTTTGGGCACACCAAACTATGAAAAGGCCTTTGTGTTGTTTGTGCATGAATGTGATGGATGTGCTTTGGCTGTTTTAATGCAGGAACATGGAGGGAAGAATAGGCCGTGCGGTTACTTTTCTTCCGCCCTTGATCCTGTAGCGTGCGTTTGCCAAGATGTTTGCGAGCTGTTGCTCCTGCTGCTGCGTCTGTAAAACAGAGTGAGGGAATGGTCCTAAGCCATGATCTAACCCTGATGGTGCCTCACTCTGTAGATTTTCTACTGAACCGAAACCAAACGCAACACCTCACTTCCGCACGGTTGACGAGATATGAATTGATCTTGTTTGCTCCTCACATCCAAATTAAGAGGTGTTGTGTTCTTAATCCGGCTGAACTCCTACCTTTCCCACAAGGTATTGCTTGCAGCGATGAAGAGTCACATGACTGTCTGTATACTACCGAACAAGAGACAAAGGGTAGAATTGATTTGAAAGACACTCCTTTGGATAATCCGCAAGGAGAGCTGTTTTGTGATGGCTCCTGCTTCAAACTTCTGGATGGTACATCCACAGCTGCTTATGCAATCACCACATTAAGGACAGTCATGGAAACCAAGAGAATCACACATAACTCCGTGCAGGCCGCAGAGATTATAGCATTGTCCCGAGCTTGTGAACTTTCCGAAGGGCTTACAGTAAACATATATACTGATAGTCAGTATGCCTTTGGGGTAGTTCACAACTTTGGGAGACTTTGGTCAGAGAGAGGGTTCTTAACTTCACATGGCACCAAAATCCAACATGGCTCCCTAATAGTATAACTGCTCTCAGCGCTTGCGCTCCCTACTCAGTTAGCCGTCATAAAATGTGCAGCACATCGAAAGATTACAGATGACATAGGAAAAGGGAATGCTTTCGCTGATCAGATATCTAGACAAACTGCTACCAATCTCTTTACGGAGATGTATGTTTCAAGGGAGACTGTAAATGCCCATGCAATGGACGATGGTGTTGGGTCTGTATGGGATATCCAAGCCGATGCCACATTAGAGGAATCCAAGAGGTGGGCTGAAGGCTTGGGGAAACTCGATGACGATGGGTGTTGGGTGGACATAGTTGAAGGGAAATGGCTACTCCCTGACGCTTATGTAATGATGATGGTCATCATGGCCCATGCATACGCATATATGTGCCTAGAAAGTCACGAAAATGTTAGAGAAAGTTTGGCCAAACGACAACATTTCAGAAATTGCCCAGCGCTATGTTCAGGACTGAATGATTTGCCTACAACACAATGTGGGAAAGGTGACATCAACTCCAAGGGGAAGTTTTGGGCCACCCTCTGTCCCCTTCGAAGTCATCCATTTTGACTTTATCATGGCCCATGCCTACGCATATATGTGCCTAGAAAGTCACGAAAATGTTAGAGAAAGTTTGGCCAAATGACAACATTTCGGAAATTGCCCAGCGCTATGTTCAGGACTGAATGATTTGCCTACAACACAATGTGGGAAAGGTGACATCAACTCCAAGGGGAAGTTTTGGGCCACCCTCTGTCCCCTTCAAAGTCATCCATTTTGACTTTATTGAAATGGAACGGTGCAACAATATGAAGTACGACCTGCATCATTTGAACAATGCAATCCACACTAGCAGACCATACAGCAGTACACCATGCATCCAATCAATCTCTGTGCATACATACAGGGACATGTGCATGTCAACACCAAATAGCTGCGGCCATGGCCATGAGTCCCAAAGGTGGCAGCTCAGAATGACTCACACAGACCTCTTTGTGCTCCCATTCAGGTGATGGAGGCTATCCCTTGAAGCTGTGGCTACTTACCCCTGTGCGGAACCCACGTAACAGGCACGAAGAGATTACAATCTGGTTCATACCCGTACCCGTGTCATGACTGAGCAGACCTTTGGCCTGTTGAAGGCACGATTCCGCTGCCTAAGCAGGTCTGGTGGAGCACTCCTTTATGGGCCTCAGAAGGTGGCAAAGATCACCATGGCCTGTGTCATGCTGCACAACATGTGCATCTGGAGAAATGTACCTCTGCCACCTGACATTGACATGCATGCACTGGGAGAGGAGGATGATGATGGAGGAGACGCAGCACCCCTGTCAGTACGTGATGCACAAGATGGCCGTGCTGTATGCCAATCACTGATTGACGAATACTTCTGAACCACAGGGACGTTGATGGATATGTGTCAGTGCTACACTGAGCACGGGGTCCATGTGGACATGCACACAGGGTATGCGGGGAGTTGGCCACTGTGCACTGTTATGAATAAAATGAACACACACGAAATGAACAATGTCCAGGCATTAAATGATTTTGCACACAATGGGTGTATTAATGAAAACTACAGAAAAGTGCGTCCCCCTCCACCACTTACACGCCCTCTCCCCTCCCCCTCTACCCCCAAACACCCAAACACCCTATTCCCCAATGAACACCCCATGCCCCCCAATGAACTCCCCATACCTCCAATGAACTCCCCATACCCCCCAATGAACACCCCATGTCGCCAATGAACTCCCCATACCTCCAATGAACTCCCCATACCCCCCAATGAACTCCCCATACCCCCCAATGAACTCCCCCTTAATCCCCTATACACCACCAACACCATCTCCCCCTACACCCATTTTCATCCCACCCTATTTGCGAGCTTTCTTTGTGTCCGGGGGCAGCATTTCGGTCTGCCTCACACTCCGCCTTGTCATCCGCACAGGGCTGGAGGGTGCGGAGGATGCTGGTGTGTAGGATGGGGTGGATGCAGTTTGAATTGGCATGGCCGGCGCAGGTTTCTGGTGCTGCATGTTTTGCAGGATGCTGGTCAGGACCTGCGTGACGGCCCCCAAACTGTCACGTATCATGACCGCACAGGCATTAATGGCGGCAGTGTTCCCAGCAATGGCCTGCCCGATTTTTATTTTTTTTATTTGTTATAGTTGGTAAACCAACTTTTCAAATATTCCATTGATTTTCATAAAACACAATCGAATACCTATACTTTTAAATAGCCTATACACAGTACAAACAAAATGTATCAATTCAACAATTATCACAAAAGGCAACAAGTATACATAGTCTCTCTCAGTTTACATGCCAAATGATAATTACTCTTCACAGTTATCAAATTCAGGTATCAGGAAATATTATATTTAAAAATTTCACAGTTGCAATCGGTACAGTTAATCTCGGGTTAGAGAACAGAAGATTCCATATTTGAGCATGATCTAAATAGCTCTGAACACTCAATTTTTTCCCAAAACATTTAACTCTTGTATCATTCAATGCAGTACACTCAATTACGAGATGTTGTAAAGTTTCTCTTTGATCCCTAATTTGACAAAATCGGCAAATGTTCTGTTCCTTTGGTATTAATTTCCTTCTAAACAAGATGCCATTTGTTTCATACTGATTCAATCTAAATCTTAGGTATTTCTGTCGACATACATGTGATGGAAATTTCAACAGATAATCACATATAACTCCATATCTTTTGGTGCCAAATGCATCAGGATTAAAATGTTTAAGTCTTAAACATAGTGCCATGTTACCAATACAATCGAATTGGTAGATTTTGCTTTTCGCGCGATCAGGGTTGGTCAAAAGGAGCTCAATTGATACAGAGGCATCACATGCGGCATTTAGAGTGTGAGTTCTCCACTTTCTTGATATGCCATTTTTTGCTATTAATAAGTTTTGGGCTAGAAATTCAGGAAGGAAGGCTTCCCTAAACCTTCCAGCAATTTTCGCAAAAAGGCACACTGCTTCCATAGCAATTGAGCATACAAGGATACCAATCCCAATTCGAATCGCAATATTCAGTGTTCCAGGTGTTCCTGGTGAAAGTGATAGGACAGCTTTCTGGCTTCTAAACTGTCCCAGAACTTACGATCCTGTGGCACCAAGGCCTCAGCTCCATACAAAATAATCGGTATTACCTTGGTCTTGTAAAATGACACAATGTGTTTCAATGAGAACTTCCAAATTTTCTCAAAAGGATTTTTGATTGTGATATCAAGGAACTCAGCTTTGTCTTAATTTCACCAGTCATAATGATTAATGTTTTCTTGTGTTCAATGTAGACTCCAAGGTACTTATATTTCACAACCACAGCAAGTTCACATTTTTAAAGAGACCATTTTGGATGATATTTTTTAGAGGTGTTATTATTACAAATTAGTATCTGGGATTTGGCTGTATTGATGATCAAGTTATTTGCCACTGCATAGGTTCCTAGTTCGTTCAACATATTTTTTAAGCCAATAGGTGAACGAGACAGCAGAACCAAATTGTCTGCGTATAGTAAGTAGGCAACCTTTTGGCAACCTATATGAGGCGCATCTACTACACAGTTCATTAAAGCAGGGCCTAAATCAAGAATGAAAAAGTTAAACAATAATGATGCAAGGGCACATCCCTGCTTCACCCCTCTATGTGTAAGGATAGGTGGAGATAATTTGCCTTCCATATTTAGTTTCACTCGCATGGATGTGCTTGAATGTAGTAACATCACTAGATTTATTAGCGATAAGGGGCACTGATGTTGCCTAGGTTTAGCTAGGAGCATGGATCTATCTAAAGAATCAAAGGCAGATTTAAAATCAATGAAACCTAGGTATAATGGAAGTCCACCATCAACTTGTTCAGACTGAATCATTGTCAGGGCCAAGATGTTTGGGATTGTGCCCATGCCCTCCACAAATCCAGACTGCAAAGGGTCCCTTAGCCGATTTTCATCCACCCACTCATTGAGCTCCTTTAATATGATTCTACAGAATATCTTAGCGGGAGCATCCACTAAAGAGATTGGACGGTAGCTCATCGGGAGTTGACGATCACCTTTTTTTATAAATGGGTACTGTAATTGCTTCAGTCCATGACTTGGGCAATTTCTGATGATTATTTATGGCAGAGAATATTTTAAAAAGAATGGAACTCCAAACTTTGAGATGTTTTTTCATCACAAAGATTGAGATCCCATCAGGGCCTACAGCTCGCGAATTGCTTGAGGTCATAATTAATTGCCTTTATTTTATTCTGATCGAAGCGTAGCCAAAAACACAACTTTCCTTGAGGGTCAACCATGGCCATCGATTTTATTGGTAATGCATAGAGTTGTTCAAAGTGTTCCACCCACTGGTGCACCTCAACTGCCGTTATTTGTAAATCCAATTGGTGGATGTTGTACCCTTGATTTAATAAAGCCCACATTTTTATATGTTTTTCTCAGCTAATGGTGATAACATGATGGCTCCATCTCTTTGATAGAGTGAGGCTCGATGCCCATTTAGCCAGTTATTATAAGCCAAACACACTTTTTTAGTGAGGACCATTCTGACAGAGAGGGGATGCCTTGATAATCTTCTCACTTCAGCACGATATGCTCTTTTCCTAATATATATAGATCTGTCAAAAGTATGGGGATGACTTTCTCTTTGCAGGTTAGACGCATTTTGTTGACTAAACGTTTGCATGACATTGCTATATATCAGGCCTACGTCAGAAGTTTGACAATTGTTCAATTTGTTTGAGTCATATAAAAGGCATTCTCTGTCCATCGTAAACGGTTCCTCCCACCATTTACCACTAAACATCCACCCTTCGGTGTCTTTGGCTTGTGGTCATTGGCTTCTATCACTACTTGCCAGCTGGCAAACAACAAATTATGATCACTTGCCACAGACGGAGACACACAGAAAGATCGCATTGCTGCCTATAGCGCAGAATTTACATAAATGAAGTCAATTGTTGAAGAGGAGTTACCTCTATGCCAAGTTGGCGCTGGTGGGATATCTGAATTGAATGCCCCGTTCAAAATTTGCAGATTTCTATTGGCGACTACAGATTTCCATTGCAATAGTCTTTCACTATTTTGCGCACCATTTTTTGCAAGGCAATTCATATTCAGGTCTCCCGCCAGGATAAAGTAACCAATATTTTCATCAGCAGACACCATATCAAACAGAGTGTTAAGATCCCTAAAAAAACAATCAGAGGAGATGGCTACTGGATTCCAATATATGTTCAGAATCGCATAAACACCACCATGAATAACAGCCCTGACAAGCAACATATGCGCATTCGGCACTGCCCAAAGTTTTGATGAAGATCCTGGTCCATCTTTCAAGGCCACCACAAGACCCGCTGAAGGTCTACCTGCTACAGATTTCAGGGCCGGATTCAGATGTACCTGGTACCCACGGCCAAACTATAGGGCTTATTAACCAGGTCTCTTGAAGTAAGATTACATCGAACTTGCCTAAACCACTCTCATCATTATTCAAAAGATATTTAAATCCCTGCGAGTTCCAGCTGACTAAGGCAGGGGGAATGTAGTGTGAAGGGCTGATTAGCTAGTTCGAATTTGTGTCACAATGTGTGCCCCCACTGGTCCCCATGTCCCACTGTATCCCAATGTGTGCCCCCACTGGTCCTGTGTCCCAATGTTGTGCCCCCACTGGTCCCCGTGTCCCACTGTTGTGCCCCCACTGGTCCCTGTGTCCCAATGTTGTGCCCCCACTGGTCCCCATGTCCCAATGTGTGCCCCCACTGGTCCTCTGCCCCCACTGGTTCCCGTGTCCCGATGTATGCCCCCACTGGTCCCCGTGTCCCACTGTTGTGCCCCTACTGGTCCCTGTGTCCCAATGTGTGCCCCCACTGGTCCCCGTGTCCCAATGTTGTGCAGTGTTATATTGAGTTTGGGAGTGGCGCGCAGGGTGCAGTGGGAGTGGGGTGCGGTGGGAGTGGGGCGTAAGTTGGGGGGGCGCATTCCTAGTGTTTCACCGTGGGCACCAAATGGGCTAGAAACTACCCTGCTACCACCACCCATAGTGCGACATTAGGAGCCTATTCATGAAGAAAATCAAAAGCACACACCTTCTTTTGTCTTCATAAATAGGCTGTTAATGGGGCCTGAGGCCTCACAAAGGCTCCGCCCCTGTCGCTCTAAGCATGTGTGGCAGGGGCCGTGGATCGGGCTGCTGCTTGTTGATGAAGCAACAGCCCAATCCTTTGGTAATTTATCCTCTTTTCTTTTTTCTTTTCAAACTGTGGATGCGTGCCCCCCTGGGCATGACGCTGCGGCCAATCAGAGGGGCGCGCCCCACAGTTTTAATACTGCTGCCCTAAGCCCTGCCCTCCAGGACCATACACCAATATGAGTCCTAGAGGGGAGGGCTTAATCGGACATGTTTGCACTTTTACCCGGCCAGAGAGAAGTGATGCAGTATTGATGGAAAGGGCCATCGATGCTGCATCACTTAATCACTTAATCTTAACCTCTGGCATTGATCGGGGAAACCCTCCAGACCATCGTTCATTGCCGGCCAAGCCAACACAGAAGGAGAAAAACCTTATGCAAATAAAGCTTGGTCCCATCCCTAAAGGGACAGTCCAGCCCAAACAGCTTGGTCACATCCCTTCTGCACTAGACCACAAGCATCCGCAAACATGTTTCGGCCCTGCTGGGCTTCATCAATGAGGAGTAGATTGGGTCTCTAGAGCATTGGCAGTGTCCAGATGAGGTGAGGCTGGCAGTGGTAGGAGGCATGTACATGCGTAAATCCTAAAGCCAACTGGAAGCAAGAGCTCTTCAGGTACTTCCCTAAGTGATCAAGACATCTTGGCTTCCCCGCTTAAAGCTTTGTGTGATCCTAGGTTAATCACATATCTGTCTAGAAGAGGCCCCATTTCCAGATAGGGCAACGTGCTTTTGATGCAGGACAGTGCAATTGTAACAAAGCATATTTACCGGAAAGTACCGAGGCAGTCAGAGTAAGCCATTTTGCAGGTCTTCAAATGTCATCAATAGGTCTGAAGTCCAGAAAAAAAGTGTGGGGGGATCATTAACATATGCTCATGAACTGAACGTAGAATAAAGGTTAATACAATTGGCCTTTCCTAATAGAAGAAAATTCAAATTAGAAATGTGTATTGGTTTTCGCAAAATTAATCATCAATACCCGAAGAAAAAAAAACGGCCAGAGGAGATTTTCCTAGAACACTACTGGCATAGTATAAAAGGTGTGCACCTTTTAAGCCAAACATCTATATTGAAATAGTCTATGGGAAGCAAAATAACGAGAAAAGACATGTGGTCCGAAGACACTTCCATGTGGTTTTGTGGGTTAGTGGGTTCAAACTTGAGCAAACAAGCTTTTTTGCATGCTGGCCTCAAAAACACCCAAGGGGGATGGAGTCGGCACTGTGAAAAAGTGGGTGGACGATGCTAACCCACATGTAATCTCAACTTGTACCCTTAAAATCAGCACAGGGCCAGGTCAGGTAGAACATATTCAGTCCTGCAACCCCTCTTCCCACATCCATGGACCTGGTGAGTCATCATAACAAATGTGCCCTCTGATCCTTTCTCCTCCTCACCACGACAAATGGCTTTCAACAGTATTCTATTCTAGAAGTACACATATCATAATTAAAGTACTCCATAAATCTAGGAATCCTTATAGATATATGTTAAACAAAAAGAGTACAAACGTTGCGTTATTTTCACCCCATCTTGAAGAATAGAAATACCAAAATGCAATTCCACAAAATTATTAAAAATGGCTTGCAGGCTGTCTTTCAAGACTTAATCATAACAAAAGATAATGTGAAATGTTAACCTTTTGCATCATTTGACAAAGGCATGCTTTATATGATGTGAGGGGAATGTGACATTCTACCAACAACAAAAAATGTGTATTTAACACACCAAATGCAGACATACGAATACTATCGAGATAGTGCACAACTCTGTTTTGTTAACATATTTTAGTTGTCTTCGAAGAAGATAGATTTGGGCGGCAACTCTGTTTTTTTTTAATGTGCTTTCAGAATAAAATGTCCCTTTCCAACACATTGTCCAAAGCAAAGGTTCTTAAATGGACCATTACTTTAAACAAAGACCGTAATAAGCCCTAACTGTGAGGTCCCACAGGTCTGATGGGCTGCTGAGGAGGTGGGCGGGAGGTAATTGTCTCTAGAAGCGCGTCATAGCGGGTTGGGAGCGGACAGCACGGCCTCACTAAAACAGGCACAAAGAAAAACCCTGTGGCTGGAAGCAGCCAAGCCCTTGTTACTTCTTATACTCATGACAGCAGATAGCTGCAGGGCCCCGGAGAGGGGGGGGGCCCGAGGCGATGGCACAGACTGCCCATTTCTCGGGACGGCCCTGTAGATAAGCGTCTACAGATTGGAATGGTTCATGTTGGCAACTGTTTAGCTCTCAAACATAAATTGTGGTGAATGCATGTTCCACTCCTTGTAGCAGGACTGTTGGACAGCCTGCGTCAGTCACAGAGGAGTTATTATAGTGTAACAGCAGGGCGCGAGCTGGCGAAGTGGAGCAGATGTGCCTGCCACCCCAGACCTGCCGTCACCACTCTTGCATCTGTCCTCATGCAATGGTGTGAAAGTGTGTCAAGGCAGTGATTCCCTCCTCTGACACTCCCTCTGCGCACAGCATCAGTGAGGGTGATGCCATGCCCTGCAGGGGTGGAGAAAGGTGACTCACACTGAGTCACAAAGGCTTCATTAGCAGACAGTGTGTTTGGCTGCTTGTGCAAAGAAGCCCAACTCTTTCACATAGGACTTTCCAAGCTCCTCACTTTTGGCAATAAAGAGGTATCCCTGTTGTAGGCTGGAAGTTCCGAACTCTCAAGCTGTCTCTAGCCAGGTGCAAGTAGCTTCGCCAGTCTTGTATTAAGGTTTGTGTTGTGGTGCTTGTAGATTTACTGTTACCATGATAAATTCAGGAATACAAGTCCCAGAATCCTAAGAAAAAAGTAAGACTAGATGGGGCTACCAAGGAGATAGCAGCGACAACCCACACCTCACCCTCTGCTTCCACACAAAATAATGTACATGCATTTCTGGAAACCCCTCTTGTAAGTGGGGAATGGGGGCCGGCCCACCCATGTTACTGACCGGGCATCCGTAATGAAGGAACAGGACACGGTACGCCTTTACACTCTCCTTTATTCTTATTAACTGCCCGCTCCATTCGGATCCTGTCACTTCCTTTTCCCCACCCCACGCCCCAACTGGCCTCTCCCACATAATGAGGCTAACAGGTCTCCAATACAAACATGGAACCTCCCCCAACAAAAACCCCTTTAGACACAGGGACATAATTCCCAGTACACAGAATCCAGTGGCTAAACGTGGGCTGCCTCCTTTATTAGGCAGGTGTTAACTTCCATGTCATCCATAACAGATGAAACAGCTTCAGATTTTCTATGCTGAATCGAAAACCCCAAGTCAAACAGGAAGCCAGATTTCATGGTTTCATGGGTCAACATTTATAGCCCCCATGCTTGACCATCTTCATCACCTTTCCAGGAGCATCTTTCCTGACCCCGCCCCATAGCACAATCTATTGATTCCTCCAAACACTGATAAGCACCAGGTTTTGCCTGCCCAATCCCCTTGTGGCTCCATCCCCCTTACCCCATGCCCACTCGTTGCCAAGTTACAAAGGCGTGTGGGAGCCCCTCTACTGAGAACGAACTTGGCTCAAATACCCTGTTCTATGGAATTGCTTCCACTCAGGAGGGTCTACAACCATGTTTTAGCTCACTGCACCCTTCACAGAAGAGAAATGTCCATTTGCATATCAGTCTTCATCCGACCCACAAGGGCAGTCCAGCGCCAAAATGCTAGGCAAATCTCATCTGAACAGCAGTGCCATCAGCAACCCAGAAACGTGTTTCAGCCTAGTCTGTCCTCATCAGTGAGGTGACACTGAGCCTCTATAACACGCAGTGAGCAAGGGGACCACGTCCTCATTACACTGGGTTACTTAGGGTAAAACCCCAAGTTTGACAAAGTTACAAAGGAGTGTGGGAGCCTCTCTACTGAGAACGAACTTGGCTCAAATACCCTGTTCTCATTCCCAATCCTCAATTCGAGGCAGGTGCCACCGCTAAAAGCAGTGAACCCCTAAGCCATGTAAAACAGTGTGTTCACCAGCAGACATAGGACAACCTAAGGTCATAGATGGCAGGGTTTCGCAACCTTTGGCTCTCTTAGATGCATACCTAAGAATAATCCACATGCCCCATTCCATTTGGGAGGTGCCAGCTCAGTCTTTGCATTCTAGGACTTGTAGTCCTGGATTTACAAAGAGGGACTAACAACGCAAAGAAAAAAACAGGACTGGACTACAATCCACCAAATTAAATGAGCTGTTTTGTATGATCGTTAGATTCGCCTTTTTACTTTTTGTTTTGAATTTGCATTCTCCCAGAAAAGAAATTCCCTGCACGAAAGTGGAATTGGAATGCCAGAGATTAAAGAAATAAGGTTGTGGAATGGCTGTTTCTACCTCCTTGGAAAAGGAGAGCATTTCTGAGAGTGTAAAGCAGAACTCTCATATTTCCTCTTGCAAGGATGTCATTTGGAGGTTGCCAGGGATTGCAGCTGCATGTGGCTATTTGTTTCTGGAGTGGCTGGCTTTTTAGTTCAGGACTCTTAAAAAAACACAAGGTTCCACAAGTGAGCAGTGACCATAAATAAGAAAGAATAGGAAGAACAAATAATTTGTCTTTCTGGAATTCTATACAACAATTGCTAGACTTGTTAAAGGTTTATTTCAGGAACACTTCAGGGGGTGAGTCACTGATTTAGGCTGTTCTTAAACACCTCAACTCAGCCTTTCATCCTTCTGAGGTCGATAAATGAGTACCAACACAGGTTGGGTGATATTGCATGTTTATTTGTTCTATATACAGTGCTTAAGTGTAAGTGCTATATAAAACACCTCATTGTAATTTGGCCTTGGATGTCTGCTTGCAGTCACAGTACTTGAGTAATCTGTGCCTATACACACTGATATTAACGATACATTCTTGTATGACATATATATCACATTATATAGTGATATCGGAACAATTTTTTTCCTAGTGTACTTAGGAACAATGCTATGTGATGCCACTTCCAGTTTTGTCAAGGGGTGAAAGGTCGTGTTCCAGCGTTTCTCGTGATGTCACTTCGGGGAGGGGGCTTAAATTACCTCATTTCCTGTGATGTCATCAGCAAGGGTTGTGTAAATTCAGTTCCGCTACCCCTGGCATTTTGGTGAAATTACATCCCTGTCCCCTTGCCGTACATGAGGAAGCTGCCCAGTCCTGTTTCTCGTGGAATTGTGGGACTTATCAAAAACTACTAGTCCCAGAATTCAAATGGAAAACATCAGGACTTGATTGCCTTCTCACACATGCCAAGGCGAAACTTGACAGCTCTGTGTAAAGTTTTAGGGCTTGGAATGGGACTTGATGGATGAGACTGTTAGTTGGTCAGGGACTAGGGTGACCAGACGTCCCGGGGAAATTCCCGGTCAAATCACCCTCCGTCCCGTGGTCCCGGGAGTTTTTTCATTTTAGAAACCCCGTCCGGGGTTTGCATGGTTGGGTGGCTATGGTAATTCAAATTGTAATTATTTTTCACAACACTTTAATAATTTGAAGTTGGAGGATTGGCTCAACCCCCATCCTTTCAAGTACAAGTCACAACACTTACTCACTGTGCCACAGAGACTGGCTTGGAAATGGCTGTACAGAAAGCCATATAATATCAGTTAGAGCAAACGCTTGTTTTGAGTTAACGTGCCACGATTCACAGACAAAACTGCACAAATTAGATCATATACACTTTATTGAAAGGAGAAGTGCTGGAAATATGGTTAGGTGGTGGCTGTGGGGGCGTGTTGGGGGAGGGGCAGCAATTGGTGGGCTGCAGTGGCGTAGTCCCTCTTTTATGTTGATGGTTGTCCCGGTTGTTCGTTTGGGAAATCTGGTCACCCTATCAGGGACAAGCTTAGCCATGAAGGTTCCTGTGGCAGGGGCTGAAGACATGCTTTAATCACAGTCTCGAATTTACAGGGAACCTTCCTAGGTGGGGGGCAACGGGAAGGCCGCTGGTGGGGGGTCTCCAAAGTTGTGAGGCGTCACGAGAGGCCAGGCTAAGGACAGTGGCATTAACAGGCAACCCTGTGGCATAGAGCCCCCCCCAACCCCCTGCACTATTGTAGGGGACCCAGCATAGTTACTTACCTATGTCATGCGTGACACCTTAAGCCAGTGCTGGTGTTCCACTTTGGATTGTGGGACATGTAGTTTTGTTATTCCCAATTGTGTGAGGCAGGGATTTTAGGAACCCCTCACTACATTTGTTGACCTTCACTTTGAGTTACCCCACTAGCTGAAGATCTCTTCTCGAATTTGGCCACCACGGCCTGGGCAACAAGCTGACATTCATAAGATAGTTTTGAAAATGTTGCATATGGAAACGAAGAGGGAGGCAACAAAAATAACAGAGATTCCAAGTTTCCCGATGCCATCTATCAGTAGGTCATCCGGTCCGTATTTTTCTTTGAATTTATCGTCCTGAATTTAACACGAGAAAAGCAAAACTATGGGTTCCTGGACGCATAGACTATAATCAGGCCTGGGTGACATAATCACTAATGACGTGGGGAAATGTGTGAGCTCTGAAAGAAAGAACAGGTTTTTAAAAGCTTGCGATTCACAAGGGGTAAAGCCGGACACTCAGTTGTGCTCTTTTTTTGTGGCACTGTTGCTGTACATGTCCGTATGAAAGCGCCTCTGACAGGTCCCCTCTGTGACCAGCAGAGGGCACCTGACACCAAACTTTCCTGGGGCTCCCATGCCACACTGAGTCACGCCTGTAAAACTCCCATGCCATGGGCGTGGGAGGCCCCCAGGTGGAGTCACTAGCTGAAGCGGGTGGGACCAGCCCCGAAACAAAGCAACAGTCATATTTGGGTGGGGCATTCCCTATGAAAGGCCAGGTACGAAAACCGGCCCAGGCCAATTAACTAGCAACCCAGGGCTGACTCAGCAGCTTCTCAGATTAGTTTTTCAAAGTTGCATTCTGTGAGAGCCAATGGCTTTCTCTGAATAGCTGCAGCATTCCTAGCCCAGCTCAAACCCGTCCTGCCGAATACTCTACACAATGTCCTTATATTATTTACCTTAGACATTAATGAAGCACTGGAATCCGAGGAGGGTGGGGCATTGCCAGTCAGGTAATGCCGCCAGGGCAATAGTTACAGGCCTGACCGGTAATGCCCCCCTCCTCAGGTTCATACCGGGATACTAATAGCATTTTTTCTCGAGTTGTGAAACGGCGTGGAAACCGTTTCGCAAGTTGAAGGAAAAAAAAGGCCACCATGTATTGGAGAGAAGGGACTACACTTAGCCCCTTCTCCCTTTCCATGGCGGCCATTAAAAATATTGAAAAAAGAAAACAAACAAAATGGCTGCCACGTAACGGGGCGAAGAGAAAACAAGTAGACCCTTCTCCCTTTCCATTGCATACAAGGATGGAAGGAAAGGAACTCCGCGGGACTCTGTGCTCTGAATGGAGCACTTCATGCAAGTCTTTGCCAGCAGGGTAACAACCCAGCGAGGGCCAATCGGATCGTGTGCAACAATCCGATTGTCCCTCGCCGTGTACAAATGGTGAGTAAAAAATCAAAGAGAAAAATCCACTATAGGTGCAATAAAAAAATATCAAATTTCCACACTAAGCAACAAGTCCAAAACACCCCTTTTACATGAATTGCTCCCCCTTTCAGCATACATTTCCCACAACAACTGGCAGAGTCCCAATACCCAAATTAGCTTCGTGCCCTTCTGTCTTGCCAGTGCTCCAAAATGAGACAGCATAAAATGGAGGCATAACAGATTTACACCTCGTTTTTACACCTCCATTTAACGTATCACCTCATTAAAACTGTACTCACCACCAAAGTACTCGCCATTCAACACATAACTACTGTTAAAGATAACGTTACAGTGCTAGTCATCTTTTCCAAAACAATACTTTTCTGGCAATATGGTTTGTGAAAGTAGGGACACATACCAATTGGTGCTGTGCCTTCATTCTCATTTCAGTCTCCAGTAAGACTTCTCTTTAATTATTAAAGGTTCATGTTGCAGCCTTCCTTATTACCCTCTTGGGATAGCTCGTGTACTAACCTTTTACTCAAAGCTTCTGCTTCTCTTTTACAGATTCCAGGTGTACTGCCATTACATTTGATTCTTAGACACTGACCAAAGGGCAGATGTTCCCTAGATGGCTAGGAGGGTGACTTTGAAAATGTAGGAGGGCATTCCTGTCAGTACCATTATGACATGGTTTGACTCTCAATCTACCTCCGTCATGACAAATAGTTATATTCAAAACGTTAATTTATTTGACTGGTATTCATATTGGAAAACTGTACACACCGATTTTGTTTGTTGATCCAGAGAAAAAGGGCTTCTGCCACTGCACTGGGTGATCGCTGCATCTGTTAGTTACAGGGATGCCTGGCGGAGGTCGGCGCCACAACTATGGAGGAAAAGGCGAGGCCAAGCTATTTTTTCAGGTCTCGGCTGCTAGCAGCCTCACCTTTGCTTCCACAATTGTGTTTCTGACCCACACCAGGCATGGGGCCAGCGCCACAATTATGGAAGAAGAAGTCCTTTTTTTCTACAGCCTGAAGCTCTCGCACTTGAGCGAGAGCTCCAGGCTGTAGAAAAAAGGCCTTGGCCTTTAGCGGCATCATCTTCTGGAGTACTGGGGACTTTAGGGAGCCCCAGCAGCACCCCGTTTCAGATATATTTTTCAGACACTGCCAGAGCTCTGCCCCGGCTAGCCCCGCCCCACTTAAAGCCCTGACTTTAGGAAACCCTTGTTTCTTATCCTCACCCTCTCCTCCAAACTCACCAGCTTTCACTCTTACTCCTAACATCATTGTTGAGAAGGAAAATTGATGTGTTATGTTACTGTTCTATTGCACTTTGCCAAATCACCACCATGCTAGTTTCGAAGCCCTGATCCTTGTCCGGGGCGTATTGTGCACCCTCCTGGTAAAACCAGACTGGAAGAGGATGATTGAGGGGTGAGATAGGTGTGTGGGGGGGGGAATAGAAATGAAGATGTCCTAAAAGAGTGCAATACTTTTGGCCTGTTAGGAGGCGGCCTCAGGTGAGTTCAAATCTTTATAAACCCATTGACACTTTCTTATACGCAGGACCTTATTTTCCTGTGTAGTCCTCTCACACACGGGACAAAGGGACAGGGGTAACAATGTTGGTGGGAGAGAGATGCCAGGGGGAGTACAGGGAGGACTCCCCTGTAACTACAAGGAAGCCACATCCAGCGTTTTTCCACCAGCATCAAAAACAGGAATTTCACATAGATTGGCTTAACCAAGCCTCTGTCATTTTCATGCAGGCTTCGCCTTGGGGTCAAAACACTTTCTAACCTGGCAGACATTTCATATAAATCTTTAGGATTTGTGTTTTTATATTGTGATTCATTTTGAGTTTTTTTATTTGCATGGGAGAGGGGCCACCATGGCCTTATGTCCATAGGGTCCACTTCATACAGTCCTTCCTATTTAGCCAGCCAGCGCGTTGCATGCTGGGACTTGTAGGTTTATATTTCAAACAAAATAAAATGCAAGTGATAGCATGCAAAGTGCTGTTGGCTACAAAAGCCATGTTTGAATAACAGTGCTCGATGACACGTGGCTAGCCAGTAGCTCTGGAAGAGATTGAAACCAGCCCACCTGAATTATGTGAGCATCTCTCCATTACTAGTCTGAAATGCCCCGAGGCGTGTCCGTCCACGCGCATTAATGGTCTGATTCATTGAAGTGTTTTATAATGGCGCAATCCCATAGGAAAACATTCCATGAATCAGGCCCTAAGAGTGCAGCACAATTCGATGCCCTACTAATCTTGTGATATTTGACATTTTTCACGGACTCACCATAAGCAATTCTTTATAATGCACTAGATATGGAATGTGCCAAGGACCCCTTCTCATTTGTCTGCCCTGGAAGTAGAAATACTTTGGCCTTGTAGGCAGGATCAGAATGGGGCATACAATTGTCTCGGGCACCAATGAAAAAGTGGCACACATTTGCAAATGGTAATTCATTCCTTTTGTGACAGACTGAACAGTAGCCTTGTGTGATTTTTTTGATAAAATATGATGCAAATTGGGCAATTTAAAGAATAATTTTCAGCAATAATGGTCAAAACTACTAGCCACATAGTGAAAAAACTTATCAAACTTGCCCACTTTGACCAAACAAACAGGCCCACATTGGCATTTTGAGTGTTTGGTTCAAAGCATTGGCGTATTGCCCTATAGGCCAGTCTGAGACTGCTTGTAGGGAGAGTAGGGCAGAGGGCACCTCAGGTCACCAAAGCACTGGACCCCCTGTCCGATTTCCAGGACAACTCATGCACCCCAACATGATTCATGTCATTGGGGAGATGTTCATCCAGTCCTCTTTTTTCTTTGCATTTTTGGACTTGTAGTCCTGGATTCATAATGGAAAAGTCAAAACTACAAGTCAGAGAAAAAGAAGAAAAAAACCTGGGATTGAATGAATATTGAATGAAAATTTCCCCAATAAATGGGACCTGCATGACTGGCTGCCAGCTGTCTCTAGCCACACGCAGTGGCACACTAAGGCATGATATAAAAACGAACAAACAAAAGAAACGAAATCAGGTATGCAGTGGGTATATCAGACACCACATCTAAATTCATGACTACATTTTCGATATGGTATGATATGATGTGGCATTTATAACACAGCTATACACAAGTGTTTCAAGGCGCGATGAGGCAAGGGAGGGGGAACAGAGGGAAGACAGATAATAATACTAGGCCAGGTGTCATTCAGATCGCGCAAGTGCATGGGACGAGGGAAAGGGGGAAAGTGCAGGGGGGAAGGGGAGGGGACAGTGCAGTACATGCGAAGAATAAACAACAAATGCAATGGTAAAGTATGGCCAGCAGGTGGCAAGTGTAAGGGTAAAGGGTAAGTGCAGGCATCAGGTGTCAAGTGCTGGAAGTGGGACTGTAGGGATACAAAAAACAGTCCCAAGTGCTACGGTTGCCAGGAGCGCAGTGCAGGAGTGTAACTGGCAGCGGAGGGGACCTGGGCCCGAGGTCAGAGGGTGGCCAAGTAAACCAGTGCAGTTTCATTATCAGCCAGGAAATCAGCAGGGGAGAGGAGGAGAAAAAGCAGAAACAAAGAGAAATGTTTTGAGGTGCTTCCGGAACCAGAGATGGTTCTCCTCAAGTTTCAGGGGGACAGGGAGGCTGTTCAACAGAGAGGCCCCAGCCGAAGAAAGAGATCTACCACCAATTTGTTGCTTGTAGAAGCGACTGACCCTGAGGGAGTTGGAGGCGGATGAGGGAAGAGCTTGCGAAGGAAGATATTTAGGAAGAGAGAGTTGAAGGTATTGAGGCTCCAGGCCCCAGAAGGCCTTGTGGACAATGCAGAGGGTTTTGAACTTAATCCTCACAGCCAATGGGAGCCAGTGCAGAGATTTCAGTCCTGGAGAGATATGATCCCTGGGCTTGAGGCCAAGGACAAGTCTCGCAGTCCTGTTTTGGATGAGTTGCAGAGGGCGGAGAGTAAAAGCAGGCAGATTTAGAAAGATGCTGTTGCAATAGTCCATCCTAGAGAGAACTAGAGCTCTGGAGACAGCAAACTTCTGGGGGAATGAGAGGAAAGGAAGAATACCTCTGAGGAGGTGCAGCTGGTAGTGTGGCTTCATAGAGACATCAGAGATGTGAGGAGAGAAGGAGAGTGTGGAGTCGAAGATGACCCCAAGGTTTTTTTGCCTCACAGGTGGCAGCAGGGAGAGGGCCAAGAGAGGCCGGCCAGAGAGTGATAGCAAAGGAGGGTATGGGTGTTTGCCGATAAGGAGAATATCAGTCTTACTGGCATTAAGACAGAGATCATTGGTGGCACACCACTCCTGGATGCCTGGATGGCGGACAGACATTCAGAGATGAGAGAGGGAGAAGAGGTGGCTGAGGGTAGCCTGAAAATGAGCTGAGTGTCATCAGCATAGCACTGGAAGTTGGGGCAGAGCGCAGCAATGAGGTGGGCAAGAAGTGCCAGGTATTGGTTGACTAGCCAGGGAGAGAGGTTAGACCCCTGGGAAACACCACAGGTAGAGATAGAGATGGATGAGAGGAAGGACCTGAGTTTAACCTGGGAGGGTCGATCAGAGAGAAAAGAAGTCAGCCACGCAAGGGCCTGACCGGTGATCCCCAGGTTGTCACTGAGACAGTTGAGCAGGATGGCATGATTGGCCATGTCGAAGGTAGAAGAGAGATCAAGTAAGATGAGGACACAGAGGGTATTGGAGTCAAGGTTGGAGAGCAGGTCTTCACAGATGTTCAGGATAGCAGTTTCCGTTCTTCTGGCAGCTCTGAAGCCAGACTGATGGTCAAGGAGACAACCAACGGATTCAGTGTGAGCATTTAGCTGGTCAATTATTACATGGTTGAACAACATGTTTCAACATTTTGTGCCTAAGCTTTGTACATGCCATGGTCTTCTTCAGGGTCCGTAATTATTCAATCCTGATTATCCATAGTGATACATCCTGGAATTTCATCTAGATCACTTTTCAACACAATACCTTGTTTTGAATTCCTGAGGATCAAATCTGGACATGCTGCTTGATTGTCCTATGTTTGTCTTGGGAGGATAGCTCAGCAACAGCATGCTCGCTTTGGAAGCAAAACGGCACGGAGCAACACAGGTCCGATCCCCGGGTCCACGCTTAGAAACCTCTGGGTATTAAGCATGTTATAAATAACCTCTCATATCATACCTTTCAATGGATCCACACTTAAATAGAGCACTTTTATCTTCCCACTTTGGATAAAATTTAAAACAACAGATATCCTGACAAGGTTTTCATATGTTCATTGCCTGTGGACTGCACTTACCGGATCACTCTTTCACTTATGGTGGGTGACGTCCTTTGTACTTCAAATGCTAATGACATCTAGTTCTTCGGCCTTATTTTCAGAAACGTGCAGCAACAGGGATGGTGTGCTTGCAGCGCCGTCTGCTCTCAGCACGGCCACGTTCTCCAACACCGCATAGCGCTGGAGGACACCAACATCAAAACCATGAGGAGTCCTGACGTCCCCTGAGGAATTGGCAGGTATGAGGCGTCTGGCGAAGCTTCAGACAGTGCTATAGTGAGGCATGCACTGGCGGTGCATCATGTGCTCCTCGTTGTCGCTGAGGGTTTCACGCATGGCCTGAATGCGCCGAGGGGGAGGGTATTGGAGATGCTGAGTTACCAGCAAAGTTCCCCAGCTGCTTTAGGAAGGTTGAGTGAGTTCTCGGCTCAAGCATACCACCAAGGTTGGGAGAGGGTTGTGCGAAAGAACACTTTCTGCATTTCTGCAAACAACTTTGTTAAATATGTTGTGAACCATTTTGAAGTCCAATAGCCCACAAGATGAAAGACTAATTAGCCATGCTTGCCCTCTTGTTGGTGATGTTTCTTAGCGAGGACCAGGAAGGTTGTGGGTCAAGCAGTCACAGCAAGAGCCTGAGGCAAAAAAACCTCAGACGGGAGAGTCATATGAGTTCAGGAGAGCGGAAAGCTGCGCTCAGTGCTACTTACAGGAGCCCAAGCGTGATCCACCGGGAGAGGAACATTTGCAAGAGGACTTGTAAAGGAGCGAAGGAGGACACAGCGGGCTCAGTGGCCGTGAGTGTGCCCACAGATCGAGCTCTTTAGCCAATGGAGAATGGTCTGGGCTAGTTCCTGGCAAGCAAAGCACACAGAAACAAATCTACACATTTTTCCAGCACGTCCCAGGGTAATCAAAGGCTACAAAATGGCGATGCCTAGAACCGTGCTTTCAAACGGGTTGCTTCCCATGATTACACAACCTTAATAAAATAAAAAAATTAAAATAAAACAGTTGAGGAGCCAATAGGGGATGCCATGAGCCTAAAAAAAATTGCTCACGTGCAAGCGGTCTTCCAGAGCATCGGAGGAGGGCAGCAAGGATAGCCAACCCCAGAGGACCTTAGAGGCCAGTCAGACCTCAAAGGGAAGCTCATTGTCAGATGCATCGCAAGAGGGAATATTTGAAAGAGAGTGCATTTCTAGCATGGTGATTCTCCCGGCACCTCTACCCAATCAAGAACTTTCCTACAGGGCTATTCCCTGGGGGAATATATCAACAGATTCACAGGTACATTGGGAGGCTGTCAGTGGGCCAACTGGCAGGGTAGGGCAACAGCAATCTGCACTCAAGGACTCGGGCGGATGCGAAAGAGGAGTGGTGCCTGACAGATTTTTACCTTTTTAAGAGCGAGGATAATTTTTCTCCTGAAGGAATGTAGAAGAATCTGAATCTGCAGGCATCCCATATGTTAACCTGTATGTTAACCTATACGTTAGCCGGGTCTGTGGCTCAGTGGACTAATGCATCCACTATAGGGGCCTGTGTTTGACCTCATGGTTTGACTTCATGGTCGCAGGTTCGAATCCCAGCAGATCCACTCTGCCCTTCATCCTTCTGAGGTCAATAAAATGAGTACCACTAAGTTGGGTAAAAATAAACATCTGATATCTGTCAATAGCCTCAAGATGCACCCCTGGTAGTGAGCGTGCGCTCTACAAATACACCCGTTATGTTATATGTTCCTAACCAGAGCAGTTAATGGCGAGGGGTCAAGGAAGTCATAGTGGGCAACATCTGGATGGGCACAGACCTCTGCCATAGAGAGGGAACCCAGAAAAGATCCAGTTGATCTCAGGCCTTTCAAGCAGCTATTCTGCAAGTCGTGAAGCCCAACACTTGGTCTGTTAAAATGATGCACACATCTACTCACATGTTTAATATTCATTAATTTGCATGACATGGAGAACTCCAAGATGCTCTGTATTTGAGCATACATGGTTGGGTGGGTCTGGGGCCCTGATATTAAAACAATAGTCAGTTGCACCTGGTCTCTAGTAGGGAGGCAATGGGATGTTGCGAGGGGTCAGCACTGACAAAGACAAGATTAATACATACAAAGAAATATATATATACATATATATATATATATATATATATATGCCTAAGGATGCCTGAGCATATGCATGCAAGCACTCAGCCCCCTCTTCATTGCACAGCAGGGTGTCCCTGGGAAAGAGCGCGGCTCTAGTGGAAGATTGAGAAACAGGAAAGAGGTAGGCGAGAGTAGAAAGAACAATGAGAGTGAGTACCCACTCCTCATGAAAGGGAGAGAGAATGCCATGTGCAATATTGGCAATCTAGCCCAAAAGAGAGATAGAGGGAAGCATAGGATAGAGCAGAGGTCTTCAAACTGTGGGATGCACCCGCCCAGGGTCGGTGCGGCCGCAACCCGGGGGAGGGCACGAGAGCCCAGCATGAAATGTAAAAAAAGGTGGCCCGCAGTTGCAAATGGATATTTATTCCTTTAGTCACAGACTGTTTGAATAGTACCCAATGGGGTGTTTATTGTTAAAATGTAAGCAAATTGTGATATTTAAAGAATATTTTTTCAGCAAAACTTTTCAAAACTACTAGCTTCATAGGGAAGTAACTCATCAAACTGACCCATATTGGCCAAAAAAGTGGCCCATTTTTACTGGCCTATACTAGCATTTTGCATTTTTGGTACAGGCATCACCCTATTGCCCTATAGGCCAGTCCGATCTTGGCGGCTCATCCATAATGGGCGAGGGGGCGTCCACCCATTGGCCCTCTCACCTGTTATGGATGAGCCGAGTAGCCATCTCAATGAAACTCTGAGAACTCCCTCAGCTGCTTTTTCCAGCTGAGGGAGTGCTCCTGAGCTTGCTGAACTGTCACAGGGAAACAGTGTTTCCCTTTGACAGTTAAGTTCCCCAGCTGCACATGCTCACTTAGCCATACAACGCTGGGAGCGTTTTGCTTCGCCAGCCTTGCATAGCCTTGCATAGCTCATTGGAAATGCTGGCTGGGGCACTGCATGTCTGTATGTCTGTATGTGAGAGGGGGAGTTCCTGCGCCTCCTCGCACATACGGACAGAGTAACCTGGAGCGGGGCATTTCAGCACCCATGCACACACCCCTGCAGAAGGTACGTTTATGTTCATTTATTTTTCATTTAAATATGTGAATGGATGCGTGTATGCTTGAGTTATGAGTGAGTGTATGCTGATGGGTGCTCGTATGAATGATAGAGTGATTGCTGTGTGAATGTGTGTGTGTGTGTGTGTGTGTGTTAGTTTTGGTCCGTTGACCTTATTTTGGCGAGTTGGGGGTAGAGCGGGGATGGAAGGTTGTACAACAAAGGCATTTAAAAAATGCACAATCCTCCTACCCACCTGCCAAAATCAGCTCTCCTTCTGAGGCGCTGTGGAGCCCAGGGGGCAGGGATGGTATTTTTTTACTGGATATCTATCATAGATGTCCAGTCAAAAATACTATGTTTTCCCCCTTGCCCCCCCCCGCGCCCCCAGCATCAATTGCAAACTGTTTAGCTTTTTACCCAAGTATCTTCTAAAATGTAACATCTTAATCCATTATTTAAGAGAAATTCACAGGTGCAAAACCCCCCATCGACCGCCATTGATTGGTTCAGGCTCCCAGCTGCGCTCGGTCGCTATGGGATTTTGTGGGAAATATTTATGCCCTCCACTTAAAAAATTCACCAGCTCCCACTCGGACTGTCTTGGGAACGGAGTGGAGGGAGCCCAGCGACTGTGGTGGGAGCAGGATGGGTGGCAGCACTGCGATAGTGGTGGGAGCAGGGTAGGGAAAGACCAGGGACTGGGTAGGAGTAGGATTAGCTTGCCCAGCGACTGTGATGGGAGCAGGTGGAGTAACCCTGGGCCTATACTAGGAGTAGGGTGCGGTGACAGTGTTCAATAGTTCATAGCCATGCGTACATATGTGCATTTGGCATTTTGGGGAGGGGGGTCGGCCTGCCCATACTTTGCTCAGGGGGCCCCTGGCCAAAAAAGTTTGAAGACCAAAGGGAGAGAGTGAGACAGAATAGGAGCGAGAGAGATTCAGAGGGGAGAGCAGGAGCGAGGGATGGAGAGAGATATATAGAGAAAATAGACAGAACGACAGAGACAAAGAGAGAAATAGGGAGAGAGTGAGAGAGACAGAGAGGGACAGTGACATTGAAAGACAGGAGACCCTCGTCATTGCATAGGCTGCAGAAGGAGGGGGAGAGCCAGACTGTGTGAGATGGACAAACAATTGGAATACGTTGTGCAAATTGGCAGTTTGGCTCAAGAGAGAAATAGAGGGAAACTTAGGAGAGAGTGAGACAGAGGAGAGAGATAGAGGCGAAGGTATGGATAGGGGAAGACCACAAGAGATCGACAGAGAGAGGGAGGGAGAGAGCTAGAATATAGTATAGAGAAAGAGACGAAGAGCGAGTGGAAGATTGAGACATGCACAGAGAGAGATAAAGAGTCCCAGCGAGAGAGGGAGACAGAGAGAGAGAGGGAGAGAGGGAGGGGGGAGTGGGGCAGTGGTAGGTGTGATGGAGAGAAAGGGAGAGAGGGTGAGAGAGAATACCTTGTGAAATATTGGCAGTCTGGCTCGAGACAGAGGGAAACATAGGAGAGAGTGAGGCAACTGCGAGAGATAGAGAGAGCTACAGAGACAGACATAGAAAGAATTGGCGCGAAACCCAGAGAAGAGAGAGATAGAGAGATGGAGGCAGAGCGACAGCCAGGGAAAGAGAGAGACCGAGGAACAGTGACAGAGCAAGAAAGAGAGAGAGAGAGAGAGAGAGAGAGAGGCAGTGGTAGACCAAGGCAGACAAGGAGATCCAGAAAGGGAGAGAGAGACCCTCCTCAATGCATAGGCTGCAAAAGGAGAAGGGGAGCCAGACGAGGTGTGATGGATAGAAAGGGTGAGAGAGAATACCTTGTGAAACATTGGCAGACAGTGAAAGAGGGAGATCTGGGAGGAGAGTGAGACAGGAATAAAGAGAGACAAAGAGAGAGTGGGTGAAAGAAACATGATAGAGAGAGAGACACACACAGAGGAGAAGAGAGAGTGAGACATAGGCTGAGGGAGAGAAATGGAGCGACAGACAGAGAGAGAGGTAGACAGGGAGAGGTGACAGAGAGAGGCACGCCACACAGAGAGAGAGACATCCAGAGAAACTGAGATAGAGACACAAAGACACTCAGATCGTTAGAGAGAGCTAGGCCCACAGACAGACAGCTAGACGCATATACGTTCACAAAATACAAAGACTATACACACACTTGCGCACACATGCCTCAACCGACACACACACCATGCACTCTAAAGACAGAGTTTTCCTGCTGCTTCGTGCCAATGTAAAATGTTGGGCCGATGGTGTTGCTCTTGCGAAGCCTGTGTGGTGACTTGACTACTCAGGTTTTGACGTGCAGCTCTTGCAACATGGCCGTGCCCGGGGCGCTGAGCATGCAGACTCCGCAGGTATGTGCATGCTTGACGCCGGTGATGTGTTGTGTGTAAGAGGGGCGTGGGTCTATGCTGCTCCTTCCCCAACTCTTTTCTGCAGGGCCCATGCATGCAGAAGAACCTGTTTTGCAAAAATTGGGCCACACGGTCTGTGAGTTTCACATCTTTTGATCTCGCTTAAAAAGAGCACAAGTTCTAAAAGAAGCATTGACAATGCCAACACTTTGGGCGTTTGTGTAGGCATGGAAAAGGTACTTGCCAGGTAAAGCCGCTGTGGTATTAACTGGCCATTGATGGTAGCAGGTGCAAAATGGTGGGAGTACCTGGGCATCGAATAGCAGTACCTGGCAAATGCCTAATAATATACACAAGCCAAAACGGTTGGCTTTGCCAATGCTTGCCTTTAACAGGACTTCAGTGAAGGACTTGCATAAAACATATAAATCGAGTGGCTGAAGGCAGACCTGGTTAAGACATTTTCATTACACCAGTAGCGAGTTTACAACTCCAATTAAGTCCTTAACTCTCAGTAGACTGCTTTGAAAAAACCTGGCAGCCACTTCAAGTGCAAAGTTTGATGATAAGGCTTGATTAAAGCAAGCTCAAAGAGTTTCCATGAGGAGGTGTTTTGGGTGGGAAGGTACGAGAACTGGGTGGCAATGGCCATAGGGATTAGCATGGCCATATCCAGTCAATGGGTGGGCAAATGACCAAACAACACTTACAAGATGGGTGTCCCTCCTCATATGCCATTTCTCCCTATCTGTACTGTAATCCAATAATTTCAGTTGATAGGTGTCGCAAGCACCACCTAATAGCCCAAACTACAAATAGTGGGAGGCCCAATAGGCATTCTGGCTGTGCAACTCAATAGGAAGTGACGTCTGAGGGTACGACGTGACAGCAAAGCAATGACAGACTCTTTTAGTAGATCGGGTTGTACATGATCCCTGGGGTTATATTCACTTGATTGGCAGTAGAGCACGATTCCTCCCAGAACTAACCTGCATGGAAGGATCTGCCGAGGAGGACATGCTGCATTCCAATATAACCAGTAATCGTCACAAAGCTTTCTAGTATGACGAATTGGATTCTGCCCTGCAGAAGTACAAGGATGAGTAGAATCTAGAACGCCCACCCAGCCCTCACACTGCTACAGATCAAGAGCCAGTACAATCATAAAGTTAAAACAGGCACAGTAAAGAGGTATACCCCATCCGCCCTTTGGGATAACGTGGGCTGAGGGAAGGCTATGCTCTCAAGAGTAGCGTGAACATGATTCAGTAGACACCCAAACAGCAAATCATAACAGTCCAGAATAAAGAGGAGGTACATTCAAGGTTGTATACAATTGGATAAACTGTAATAATACACATCATCTGTAAAATTACCAAAGAGAAAAACACTACACAAAACCCACCCCTGAGGAAAGAACAGAGAAAGAGCAAAGCTAGCCCAATGCAGAACTCTGAGTAATGAATCAGGGGTGTACAATCTACTATACTCTTTAATGAGGATATGTTTCTCAGATGCAAAAAGGGATTTATGAACTAACAAGTCTCTAGGGCCCTAAAATTAACCAAGTCAATAGTACAACCTGAAGGTTCTTGGCGGTTAAACATAATTGAACCAGGCTGTCGGTGCTGTTTCAGCAGTTTGAATCAGGTTCAACTGTGTCAGCTGCGTTCTTCTAGACGGAGAGAAGGCATCAAGCTCGGGTCGAGCTGAAGTTCATTGCGGTTTCAAGAGGTGAGGATCGGGAGTGCCACCAGTGTCGGGTTAGTCAGTGAATCAGCTGGTGACTGGATGCGTGTTTCGAGTCGAATGGCTCGAGTGCAGCATTTGAAATCATGGTTCGGAAGGCTCCTCCAGGGTCTGGCCGACTGCTGATGAAGATCTGCAGCAAAGATGCTGGCAATTTGAAGAGGCGGTTCAAAGGCGGTATGTCCAATGATGAGCTTCAGGTTTGAGCTGGGGCAACAACGCGCTCAGCTGGTGCGGTACAACGGCAAACTGGTATCAAAGGTGCAGTTCAGCTGTTTGGGAGCAGCAGTCATGTTGTTCTAGACAGGAAGCGTGTCGAGCTGAGTTCAAATAGGGGTTTGCTGCATTTCAAGTACAATGTTTGAGAAAAGCAAATTGTAAGGGTCACCAGGGTCAGTTCGACAGTTAAGATGCTGGATGCGCGTTCCACTGGATCGGTTTGATCGAGCACTTGAGGAGCTTCAAGTCATAAGTGCTACGAGGGCCAATTTGAAGGTTGGTTCAAATACAACAATGCTGGAGACTGGATACACCGAGGCAATGATGCACTCGGCTAGCATGGAACGGTAGGGAACAGGTATGAACACACAGGATGGCAGTTCGAGGAGGTAGAGTGCGAATAGAAGCTTCTAAGGGTCCTGTGGCTTCGAAGGGATTGAATGGGCTTGAATCATGGCTTGAATTGGTTTGGCGGTAACAAGGCAGGTTTCCTGGCTGTCTTGGTCCTTTGGTTGCTTTGAGTCAAAACCAGGGGCTCAAGGATAAGGTTTGGTCCTTGTTCTTGTTCTTCCAAGCACTAGGGAGGCTGGTCCACAACTGCGGGAATCCTACAATTCTGTGAAGTCATGGGTACTGTTGTGGCTGGCATATAGCCAGGTCTTGGCCCAGCAGTAGGGCATCTCCAATGGTCCCTGGGGATGGTTAGGGGACAGAGCTCGCCTCTGTGTTGTACACTCAGTCTTCACCTCACTGGTGAAGGTCTTTGGAGAGATCAACTCTCCCAACAGAGGTTCAATGAACTCATCCTCGGGTTTATGTTCAAAAATGAAACAAAGAAGTGGTGTGAGACCCCTTCTTTTACATGTAAAAGTCCACATGTGACTGAACTAAAGGTAGCCTGCTTTAGGGGTCCAATCCCTGTTCTTGAAAGAAGTGGACCTTGCCCTTCTGACATCACACCCAAAGTACTTTGTGCTAGAGAAAGGAGAGGCACAGAGAAACAAGATGGTGGAAACCTCCTGCAACTGTAAAGAGCACTCCCTCTCTACACTAACCCCACCTTTCCCTTCTCAATAGGACCAAAGGTCTTTAGATATGTAGCACCCTGGTGTGAGGCCAAACCTTTTGTGAATGGCTGTGCCCTTTGACTCCTGTTCCCAGGCCAGCTTCCTGTGGAGTGGCTGTCACTGGGAAAGGGTGTTACCAGCCCTTACAAAGGAATCAAGAGATTCAATCCCCCAAACTACATTCCTGCAATTAGGGCAAGGTCTAGCCTGTCTGGGGAGAATACACATAACCCTATCACTGCTGAAGGGGGTCAACAGGGCTGACACATGTGTGATATTAATTTGATGTGGCAGCAATGATTATGAGCAGTGCAATGTACCATGCCCAAACTCAGGCATGACTTATTTTTTAATTTTTTATTATTGTGTTTGGTTTATTACAAACCTTTCACACTATTCAAACAATACATACGTTCAATTTATTCTAAAATAAGAATGCATTACCTAACACCATTTCCATCAATATATTTGCATCGCCAACTGTAGGATTTTCCCTTATTTCCTAGAATTTAATCTAAAAATCTGATTAATGCTACAGTCAGTGAGGTTTGATGACCAGCCAGCATGCAGTTCCATCGAGTGTCCATGCAAATCTTATATACATCATTTACAAAAGAGGTAATATGTTTCAATCGTACACCCGATAATTTGGGGCAACATAATACTAGATGCTCTAAGGATTCCTCTTCATTGTCTGCTTCCCACTATCGACATGTCATGTTCACATTGCAATTCCCAGATTTTATACCCAAAATGTGTTTAGTCAGATATAGATTTTGCCGAAATCTTAAGAATTATGTGATTATCGGGTACAGACATTGACTCAAATAATTTGCTAAAACACCCAACCTTAACCCCACTCTAATACAGCTTGCACAATGTTTATAAGTCTTTGCCATACTAATAGTCCTCCCTCAATCTTCAAGCCACAATTTCTCTTTTATCTTATTCAGGCTTTCCAGGCCGAGGGCTGTGTTTACATTTAAGGTCTCGAGAATCTGTTCACATCTCATAGCCCATTCTGTTAATGGCTTTGATGTGCCATTTCTATATATCCCAAATGTCAAGAAACTGTGAGGCTCTTGGTGGATTCAAAACCTTTAAGAAAAACAGGCTCATTCTCAAAACTACCATTGCATTTAGGGATATCATCCCCGATTTGTGTCTTATGGTGGCAGGTGGCACACATTGTGGTAACAATAAGGTCCCTTTCCAATTCAGTCTCTCAAGTCTATCCAGGACAGAGCCATCGATTCTCAGATTAAATTCCAACCAGTAACTCAAACCTTGTTCTACCTTTTGCTTGTAGTAATTTATTAGAGGGACCATGGAGAACCAGCAATATTTCTGCTTTATTTTCCTTAATCGGGCTATAAATTCGGATGACTTAGATCTTAACACTATGGTGAGAAGACTCTTCTTTGGTTTGGGTTTAATGTTTAACCCCAAATACGTCAGTTGCTGTTTCAAGTTGGTAATCCTCTAAAACCACTTGACATTCTTTTTTTATATCACCTCTTGTGAAATATGATATAGGTCTTTTTATTATTAATAATTAAACTGTTCCTTTTTGTGTAATCCACCAACTCTTTTAGACTATATGGTGGAGACCTATTGGCGTCTGATCAAATACTATGATATCATTGGGGAAAGCCAACCACTGGATCCTTAACTTCCCTAAACAGGGAGAAAAGCCTCTAACTCCTGCAAGGTACTTACGTAAATCAGCCACATATAGATTGAATAAACAGGGTGCCAATATACATCCCTGGTGCAGACCCCAATCAGTGTTAATTTCCCCTGATAGATCGTCCTTTGTGTTCAATCTTATTATAACCAGTGTTTTCGAATGAAAAATAATTAATAACTTCAACAAGGTTCTAGGGATTTTCCAATGGTTTAATTTATCCCACCGAATTGAAAGATTTATTGTATCATAGGCCCCAGCAAGGTCAATGCTCGCATAATACATTTTTAAAGTAGAGTCCTTTGTTTTGGTTTGGAGTAATGCCAATAGTAATCCATTTAGGGATGTCCCTTGCCCATACCTAAACTCTGTCTGGTATTTGGAAAACCGATTTGATTCTGGTGTCCATTTCGAAACCTCTTTTAAGACCAATGCTGAATAGATCTTGCAACTGACATCTATTAGAGCAATTGGTCTATAATTTTTGGGTTCGTTCCGTTTGCCCTTTTTATAAATAGGGATGATATGGGCCTCATGCCATGATTTAGGTAGGTAAATGAGCAATTTATTTTCTTGAATAAAACTTCCAAGATTGAAATAGGGTTGGGTTTATAATCAACTGCTGAGATCCCACCGGGCCCAGCTGCACAGGAATACTGTAAGTGATAGATTTGCTCTAAAATATTCTCTTTTGTCATACCTATCTCTAAATTTTAATCCACATCTAGTTCATAAAATATCTTATTGGCGGTTATGTTTTTAAACAAATTGCTAAAGTAACCTTTCGATACCTGTGCTGATATTGGACTGATTAACTTATAGCTTTCAGTTCCTCAGTCTGAAATGTATGTAACACCATGACACTACCATTTTGTTATCTTAATACTTTAAACATATGTTGGCTTTCTTTTACCAACATCCACTTTTTATGATGGTATACCCGATTTGTATAGTGCTGTTTCAACTTTTTTATCTGCAAGCCCTGGTCAACCCCAGTCCCCATGCCAGATTTCCAAATTATTTTTATTGCCCTAGTTAGTTCACTTTTTTTCTCTTTCACTTGAACGTCAAAAATATGATTCCCTCTTTCTCTTTTCTCGCTTATGTCACCCATCTGTGCTTCATTTTTATATCAAACTTTTTGCGTACACCATACTTCATAAGGATTTTTTTCCCTTGGGCATTCACTTTTATATTAGTTGGACCACTCTTCCTTATTAACTCACCATATTCTGTATGTGTGTATGGGACTAACTGCCCATGATCACTCAAACTGGTTTTGATTACCACCAATTCTCACAGCACATTAGCAGATTTCTTGAAATATATATATATAGTCTCAGAATTAACCCCCGAACCATGTTGGAGAAGTCAGCATATATCCAGGTATAATTTACACATGTCCCACGTCTTCATTGTCTCATCCCACTTTTCACCTTGAGCTTGCAATCTCCTCCAATAGAACGGTACTTCCTTGTTTCGATGGCCTGACCCCAAGCACACTCCTCAAAAAAACAATTCAAAACACCACAAAACATCCCTTGGCTCCCTTTTTCTCATTCATTCCAAGACACCGTTATTTCATTTATGTTATCAATGAACTGGATTTCATCAACACGTAAAACATTCCTATAAACAGTTATTATTAAAACATTTTTCATCCCAATCCTTTTATCATCCGTTAGGATTATGGTCAAAATGTCCTTGTCACAGCCCGCACATTTATATTTATCTTCTGTTCATTATTTATCTCTATCAACAAGTGCTCCAGAAGGGCAGATATTTAGCCAGAACACTGACTTATACACCTAAAACCATCAATTATTTGGCGATTCACAATCCGTGTGTCTCTTGGAAACACATTATTTTAAAATGTTTTACATTTCTATAAGAAGCCACCCATTTTAAAATGCTGTCAAATCCCCTCGAATTCCATGATACAAGTGATAAGACATTTGTCCTAAAGATGGGACTCATTACGACCCTGGCGGAATGGGTTAACGGTTGCCGCAAACGGATGCGGACCCGTTAAACCCATTCCGCCTGATTACGAGGTCCCCTCGCGGGACCCGGTAAGGACGCCTGGTAAAACCAGGCATTGTCCCCGGGTCCCGCGAGGGGACCAGGGAGCTAACAACGGGCCGGTCGTAATCGGCCCGTTGTTAGTTCCCTCTCCCATTCCCATTGAGCCCAATGGGGGCTTGAATGGGAATGGGGAAGGTCCGGGACAGGGTTCCCTGAGGGAGGAATTACCGTGCCCTCCAAACTCGGAATGGCCCGGTAATTCCCCATTCAGGGAACCCGGACCCGAACCCAGCTTTAGAGGCAGCCATGCCGCCACGCCAATAGCGGCATGGCTACCGCCAAAGCCGTAATGAGGCCCATATTCAAATTTGTCAGAGTTGACAAAGCTCCGGGGATCCAAGACCAACCGTCCATTATCTGAACGGCCCACCTCTGCCCGAAAGGTGTATTTTTAAAGTTCCATCGAAGTCAAACTAATACCCACAAGACCCCTTAGGACTGAATGACCCGACACCCCTTGCTCAGGCCAGCTCACTAGTCTTTGATGCACAGGCAACACATCAAAGTCCAGTTTTATAATTATGTCGGCTTTCATCCATATTACATTTGAGACCAATTCTGATGGAACATGGGGGATCACTAAGTTTACTATAGAGTCATCTGGGAATTTGACTTGGAAGATGTCTGACGATGTTAATATTCCCAGTATAGGGATGGCAGCAAACAACAATAAGATTCTTTCACGGTTTAGGGGACCCAACTGTGTTTGAAAGTAATTCCCTAAAACCAATTTGGGGACAATTCCTTTTTTCCAGTGGCAATGATGATTTAATTGGCTCCTTTTCTGGGGCTTTAGGCTTTTGATTTGCCCAAACCTGGCCCGTGGGATGGTTTCCACCCGGCTTCATCGTCGGAGCAGACCCATTTGTGCTTTTCAGCACTAGGGAGATTGCTTGGGTCAAATCGCCATCAGAATTCTCACCCTGTGCTCCAAGACCGATTTGACTCTGTGTTTGACAAGTTATCTTCCCGCTCAACCTGGGAGCAGGGCGCAATGACTTTCTTTCCCAGTTTGACTTTCTAAGGTTTTTGTTTCTGAGGGTTTTCCAGCCCCTCATTGTCAACCGACTGTTTGTGGCTCCTTGTCGGGCCCCTGAATAGCATCTGAAATAATGTATTTGATCTCTGGCTTCATGGTTTATTTTTAGAGTTTACCGTGCCACCAGCGTGGGCCAATCATAATCATGATATTTTGGAACATGGATGCATAACTTAAATGCCACCCCTGTGCTGCAGTGACTTTGGCTGTCACCTCAGCTGTCAAGAGGCACCTGTGACCAGAACCTGCTCTGTGCCACTGTAGGGCATGTGCTGCAATCAGGCTGTCAAAGACTTCTTGCCACTAAACCCAGGACTACAAGTGCCAGAATGCAAAGTTAAACCCAGGTCTAGTGTCTCCTGACTAGAATGGGGTGTGTTAGCATGTGTGCACTTTTCTCACCCAGTATCACTTATTGGCCATTGACACCTATTTCAAAAACATATGCTGGGGCTGCAAGAGATGTTTTGCAAGTCTTGGCTTAACTCGTGACATTTTTAATTTCTGTAATGTATTTGTATGTTTTAACATGTTTAACTGTACAGGACACTAATTACAGCTGCCTTATCTGTCACCCCTTAGGCGTGATCTACAGCGCTTAGTTGCTTCCACACTCAGTTTGCACTTTATAAGTCCCATACATACATGTGAGTACTCGGGCAAAAGAAACCAATATATGTCAGATGGTGTGATAAATACCTTAGCGATTTTAGCATAAGGTTAACATAACAAGAGCCTGGAAGACCGCTTTTACCTAAGTGAGAAACACATGTCGGCTACAGAGTTTGGCCTTGCATTTATTTATCACTTGTTTTGACATGCAAGATGCAATCGGATAGCATGGAAACTTGACAACAATTGTTGTGTTCCAAGAAATGCAAGAACATATTGCAAATGATACAAATGAAATTTCTTCCTCAAAAGTGAAAATGTATCTAATAGAAATTCGTCATCTGGACTTTTCCGGCTTTATTTGCTTACAAATTGTGTGAGTACACGGCCATATAATCGGAAAACCTTGCATAAGATGAGGGTACTTCAGTATGTAATGCCAATATGTGGAATATAGCATGAGTATCTAGTGTCAGACAGAGGAGACAGACCAATTACTGTCACTTGAAAGATTCTTGATTCAAATAATAAGTTTAAAAGGCCTTGCTATCCCTAGACTTCAGGGTTCACTAGCTAACCAAACTAACTAAGGAGCTCCTCACTGGTTGTGAAGTCCAATAGTAAATGGTGTGTCCTCCATCCAACTGCTCTGTCCGTACCACTAATAGTAAATAACCAAAGGCCAGGAGAACGCATTCTCCTGGATAGGCTTCTTCAGCTTTAGTAGGCAATCTTGCAATATCTCATGCAGCAAATGGTTTAGTTTTTGTGGGGGATCTTTTCCCAGAACTGGTTTCCCCTCCTCCTTCCCTTGGCAGGCTTTCCCTCCTCAAAGTTATTAGTTTTGGAAATTCTGGAAAACAGTCTCTCTTTAGTGTGTCCAAAAGTCTTCCCTTTACTGGTTCAACTAGAAAGACTGGTTCCCTCTTTGCATGATTCTTCTTCTCTGAGTTGCTACAGGTTTTTAGCTATGGTTCCATGTCACTTGCCAACAGTAATTACTTTGTTGTAGTTTACCGCAAAGTAATTACTTTAAAATTTGATTTATTTTATTTTTATTTTGGGGGGTTCCCCCATGCTCCCTCTTCCCCTTCATTACTGTCCCTAAACTCAAACCCTCCCCACCCCCTTTTTTACACCCACCCACAAATACCTAAATTGTTTCGATGACATTTAGAAGTAATTACTGTGTGGTGAATTACCACAAAGTAATTACTGTCGGCGAAAAAATGGGTTACCCTTATACATAAGACAAGTGATATCCCATTGCCCCTCTTCTGATTCACTGTCTTTATCCTTGTTCTTATTATTGTAGAATCATTAATAATTCTTTTGTCCAGTTCTTATATCACTGAGACAAGTAGGATGGGTTTCACAAAGGTTCTTCACTTCTGAGCATTCACTGGGATGTGTAGGCTGAGTCAGAGAGTATTTTTCACTCTTCTTAACTTTAGACCACTCACAGGGACGAGTAGGCTGAATCCCAGAGGGTGTATCACTCTTATTAACTTTGTACCATTCACTGGGACAAGTAGCCCGGGTCTCAGAGTGTTTGTCAATTTTCTTAACTTCGTACCATTCACTGAATGAGTAGGCTAAGTATCAGAATGTTTGTCACTCTTCTTAACTTTAGTACTATTCACTGGGATGAGTAGGCTAACAGTATACGTTATTGCCCCATTCCCTGCCAGGTCTCCCGCTATCCACGCTACCTTGCTTTTCGGGAGTTGGCATCACCGGGCCTGCTCGGAGGAAAGCGAGCTCACATGCTATCAGGATAGCTTGCTGTTTCATTCCATTTGCTTTAGACTCTTCTCCGCATCCAGGCTCCAACGGTCTGGACGTTGTTTTCAGACTGATCAGTCTACCCCTCCAGGGTCACGCCACCACTTGTGTCTGCTTCTTTTTGGGGTTTTCTTCCCTTCTTCTTCTCGGGCTCTGATTTCCCAAATGCCTCTGGCTGACAACATCTTCTGGCTTCCTCCCGATGGAGGATCTCATGCTCTCCTTCTCCAGTCACGACTTCACTGGTTTGAAGCTCCGGGGCTTTGTTCCTTTCTCTTTCTCTATCTCTAAGAGAAGTCCTTCTTCCCTTTTTATCACAGGCTGCTGGGTCTTCCCCAGCGGAGGACCGTATTCCAGCCTCTCTGTTTGTTGAACACTCTTCATGCATTGTTAAATCTTCTGCGGTACAGTACTGTTGGTCTCAGACCATAGAGTAATAATTATTACTCTTTCATCATTCTTCTTCCTATTAGTGTTTGCAACATATCGTCTTTCAAGGGGAAACTTAAGTCTTGTACTGAAATAACAAACAATGGTTTGTTTTGATGGTGTCCCCATCATCTCAAAGGGAAGACATTTAGGGAGTTCCTCTGAAGGGTGGGAGTCCTTGTCCCTCACGATGTAGTCCCTCCCCATGAGGCACAGCTTACCGCCACCCCGGGGGAATTATTGCGTAGCAGGTTCACCTCCTTAGCCTCACAAAGAAAGGTTCCCCTCTGGTGAGAAGTGACTGAATCCCTCGATTGGTCACACTAGACACATGATGGCAATAGCTATGTCATGCCGTGAGTACCTGGGCACATAGGTGCAACATCTGGCAAGTGGACAACATCTGTCACATGTTGCACCTATCAAAATGCCTTCACATTCTGTGAGTTTCTGTCATATTATGGCAAAAGCTAGTACATTTTGCAATTACCAGGCAAGGATACAAGTATGTTGCTATATGATGGCAATACCTGTCATACGAAGTGCATAAGTGAACATGACAAAACTTGTCAAATCATGGTTACCTGGGCATGCTAAACGGTACACCGGCAAATCACGGGTGTACCTGGGCATGCAATGTTGATACCCAGCCACAAAGAAAAAATTGTCTCTATACACAAGGCAATAGTGTTGGCTTTGCTTGTACTTGCTTTCTACCTCTGCACATACAAGTTATTCACAGTAAATAGCTGACGTAGGGATCGCAAATCGTGCCCAACAGCTACAACATCCAATAATCACAGTAATCCACTTAAGCGAAACCAACTCAGTCTTCTAACCTTAATCTGCACTAACATCTTCCCCTACCATTTCCCCCAACTCCTGGCACCTTTGGGTAAACCTTGCAGAGCAACAACACACACACTGGTTACAAATATTGCCGTTTTTCCCTTTTTTGCACAAAACAATGTTTTTTGTCTGTCTCCCAGTAAATAGTATAGAATGGCCAGGTGAATCCACGTCACCACTACACGTGTTTTCCATTCAGGGCCTTTAATTAAACCATTCAATGCATTCTGGTAATTGTAGGCTTTGTTGGTTTCAATTGGATGAACAGACCAGAAACCAGTGATTTTGAAAGTAACACACATTTGGAGAAGTGGTGGTGTACTGATGACATAAAGTCACTGTTCTGATCAACCTAAAACAGCAAACACAAATGAAAATGAGCTGAGTCACCTCACCTCACCTACTACACGACCATACATGTATGGAAGATCATCCCTTGCTCTTCATATATAATGCCTCTTTTTGGCCTGTTACTTCTGTCAGCCCTCCTGCCCCCCAGCCCTCTTCTAATCCATGCAGTCTCTGGCCCCTCTGTTTGAGCAAGTAACAAAAAAGAAAAGGCAAAACATTTAATTGTACATATTCCTAATGGCCTCCTGCTTCCCCTGCACCCCTGCCTCACTCAACCTGCCTTGTCCCCCTGTGTGTCTGCCTTCCTTTTCTTTTCTTTTATTTTGTTATTATATTTTGACCTTTTCCTCTCACGTCATTCCCTCCTTAGCCCAGCACCCCATTCAAGTGTCTCTACGGGACAATTGTCACACTTTATCCAAGGTGGTCAATAATGAGGATGTCTAGCTTTAAAAAGGGATGCTAATTTATGGGAGGAGTGAGGTATGTAAAAACCACAGAACATTTAAGCCTTTGACTACTCCAGGAGGAGTTGATTGATATGGGAGTGGCAGGTTTCTGTCTGACACATAGACATATTTACAACAAGGCCTGATTTATTGTAGATTATTTTCAATTTAATGGTTGTCATTTTTTAAATATGAAGCCAATTTTCTTTTTTCTGAGTCTGGTTGATCCACAATACTGCGAGTAATTTTGAGCTATTAGCAGTCATTCAACACTGAAACTTGTATATATGCTTGATATTTGAAAAAGCTTTATTGCTAGGATGACTTGATTTTTTCAAAAAATTAGTACCAAACCATACGAATATCCTCGAGGCACTCAGCCCGCCTCAGCGCCCTCCGCATGGAGTTCTCCGCCCTGACCATTGTGAGCGTTCCTCCTCTGCCCGCTGCCGCTCCGCACCTATCTGCTGGCCCAACCGCTCCCACACGGAAGACACTCCCATTCCAGGGTTCTCCTGCCCTCCGGCCGATGCCTGCCCCCCTGATGTTGATGGCCCCGAGCCATGATGCCTCCCACGTCGAGCCTGCCGCTGCCTCCGATGCAACTGCCTGTGCCAGCACGACGGCATCCAGGCTGATGGAATCCACCGACGCCATCGTGCACGTGCCCTGCCCGATGATGCCGTCACATCCTCCATCTGCTGGGGTCCAGTTGCTGGTGTGTCCACCCCTGCTGGACCTCCGACTCCCAACTGTGGCAGGGATGGCATCCCCACCGAGTTGGCTGCGTTGGTCGGGGCATGTCCACAGGGGGCCCTGGTGGCATCTGGGCCGGAAGACGGCATAGAAAACGACTGGCGCATAGCCTCCACAGAGGAGGAGAGGGTCGCCAGAGTGGCCGACACATGTACGAAACCCCTGACCACGGCCGCTCCCAACTGGGCCACGTTGGCACGGTGCTCTTTGTGAAGACGTGCGTGCTCCCCCCGAGAAGCACGCACGTCATCACGAATGACACCCGTGCGCAACGCGACACCAATCAGGACCTTCTCCATACGGCCAGGGGTCCCTTCGTCCGCAGGTGAAGGGGAGTCAGATGACATGGACATCCCCCTACCTGCGGACGGGCCTGGGATGGGGCATCCCTGCTGGTGCATGGTGGTGCAGTCACAGTGTCAGGGACAGTGACATGCACAGGCCCCTCCACGGCGACCTGTGCTGCCTCCTGCCCCTGCCCCTGGACTGCACCACTTGCACCAGCAGGGATGCCCCCACCAGGCCCCATGTGCGGCTCAGTAGCGGCCTCCTCCTCCTCTGTGGAAACCACCAACCTGGATGGCTCCACCCCGTCTTCCGCCATTGCAAGCCCTTGTGGGGGCTCACCCACCCCTTCCACTGTAGCCGTGGGGGCATCCCTGCCGCTTTGCTCCACAGCGCCGTCTCCGCCCTCTTCTTCACTTTGCGCTGTGTAGAGGGAGACATAGAACACAAGCATCAGAGTACTGTACAATGGTCCCCTAGACAGGAAGCAATAGCAGATGAGTGGCACTGTCACAGATCACTTCCATCATGTTCCTCCACAACACATGGGTCAGTGCAGGCAAAACACATGCAGTAACAGGCATGGCGCATGCTATGGACATTAGCAAACATGTCCAAGGGACTCTTGAAACATACAATGTTGTTTTGGAACTCACATGCATCCTGGGTCATGCCTATCACATGCACACACTTCACCGTACTTTCATCCATCTGGACTCGTACACCCCAGACACAGCGGATGCAAGGATAACTAGGCTGCATCAGTGATTCTGAACATTGTCACAGACATGTGTCATGCATCCATGGCATTCACAAGTCACAGACACGCAGGTCAGACACACAGACATGGACACCATACATGTACATGGCATCAGCACCCATCCCTCACCCCCACCCATGTCCAGGAACAGAGACTGGCATGCTCTCATATGTCCATTCCGCATAGGGCTCCCCATGTTGCATTTAAACACATACACCAACCGTGTGCTTCACACATTACTGGTCTCACATGCATGACCATGATGTCCCTGCACACACACATGCGTACATGGCCTATGTCACACATACAGGCAAGTATCAGACAACCAGCACACTGCAACATGCCCTGTCTCACACAGCAATGCTTGGCCACTTACCGCCCGACTCCAGACGGGTCTGCCCCTCAAGGATCTGGGCATGGAGCGCTGGGCGTACGCGCTCCAGGACCCTCATCTGGATGGTACTCATGCTGCCCCGGCCCCCCTCCACGAGGCGCCGGCCCTTCATGAGGGTCCTGGACCTCAAGTCCTCCCAGTGCTTCTTGACTTGCTTGATGTTGCGGGTTGCCACCCCCTCTGCGTTGATGGCAACCACAAAGTCATCCCAGATCCTGTCCCGTCCTTCCTTGTCGGCGCGTGATGATCCGAAGAGGGCATCATAATGCCCCAGGACAAGCTCCACCAGGACACCAACTTCCTTCTGACTGAAGCTGGTGGCCCTCTGCCCCTCTGGCTGGGGGTCGCCAGTGGTCTCGGATGGTGTTTGCCCCGACATCGCGACCCCCGAGGCAGGCATGGGTGGGCAACTGGGTCCTGGGGCTGGGCTGTGGAGCGATGGTATCCCAGTCGGGAGTCTTCTGTTCCAGCAGGGGTGGACACAGCAACTGGACCCCTACAGATGGCTGATGTGCAGGCACCAAATGGCAGGGCACGGTGGCAGCAGGCAGGCAGCAGCAGATGGCTCGTGGGAGGCTGCTCGTGGCTCTGGGGGGCAGTAATTCGGCCTTTTGGGCAGGAGCATGGTCTTCTGTGTGCTTAAGCGTGGCCAGCTTGATACGGAGTGATTTGGCACGTGAAAACTCTGCACATCAGCGTGTAATTCGAGGAAAGGCCCTTAGCGCGTAAGCGCATCTGCACGCATACGCAATTCCATTGGACCAAAGGCCCTTAGCGCGTAAGCACGTCTGTGACGTATCGCGCATGGGCGTTGCCCTGGCAGGGCTTGAAGATCCCATGTGGATTTCCATTGCTATGTATGTGCTTTTCGTGGGGTGCAGTGCGTGTGTTTTGCAGGTGTTGGGGTTCACACGCTATTACTTCACAGCGGGTGGGTGTTGGCTACGCGTTCTTCTACATGCAAGGCAGACGGTGAGTGGTACCCTGCTCCCCCAGGCCCGATCGTGTGTAAAACCACCCGCAAGCCCCTGAAATACACGCACCCTGCTCACCCAGGCCCGATCGCGTGTAAAACCACCTGCGAGCCCCTGAAATACACGTACCCCGCACCCGAGGCCCGATCGCGTGTGAAACTTCTCGCGCACCCCTGAAATACACGTACCCAGGCTAATTGCGCGTAAAACTTCTCGCGCACCCCTGAAATACACGTACCCAGGCCAATCGCGTGTAAAACTTCTCGAGTATCCCTGAAATACACGTACCCAGGACAATCGCGTGTGAGACTTCTCGTAGACCCCTGAAATACACATACCACGCTCCCCCAGGCCCGATCGCGCGTTAAACTTCCCGCGAGCCCCTGAAATACACGTACCCCACTCCCCCGGGCCCGATCGCGTGTAAAACTTCCCACGCACCCACGAAATACACGCACACGCTATTATTCACACAGCGGGTGTCTGTGTTTGTCGTGTACCCCTTTGCACGTCATTTGTCCTAGAGGGCCACAGTATGGGACTTTCATCAGAGCTGTGTATATGTGCTTTTTGTTAGCGCACATTTTGGCACACATTTTTTTCATGCGCAGGGACGCTACCGCCTGCTTTCGTCTGGCAGACGTGTATGGGCCTGTGCGCGTCTTTGCCCGTGCGCTGGTTTGCCCTATTCGATTCCATGAATACGTGTTGTAGGCGAGTGTGTGGGCGTTCCGTGCACTTGCCTCCTGTACTTCCCCCGTGACGCCTATATTTTCACGAGTTGTTCCCCATTCCGCATGTCACGCCCAGTGTTCCTCCTACTTTTGTAATGTGCGCCGCGCTTTGTGCGATTTCGCTGTGGCCGTGGCGCACGCCGTTAGATGACCTGTGCTCCGGCGTGCGCTGCGCACTTTTTCAGCGCACATCCAATATTTTGCTCGCACACGGACTTCCATGAATCGATGTGCGCTGGTTTCCCTGCGATTTTCGCTCTTTCACCGTGAATCGCATGTTTTCGCATGCTTGCAGGCCGATAATTCCATGAATCGGCCTGTGAATGTATGCCTATGCTTAAGTCAAGTATAGAGTTCTGTTACGAAGGCATGGTATCAAACAATAAGACAGACATAAGTGATCACAGTTCAAGGGTGTTCATTGAACTTCAATTGGGTTTGAAAAACTCCTTTCTAATCCTAAATCTAAAGATGGGAGCAAGCTACGACCATCAAATAATAATAATGCAGTCCGAGCCCAGTCTGTCAAAATAAAAGGGTCTATACTAATGAACCTATTGCCAACCCTTACTTCTGAATACAAATAGTGTGGGAAACAATGTTATGCAAAAGAAAAGTGTTCAAGAAATAATATGTCAGGATATTCAAGCCATTGGCTTCCCTTCCCCACGTTTTCAGCACAGACAAGGTGGCACACTCTAGCTTAGCACACTCTCTGCCTTCTCTAGCACGAGGATACAGTTCAAGACTTCCACATCACGGCCTTCTGTGCCAAAGTCTCTTTGCCATTTCAGATGGCCTGTGGCAACACAACAAAACGTTAAAGTTCCTTTCTTCTCAGGATTTTCACTTATACAACATCTAGGGTGATTTACTGTTCACCCTGGGTCCTCCTCTGCTGGGCTCAGACCCACTTTAACACAAAACCTTCAATTGGTCTCCATTTGCCGGGCTCCAGACCAAATTCATGTACTTTCCCATCCTTTCTCTATTTCATCCATATCGAAGACTTTCAACTGTGCGCAGGATTTTGCTTGACCCGTCGCAGGACCACTTTGATTCACCTTTGTTAGTTCTTTGTCAATTGTTCTCCTTGGACCAAGTTTATCTGCTTTTGTTACTTCTCATCTGGATACCTTACAGAGACCTTTGATTGACCACCGACGCAATTGGGAATCACTCTTTCAAAGGTATTGTAGCTTGCTTTAAAGTTCAATGACTCATCAGCAGTTCAACTTCACTTATCAGATGCATTTTAACTATGTTCGTTCCAATGCTCACCACACAATGTTGTTGCCTGCAACCTTGGCTTTAACACAGACCAGTCTTGTATCTGTCTCCTTAACTCACCGGCTGTGTCAATTCACTGACGCTGCCTTGTTCTTGGAGCCAAAGATGGTACCACGGCAGCTGGTGATTCTCCCCTACTTGAATATTGATGCAGGAGGGCCCCAGGTATCTCCAACACACAATGCAGAATTCTTCAGCCTGGTTTCCTGGTCTTATGCTTTCTATTCGGAAGGTCTCTGGAAAGTAACGGTTCCTTGTCGAAAAGGTCAAGGCAATTTCCCTCCTTGGGATCCCCTTTGGTTTTGCCGTCTTTTCTCTCTTGTTCATCTACCGCCTCGAAACTGCTGTTTCCTTGTGTACTTTGTCTCGCTCAGAGGGAGATTTTGTGCTCCGCCTTTTATCCGTGTGGGGAAGTGTAATGGAATTCAGGTGTGTCTGATGGTCAGTATTTGCCTGACCTCGCCTGACCATTGTATTGGGACACGTCAGGTATATGGCTCGGGTGTTAGGCTGTTTTCTCTCATAGCAGGTTGTCCGTGAGAAAGTGTTTGTGTTGTAAAGGGGGAGGGTAGAGTTCCTAAATATCTTACCTGGTAGGATGGGGGAAGGTGTTACAAGGAAGGGGATAACACGTCTTATCCGGTCTCCCACTCCCCAAATACCCCTCACCCAGCAGCCCCTCACATACTGGTCCACCCTCAGGAACTGGATCCAAAAGTAATGGTCGTGTTTTGGCCACCTGGATGACAGATCCCCGGTGACTAGTGGGTGAGACACCTTCTGGTTTCTCACAGTTCCCACAGGTGGCACTAAAATGATGTTCAGAAGCAAGCAACAATTTCCCTCCCCGGAGCCACATTTCAGAGGTCTGTAGCCACCCAAACGGTGTAAGCATGAAATAGATCATAGAGAAGTTAAACTGGCGAGGAGTAAATCTGAATTCGCAAGTGCATCAGGAAACCTGTGAAAGGATACCCAAAGGATAGAAGGATGAGAACAGAAACTGTGTGCCAAAGGTACGCACTGTTTCACAGCTGTAAAGGCGTCCCATAAAGATATCCATTCAGCCATCTTTACAGAAGCTGCTCAGTCGTAAGCAGGCAAATGGCATCCTGCTGGGTTTATCATGTCTTTGATGACATTCTGCTGCACGCTCAGTACTAATAGGAGAACCAACTGCAAAGTATGTCACACAATGCATAACTGTGATGCGTATAAGTAATCTTTACATTAATTATATTTTAAATACAAGGTAGGACTTTTACTGTGAAACAGTACTTCAAACAAAAGCGGGACATCTATATCTATACCCACACATCTCAAAATGTCTCTATGTATTGTACAGTCCAACTAACTCTATGGAGTTAACAAGCATTTTACATTACCTTAATCACAAGCTGGTAAGTTACATACTCTAAACCACAGCCACAAAGGTAATAGAGTGCTCGATCCATTGCTCAATTTTACTCTTGTAGTGTTGGGTATTTTAAATAATTGCACAAACAGCAATGCTGTAAACAGTAAGTACCACTTCATTTGTTATAAAAGGTACCTGCATTGTGCAGCTATGAGGAATGATATTGCTTCCCACACATGAATGTGCAGGGTCACCCTTATCCATTACTCCACCATGAGAATCCAAAAATCTTTTTTGGGCGTTCCCGCCCAAGGGATTGGAGGTACATCGGCTGCAGCAGACAACTCGCCTTACTTCCATTTTGCCTCCTGCTAACACCAGAGCTGTAACCATGAGAAGGGGGTGTTATTAGATGTGCCTGTTCCGCTTTCATATATTTCATATGTAAACTTTACCATTTGACAAGACCGGATGTAGACATTTAGTTATGTTGCATTAATATTACAGACCAGTTTAGGTGCTCCTAATAGAGTAAGAGCAGGTCATGTTTTAGATAAACCAGATATTAGCATTTAAACCACAATTCCTCATTCCAACCTTCTCTCTCTTGTGTGCAGCTGGCAGACCGCTTATGTTCTCATCACTTCCTCTAGAAGATTGTTTTCAGGCTTAACAGAAAGTAGACAATTAGCCGTAACTATTACCTCTAATCCACTTAACTGTAGAACACACTGCCTTTTCCAAATCTTGGGCAGCAGAAATCTGAAAACATGCTTTCAATTAACGTAACATGGAAGATGACCGGCTTGAATTAATAGAGAGGAAGCAATAACGTTCTAATCCCTGCAACCATAAAAACATCCTTATAATGTTATGGAGACAAAATGGGGGTGAAGAAGTGTAGTTTGGATAACGCGGGCAGAGTTTGTTGAAGGGACGGAATCTGGTGAAGGTGCAGAGTCTGGAACAGGTGGAGTAAAGTTTGGGGCGCATGCACTTATTTTAGCCTAGGGCAGCAGCAAGCCTAAATACGCCACTGGTCTGACACTGTCAATTTGTTGATGCTGCCGGTTAATGATTGCAAATAATCTCTGCTCTCCCAGGTGAGAGATTCAACAGGCTATTGCGGCAGCCGAATGCCAGCCCCTAGAACCTCCCAGTCACATTCTCTGCCTAAACAAACACTGAGCAGTGCACACGGGAGTGCTGCCTGCAAATTTCTCAATATTGTGCGAGGGCTTAACACACCCCCTGCCAGCCTGCAACGTAGCAGGAGCTCAAAGACAGAGCCGGACACCGATTGTCTTATTTTCATTGGGGCGATCAAATGGCCAGGTGGAGAAAAAAAACATACAGAGAAATCCCTCTATTGTGTTACCATGCATGCCATTTTCATTTGGATAGCCTGATCCATCAGGGCCCAGAACAGGAAATATGACCTGTGATTTTCACAATATATTATGGGGAACCGACAGGGTCTCCACCAGCACCTAATTTTGATGCATGTGAACATGCTTGAATTCCCATGGATTGCCACCTGCATTTTAGACATAAACAAGCTCCAAGAATACATAGGGATTGTGATGAAGTCCTCTGCCTGACTTTGGGATCCCACAGTGGGGTGGTCAACGGGGTCTGATGCCAGCCCGAGCTAGTGGATGCTGGCCCAAATAAGGTCTATGGGCATCCCCAAAACAACCTCCCTGATTTCATTGGAGCCATTTGTCACGTGCATATCTCCTATGCAGGAAGAACCGGGCAGACTAAACTGATTCTGGGAGCAGATCAAACTAATATGCAGTTTAGATTAAAAATATCAAATTATTGAAAAAGGGAAGCCTTCAGATATTTTCTGAATGCAAAATAAGATTTCTCTGTTCTATGTTTGAAGGGGAGTGAGTTCCATAGTTGGGGACGCAGGACTGAAAGACGCCTGTCCCCTCTGTGGACAAAGTAGGAGACGGAAACTAGTAGATTATGTTTTTCAGGAGAGCGCAATGTACAGTAGGGACAGTAGGGAGCTATTCTAGCCAAAGGATAGGCAGGAGCATGTCCAGGGGCGCTGCTAGGTTTGTAAAAGATCCGGTGCTCGAGCCCATTGTAAGCTTGGACGTCACATAACTACATGATATGAACGCACGCGCCGCGTTGCGTTTTCATGCGTTAATATTGCAAACTATAATGCTCAAAGTGCTCATTCTCATTTGAAAGATTTGCCACTCCAAAACCTGAACATTCATCCAGTAGTGCTATGTAATACTTTATGAGGTTATATAAATCAAAGAAAAGCCTTTGGACAGGACAGTCAAAGACTTGGCGTGGATTGGGAAATTGTATTTAAGCAGCAACTGGAGAGATATCTGTTTGCTACCTTAACCATACAGTCACCTACTGCTGGTTGTTGGACTGACAGGGGGTAGCTAGTGGGCTTACAAAGTGGTGGGACACAATGAATGTAATTATCCAATGTAGCGAGCGAGCGAGCCTCAACTTGACCAGGGTGGTACTGGGTGGGGGGACAGGAGGGTTCTCCCACCCACAAGAACATTTTTTATAAAATGCTGTCAAAATCACACACATTTCGGCATGATTTTTCTAAAATAACCAGAAAAGCACATATGTTTCTTAGTGATCTAAATGTTCGAGCTCTGTGCAAGAAAGGTTTCCTAGCGTTACTGCGTGGGTGCTCGCTCGCCACATTTTGCAGCTGCACAGGGTTCAGAGGACCTATGATGACATTTTATCAATTTTTAACCGGCATTGTGTTCTCCACTTCTCCCATTATCAATGTCTCTGATGCGTGATGTGGGAATGTGTGGCAGTCACTTCAGTTATTGTATGTTTAAAGCACCCCAATGGTGCCCTCCTGTCAGAAACATTAATTTCATTAAAAAGGGGGGTCTTTTGTAAAAATAAAATGCATCCATTCATAACTAACGAAGAGGCTGAGGAGCTGGGTTTGGAAAGGACATTGTTTACAGACCAGGCTCACAGCTCTCCATCGTGAAGTGTTTTCCTTAAATAAACTGTTACCCGAAGCACTGCGTTTATTCGTGCTTGGGATGGCAGTATGATATAATAGTTTATTTATATACCGCCTATACACAATGTGTTTCAAAGCGTTTCAACGCAAGGGAGGGAGCAAGGGAAAATACAATGACATTCTTACAGGCCATGAACAGTAAGGATGTGAAATTAACTATCGTACTCAGTCTGACTCAGATAGTGCAAGAGCTAAGACATAGATAAGGAAGGGAGGGGGAGAGTGGGAAGGAAATGGAAACAGACAGGCGACTACCGTACTAAACCTGACAACATTTCTAGTAGAGCCAGAGAAAAACAAAGGGTGATGGAGAGGGGTGCAGAAAGGGAGGGGAGGAACAAAACAAGCGAATATCATACTAGGCCTGACGACATTTCAGATAGTGCTGGGGGGGGGCAGGTAAGAGAAGGGGGAGGGGACAGACGAGGTTGCTATCATACTAGGTCCAGGAACAATTCTGATAGAGAAGTGCATAGAAGAAAGTAAGGGGGAAAGGGGAGGAGACAGGAAAAAGGAGAAAGGGAGAGGAGGAGACTACAGAGAGTAAGCAGTCAAAAAGAGTGGAGAAACAAGAGGGGAGAGCAAATACAATTGCAGAAGTCAGTAGTAATACATGTCCAACCAAACCTGATGAATCCCAAAAAACCTTCAAGAAGCTGTGCTGCCAAAGCAGAATACTGTGCAAGTAAACAGACGCGGCCAAAATAAGCATTGGTTTCACCAGAGCCGCAATGATCTTATTGGATAGACAGCTAATTAACAAAGTACACAATCAAAATAAAGAAAACGTCAAAGGATTTAGTTGTACAAGTCAGCGTTAACCGGTTGAGTCTGCCAAATGTGTTACGGTGGCTAGGAGAAATAGAAAAAATTTTTTGGGGCAAAAGCAGTTTACGGAACCAATTATGCAAATATATAGTTTCAATAAAGGGGTTCAATGCTAGCTGTTGGCTGTTTTTAAGAGATTCCAGTTTTTGAAGATTTGGGAACTGAAGCAAGTGCAGGAAAGTATTGCCCAGGTTAACACAACATGGTCAAGTGGGGGAGCAGTTTTTACAAATATGTCTGTCTTCTTACACAGTCGTGTTAACATTACCCAACAGAAAATAGGTCTTGGTTTAAATACGCTTTTACTTTCTGCCCCAATTACTAATTTATGTATATGAATTTAAAAATGAATAACATGAACAAACATACACACAAACATTGAATGATATTTCATGGTTCTTTTCCAAGCTGGGACAAGGGAGGAGGAATAAAGGGGGTGCATGGGTTTTGGGGTGGAGGTGCTGCATGGAGGTCTAACTTTGCTACACTGCCTTCACACCTCTTCCAAACTTACATGGGATTGTATTCATGAATTGTACAAGGCCGATGGGGAACCCCAAATGTGAAAGCGGACGGGGGGGGGTCATGGCCATGTTGTTTAAAGCTTAGTTTAACCATACACCCCTACATTTGTAAGTAGATGGTTTTTAAAGCGCATCTTATTTTGTAAAGTGCCCAGCATAAGAATGCGGGTGCTGATTAGTTTTCGGGCGCCTGGTCCTAGGTAGGAAGGTTCCACTGAAATGTTAGAGTGGACACTAAATACGGTTTTCACAAGCTACCAGTGTTGAAACTGATTTACTCGGATTTAGTGCTGCTAACCGTTTATTACGTTTACCACTGTGGGTTTCCACGTGCGCAAGAAAACCACATGCAGAGTTCCAGCAGGTGGTAGCCACAGTCAAAACCTTTGCTTTCAAGTGCTACATTCACCATTGTGCCCTTTTATGCCTGTACTTTAAACACACGTGTTAGAATTTCGTAGATAAATGCTCTTCTTTGTAGATGTTTCAGTAGGATTGAGGGGGGCGGGTGTGTGCAGGCCATAGCATGAACCCACATCTTGCTGCCACACTGACCCGCGCAGCATTAAATAAACAATCCCCAATGGTACTAAGCGCAGCCAATAGGGAGCCCTGGCAGGGCATAGAACAAATAAGGACAAACTGCATGCTGGGATTTGTGGTTTTGTTTTTACCATAGAGGTTAAAGGTCTACAAGTCCCAGCATAGAATGGGAAAAACCTCGACTGGATTGAGGTGTCACGCATGACAATGGGCAACTTGGCATCTATGTAGAGGCTTGCATGGGAAAATGGTGGAATTGCTAGATCTAAATCAACAAGTGTACAATGAGGGAGGTAGAACAATTGTATTCAATCCAGCCCTACAAACCTCTTCCCCTTGTAGGCAGAGTAACACCCAACTTCTCTGCCAGTATCAAGGTGGGGAATGTTCTGAAGGAGACCAACCACGTAAACTGAGTAATGAAAACATCCGTTTGTTTATCTGCTCTGCATGCACATTTATGCTAAAAGAGCATACCCTGCTGTCCCTGTACCCCATATCTGCACACTCTGCAAAAGGAAACTCCAGACATTGCTAAGGACTACTTTTGATGGGACAGAATGCACACAGCATGGAACGGTTAGGACACAGTGCTTTGTCCAGTAGAATGCATAACCATCTACGGTGGACGAGTCAACATCTGGTAAACGGTGGTGGCGCCAACAAATGAGGCAAAACAAACAAAAATATTCCTTATTTAGGCGCCTCAGGCTAAGTTAGCATAGCGTAGAATACCCGATTTGCTTATCTCATATAAAGATTAACCAATCCCAGTAAAGCCCCCCCCCCCAACCCAACATTCGGCTAAAAAAAGGCCTCAATACTTGTGTGCCTTATAATATATTGCAGTCATTCGAATCAGAGAACCGCATTCCACACAACCCACAAGATATACGTATACCTTGATACAGTATATCACATGAAAAACCAAAAAGCACAGCAAAGATTTGGCTTGTTTGTGGGCACATGGATTGGCATTTTCCGGGTTTTACCTGGCCAGAGGATAGCAACAGCTGGCAAATGGTAATACCTGGGCATTCTTACCTTGGTGTTGATCTGACATGTTTTGTTGCCCGTTGTTTCTCCTGTCTAAGTGCCACTATGCTTCTGGGCTTGAGTTATGCGCTATACAAATAAATAGTATTGCAGTTCCTGGTAAATGCCTATACAAGAACCAGAACTGTTGGCTTTGCCAGTGCTTGGTTGCCGCAGAAATACAGTACAAGGAACAGGGGCCACGAATAAGGGCCTCTGAAGTCATCAAATAACAGAAGCATATCGCACTCGACTTCCAGCGAGAACGACATTTTGAAACGGCCAGGAGTGGACTGTGCTCGCCGCAGGAGCACAATAGTGCACACAAGGTAAGCAAATCAACGTACACAAATCCAAGAGCCTCGCGCCAAGCAAAAATTCCCTTTAGCCCTATACTATAGGGCCTATAGACAGGCGGGAAAACGACAAAACGTGCAAACGCCACACACGGCACCGCTGGCAGGTATAGGGTGAGTCAGTCGCACCGCCTGATACAACTCCCTTTCCCAGCGCTGCCTGCATTTTAAGAGTCAACATTCTCTGGTGTGCCCATCCACGTTGAACTATTGTACACACCCACTCCCAGCCACGAGGCACTATTCCATTGAAAACCAAACATTGGGAAAAGACCAAACTTTTGAGAGGAGATATATTATACTCACCAGGGCCTAAACTAGAAACTAACTCCACCTGAGGAAACAGCGCAGCACCTTCCAGGGAAATCCATTCAGAAACCAATACAGCAAAATAAGCAAAGATGGGGCAGCATCCTGGGAATCCCGAAGTCCCACTTCTGTGGGTGTGTGTGGCGGGCAGAAATCCACAGCCCCCCATGCAGGGGGCGGGGGTTCTTCTTAAAACCAGTGCGGGCGTGCCATGCAGCCGAGTATATTTAAGGAAAACATATATGAAGTCACGCTGAGGTCCTTCACTGAAGCCCTGAAAAAGAAGTGCCAAGCGAAACCTACACTGAATCCTGTCACAGATCTGGCCCACGCACACAAAGAACACAGGCACAGCAGTGAAACCTTGAACAGAAACAGCACGCCACAGAGCACAAACGGGCAGGCTGAAGATGTGTCACAGCTTGTGGGGGTTCTTTTTGATTATGGGCAGGAGGTCAGTGCATAAAACTCAACTCCAAACCAACGTTATTTTAGGCAGTTCACTCAACTGTCTAAAATAATGTCGGTTTGCTTCCAATTCCAATCGTAGGCCTATGACGTAGGCACACATTACCTACCTAGGATAGGTGCACGTGGCATGGGGCCTAGGCCGGCAGCTAGTAAATTCTTCAGGGAGTGTGGGGGGTGACCGGGATGGGTAGGTGACGGCTGGAGGGTCACACAAGCAGTTGGTGGCATGGCAGCTCGAGTTCCTCGCAGAAAGCACCAGTGCCTGCAAGCGTCTCTCACACCTACTGCCTACTTGCGCAAGTGCGCATGCAGACCCAGGGCACGTGCGTTTGGGCCCCGCTCCCTATGCTCAAGTGCAGACTGCGCAGCCACGACAGTCAGCAGCAGCAGCACGAGTAGCAGCCCAGGAGGCAGCGATGTTCGTGTCACAGGGTGCTTTTATTCTAGCTAATCACAAACGTTGCTGCTGCCTCCTGGCCTGCATCTACCTGTGCCGCCGTCAGTAATTTCCATTTCCCAGGCAAATAATGTTTGGGGCTAGCCTTTGCTTGTAGCCCCGTGATCTTCATCCAGGGGCTACAAGCAAAGCAAAGATGTTGTCCCAAACTGTTAGTAGAGCTGTTCAGTTCCATGACAGGGCCTAAATCCAGACTGGCAGGGAACGAAAATTAGATTAGTCTTAAACGTTTTGCAGCTGGAGAGTGACTACCCTTTCAAGTATCTTTGCTGACTAAGGAAGGCCGTCTATGGGGCGGTCATTTTGTAACATGTGGGGATCCAAGTTAGTAAAGGTATTAAAGTAACAGCTTTTAATAATTGGGGACCAATCCCTTGGGTAATAAAGCAGTGGACAAAGCAATAGATACATTCATTTAAGGTGCCCGTCTGACAACGAGCAAGACAAGCTGGAAGGGGATCACATTGAAAGTTGATGGGTTTCAATGAGGCGAGTAATGGCTGTATGGCCTCAGCAGACACTGGTAGAAGGTAGCAATATTGTTCTTAATCGTGCTGACTTTGTTCAAAAACAGCTAATTGAATTAATTAGCCAGCTGTAGCGTGGATGGCACATTAGAAGAGATACATTGTGAGTTACACAATATTTTTATGATCTCAAACAGTGCTTTAGGTTTATTCACAGCATGTTTGAAATTGTCCTGTAGGAAGCTAGACTGGGCAGAAAAAATAACTTTCTTAGTGCGAGGGGTCAGAAATGAGAGGTAGACACAAAGTTGTACTATTTTCATTATCAGACATCTTCATTAAAACAAAAAGGTTGGATGAAGTCCTCTCTGTCCCTATCCTGAAGTGGGGTTCCCTACCTATGAAACTAAAACTAAAGACCTGTCTGTGTCCAGTCGTCAAACTGATAAAATGCCATTGTGTCCGAAACATACTAATCTGACCCTCACACTAGAAACAAACAACTAAGGGTGCGGGGAAATGGCTCTGAATTATGATTGGCAAAAGTGTTCAGAACTAAAGCAATTAAATCAATTCAACAAAAAACAGTCTTTTCCAAGGAGTTGTCTGTGCGAATGTATCCCAGTAGTGTCACTTTTGGAACACACTTGTAGTAGCTGAGGCTAGTAATGCCAGTTTTGCAACTTAAGGAACACACTTGTGGTGGCTGTGCCTAAGAATGCCAGTATTGCCAATGCAAGAACACAGACATGGTGACTGTGCCTAATGCCAGTATTCCCACTAAAGGTACACACCTGTTGTGTGTAGGTGGATGTACAATGACACTAGTGACACAAACAGAGTGGTTTGAACAAGTGATTTCAAGCTAGGGGTTCGTCCAAATGCCTAGGGGACCTCAAGGAGTCTCCACAAATGAAAACGGACATCCAAATCTAAACAGAGTCTGGAAGCGTGTAACGTAAAGTGACATTGGGCCTCATTAAGAGTATGGAGGTAGCCATGGCGCTTTTAGCGGCATGGCTATCCCCATACCGGGTACCAGGTCTAGGTTCTAGAAATAGGGGATTACCGGGCCATTCCGACCTTGGAGGGCCCGGTAATTCCCTTTCCTGTAACCCGGACCTGGTACATCCCCATTCCCATTTGAGCCCCAATAGGCTCAATGGGAATGGGGAGGATGCCAACAACGAGCCCATTGTTAGCATCCTGGTGTGCTAGAGGGTCCCGCTAAGGACGCCTGGTTTTACCAGACATCCTTTGCGGGACCCGCGTGCAGACCTCGTAATGAGGCGGTAGAGGGATAACGTGGCCGGCAGCTCTACCGGCGCCGTTATCCCTCTACTTCCTTCCTTGTAATGAGGCCCATTGTATTTCATTGTCTACCACTAAAAGTGGCATAGGTCCAAATCATAAAGCGTAGCATAGTCTTACAGTCCCTTGCCCGTCCGGGACTCCTTAGTCTAAAACACAAGTTTCAAATGATTCTGCCAACAGAAAATTCCATACCTATACTTAACAAGTTCTTAGCTTCCAGGCTAGTTCCTAAGCTAAAACACAACAAAACATCAACGTCTTGACCAATAAAAGCCTTCACAAAAGGTACTCGACAAAGTCCATCCCTAATCTCAAACACTAAAGAAAGAAGCTTCTCCTGGGGAACCTCTTCCAGGCTTCACTCACAGCCTAAACCCTCTTTGGTCTAGCACGGCTCTCTGTGGTATCTTGTTCTGACTGCTTGTGTCGCAGTTACTCCTCTCCCTCACTCTGAACATCAGGAAAGCTCTGGAACATCTGTGTCCCACTTCTGCCATCTCTGTGGCTGGATTGTTAGTCACAGTGTGTTTCCAATGAATGCACATTTGTTCAAAGCATGACAGAGACTTTCTCTGAATGGCTCACATCAAAGGTTTGCGTGTTACACACTAGTGATCTTAGGGAGTTCGAGACGTCTTAGTGATCTTAGGGAGTTAGAGATGTCTTAGTGATCTTAGGGAGTTAGAGACGTTTTAGTGATCTTAGGGAGTTAGAGACGTCTGGCCGTGAGTCTACATACTTGTGAGGATGTAGTTTTGATGACATTGGGGCTTGGGAGAGATTAGGTAGCCTTGATGGTGAGGCTTTCGATGTACCTGACTGAGGTTTTTTTTAACAATCTTGATGCTGTAATATTGCATGTGGCAAACCTGCGGGATCCCATTACATCCACCCTCTGGGAGGCACAGTGAATAGCGGCTGCACGTACCCAACCCTTAGCGCCCTCCCTCATATAGTGATAGGGAGCTGACTCAACTCCCCACAGATTGATGTGCTTAATCTATATTAATAAAAGTTCACATTTGTTTTTGGGTTTGTGGCTTGGCAAAGTGTTGTTCCTTATACAATTCCACACTGTTTCACCAATCTGCATCAAATTTTGCATAGTTTCCTGTTGGCACCCTCCGGACATTACTGGCTATATGACATTTGAGCACCCACCCCTCTCCTCGGATTTCAGCAAAAGTCGAAATTGGTTTCTAGATTTGTGGCTTGGTGAAGCATTGCTCCTAATACAATTCCACACTGTTTCACCAATCTGCACCAAATTGTGCCGATAACTTTTAGGACCCTCCGGACATTACTGGCCACATGGTATTGGGACACCCCACCCCTTTCCCCGGATTTCAGCACCTTTACACATGGGACAGTTGCCTGAAATCAGGAAAATATTAATGTGGTCCTAGAAGGACCAGTCTCGACACAAGGAACAAAACCTGAGGTCTCATAGGGACCTGAAAAACCAACTATCAAGGCCCTAGGATGCACGGTTTCTGAGATATTTGCACTGCAACAAACTGAAGCATGCCAGGGTGAGGTGACAGGTGTGGAGAGGGCACAGAGGTTCTCGCCTCCCTCCAACGTCTGCTCTGACATATGTCAGCCAGCCACACGCTCCCATTCTCAGTGCAGTTTACTTCAGGGTGAAAGCACATCAAGCGATAACCGAATGGGAACAGCGACCTACAGGATCAGTGATTTTCAACAATTGGTGAGAGTGTTGTCATGTCTGTCTACAGAACCCGTTTGGAGAATGGGTACTTTTTGCTGGTGCTTAATAAGGACAGTATTTAAACCGTAAAAGTACACTCATGATGGCTGTGTCAGATGATGCCAGTATTGCCCCTTTAGGAACACACTCCTTGTGGCTGTCCCCAATAATACAATATTGCCATGATTAAGAGACATGTTCATGCAGGATAGGCCAAAGAATGATGACAGAACTTCCCTGTAACACTTTGTATGTATGGTGACAAATTCCCTTCCATCGCCCTTTTGTCTTAGTATGGAATTATCAGCACGATGCAACCAGACTCCCTCCCATGCCAAAAACCTCAGAACACCCACAATGCATGTAAAAACCTCTAAAGAGTTGGCTATCAGGCTGCCCGTGCATCAGCAGGATCCCATAAACCTTTACTGCAGGTCCTGTGAAGCCTGCAGAACATTGCCGGTCAGCTGACCTCTCTCTGAAGCTCAGAGATCCACTTGGGAGGTTTGCAAGCATGCAAAACATACAGCAACAGCCTATATAAACCTGGGAATAAGGATAGGGGCCTCCAAAAAAACAAACAAATGATGCTTACCTGTCTAGCAGCCCGACAAATGCTCCCTCCCTAAATGCACAGTCCCCTCCAAAAACATACCTGAATTCCAGGTGGGATCAGAGGTGGTCGTGCAGTTGGACTTTAAGTAGAGCGTGAAGATCAGAGGTGAAGCTTATCAAGCGAAGGAAGTTTTTAACAGTAAGGAAACCCTAGGCAGAGTACATAAAGAAAAGCGAAAGTCGGGAATAGATAGGAGAACCAAGGCAGAGCCTAAAATGAGGAGAAGGTTATGAGCATAGAGGAGATCAAAGGTTGGGTATGTTAAGAGAAGGAGGTTGGGAGAAGTATAAAGGTTGGTGGCAGAGAAGGTCAAAATAGAAGATTAGAACCAGCAACGAGACAGGGGTTCAAGAACATCAAGAGGAGGACATGGATCATAAAGAGAAGGCTGCTAGTTAGGAATATAAAGTTGTGGAGGACTAGTTTAGAGGAAGGGGTGATGAAGGAAGATGCAAATGGGAGGAGGTGAAGTGTCACAAAGGCATTGGACATAGAAAGGGACCTGATAGGAAGAGCTATCAGAGAGTACGGAAATGAGTAAGAGAGAGACTGAGAAGGACAGAAACATGAGGGTAGAGGTTGGACAAAGAAAGAGAGTGGACAGAGAGAGGAACTGTAGAGAGGAGTTAAAGCAGAGAAGGAAGTTTGAAGATAAGGAACATGTAAGAGAGAAGGTTATGCAGATAGAGCAGGAAAGTTCCTGTGAGTCCCGTTGGCCAAAGGCAGGTGACAAAGGCGGGAGGTGGAATGAGTGGGGACAGGGAATTCAGAACAGGGTCAGAGAGGGGGGCGCTGCAGGGAGAAATAAAGGGTCTCAGGTCAGACCCAGACAGGTCAGGGGACCCTCCCCTGTAACTCTGCCAATCGCCAAAGGTCTAGCTCCCACCAAGCCTACACCCCAGCCCCAGAGTTGGATGTTGGCCAGCAGTAGCCATTCAGACTATATTTTAAGCTCCTAGATAAGGCACAGCAGACTCTGCAGTCCACATCAGATCTGACCTAAGAAACATAAAGACTGCCGGGAACCAAACAATCCCGGAGAAAGAGTTTTCATTTGGTTTTCAAACTTTTGATACGCTGTTTTTACAAAGTACAAACATAAACAAAAAGCACAGGAAAGGAAAATGGAAGAGAAAGTAGGTGCATGTCTTTCGGTATTAAAATTTGTCAAAAGTCGATTGTGTGCTTCCTCTCTCCTACCTTTAATAGATTTCTACAGGTCAAATATCTCCGCAACCATTTTGTATGGCTGTGAACTAATGAATGTTAGGAATAGGAATTCTTTGACATTCTGGAAGGCAGGCCTTTCAAACGAGTACTGGAGCTCCCACGGTCAGTCCCAATGGGTGATATTAGACTGGAGCTGGGTTTAGTATCCTGGTGGGCCCAGTATATGAAGCAGTGTCTCTCTTTCTCAAAATGACAAAAGCTGAGAAAGCACATATTGGGCCTCATTCCGAGTACGGCGCTAACCAATGGCGCTATTAACGCCTTGGTTGACGCCGTACCCGGACCGGCAGCGCCTTGGTGGGTGGTGGAATTACCGCCCCATTCCAAGGTTGGCGGGGCGGTAATTCCCCATTCACCAAGGCTCTTCCCCATTCCCAAATGAGCCCCCATAGGGCTCAATGGCAATGGGGAAGATGCAAATAACGGTGACCGTTCATTACGGTCACCGTTATTGGCTTGGAGGCCCCTTTGCGCCCTCGACTTTAACACCTGCTCAAAGCAGGCGTTAAGGGCGAGGGCGCAAAGGGAACTCGGAGTATGGCGGTAAGGGATCACCGCCACCGGTCTCGTTACCGGTGGCCGCTATCCCTTAACGCCATACTCGGAATGAGGCCCATTGACTTTTACCTGAAGGCTATGGATAGAAAAGGAATCTAAACCCTTTTTATCCAGTTTAAAGATAAGATGTGAGCAGTCCATGTGTTTGTTAGTGTCAGGTTTCGTGGGATTTGGTTGAATGTGGTAGAATGAGGATATGATTAACATAAAGTATGGTTTGGGCCTTAACTTTCTGTGCAGAGTGTGGAGAGCTTCCCAAGTCAAAATGGAGACTTCCAAAAGGATCAGTGATTGGTCAGAAGTAACAGAAAGGCATTGTTGGAACATTCTAAACCGCCTTTCATTGTCAGAAGCCCAGCTGGAAGGTCCTATGTTTGAAGCTCTTAAGATTTAGAAAACTTTAGTTAGGCCCTTGTGCCTAAAATTAGTTATTTTGGTTCTGAAAAGTGTTGGAGATTTAAGAAGAAACTTAGAAAACGTTCCGGTGAAAGAAAGAAGCAAGCTAAGTGAATTCATTATCTTTTATGGATCTTTGTGATTTTCAAGCAGGAGTTAAATATTAATTCCATTAATTAACTTGTTCCTGTTTTTATTAGTTTTTGTTAAAATAGTAGTTCATTTCGTTCTTTCATGAATCTATTTTTGAACTTCTAGAACTGTATTTAAATTTACTGAACTGCGTCACATTTTTTGCAATTGGCTAGTTGGAGTGTGGAGGTCTGTTTATCATTTTAGCGTCGTGTGTTTTTTCGGCCGTATAAAATATTGAGTATTGTACCCTTTTTCGGTAACAGTGCTTTTATTAGCGTCGGACTAGCGTTAGAAATCTTACACTGTCTGCGCAAGTGACAGTGTGGTAGCCATGCGACTCTGAAGCGTTATGTTTAATTTACTAACATTCTAACCTGGCGCGTGATCATCACTGGGCTGCCTCTTCAAGGATTAGTGTCCGGAACTGAGGACTTTCTCCTTCCTGTTTGAACACTTCATATTAGAAGAGTGGAATACTATTCATTTACGCATTCGCCCATGCCAGTTTCATTTTTGAACTCTTTTCCTTGTTTTTGTGCGCTTCCATTTTAGAAGGAGTAAACAATATCTTCACGCATGTGCATATTCTGGTTAAAAGAACGCTTCTTTTATGAGCAATCATCTTTGCCAGCAAAAGATCCAATTAATGAACACTTTTATATATTCAGGAAACAAACCATTTTAACTTGAATAGCCAGAGTGTCATTTTTGGAATTGGTATTGAAGCAGCTAGAAATCATCAATACAAACTACATGTATAATATTTCCAGTGGGTTGTTTGGGTAAATGACATTGGAACTGCTTGAAGATTAACTCATTAAACTGAGAGAGATTAGCAGCTTTTTCACAACCGAATTGAAGAAATTAGTAAGAGCATCTGAGACTCTATTTTTCTGTTTTCTTCATTTGAATTCACACGTCCTCTAAGTTATTCACAGAGGATAATCAGGTATGGTGGCGTGTTTATTTACTTAATATTATAACGAGAAGTCAGAGCCAAGGAATTCAAAGGTTAGTGACTAAAGTGAATTTGTTGTTATTTTCACCAACAGGTTGACAGATAAAGAAGCTGAGCAAAACCTGAAGTTTATTATTTTGTCCCATTTTCCCCCTTTCCCTTGGGGGTGCTCTCAACTGAACTGTTTGATACCAGTTAAGAGGTTAGCATCCAAAGGGGACTGCGGGGGTTCAGCAGCTTCCGGGGACAACATCAGATTTGAGAAAGCCTGACAGTATGAAAGGCCAGAAAAAATAGTCCTCCTAAGCTGTCATGAACCCCGAGTTCTCAATGGAAGCGTTAAGTGTTTTAGTGAGGGAATTACAGGAAGAATTAAAGGTGGCATATCAAGAGAATAAAAAATTAGGACAAAGAGTAGATGAGTTAAGTGAAAAGATGGCACAGACGCAGGGAATTGGGAGAGAAGAATTTCCCCCGGAATTGGTAAGGGTTGGTGAGGAGAGAGGTGTGGGTAGAGGTGATGGGGCAGAGGGAGGTTTTAGGGCATTAGTTATGCCAGTACCTTTGGCAGCTCCAGAGCGTTACTACGGAGATTCAAGTAAATTTCAGACATTTGTAACCCAATGTGAGTTGCACTTTCTTAGTAGGCCCGAACTATTTCCTTCTGATGCTTCCAAAGTTACTTTTATGATGTCTTATTTATCTGGAGAGGCTTCTACTTGGGCAGGTTTATTGGTCAGGCAGAAGAGTTTATCTTTAAAAAATGTTTCTCTTTTTATGGAAGAATTTAAGAAAATGTTTGATAAAAGACAACTGTCCTTAGAAATTGATGGTGAATTATTAGATTTGCGTCAAGGAAACAGAGACTTGGTTACATATATCACACAGTTTAGGTCTTTGGTTTTAGAATCCCAGTGGCAAGCAGAGAAGAGGTCTTCTCTTTTTTATAGAGGCCTCAAGGAGGAGTTGAAGGATGCCTTGTCCAGTGTAGTCCAACGCCCTTCTTCTTGTGAGGAATTGATTGATTTAGTAGTTCAGTTGGACTATCGTATAAGTGAAAGGAAAGCAGAAAGGCGTCGTTGTACTCAGGGGGAGGTGAGGTCAGTCATTAGAGGAGAGCGTTCAAAGCTTGAGGTGGGTAGTAAAGAAGTAAAACCAAGGGTGAATGATCAACAAATTAGAATAAAAGGTCCTTTATCAAAAGAGGAAAAAACTAGGAGGCGTGAGAATAATTTGTGTTTATATTGTGGTAGGGGCGGTCATTTTTTAGGAAATTGTCCCTTTACACCCAAAAAATTTTCATCAGCCGGAGGAAAAGCACAGCAGGTTGCAAATACAGTTCAGTCAGCGGTTCCACATATAACTGTAAATGTATCCTTGTATTTGAAGGAGGAAAAGAAAGGGTATGGACCGGTAGTGATTGATTCAGGAGCCACCGGGAACTTTATGGATTGGGGAGTAGCTAAGGCATTGGGAATACCACTAGTGAGGAAGGAAGTTGTGGAACAAGTTCGGGCTGTAGATGGAACTTCTCTTTCATCAGGTCCTATAACTCATGAAACTGGTGTCTTGGTTATGGAATTACTTGGAGGTCATAGAGAAGAAATCTCATTTGATTTAATTGATACACCAATTTTGAAAATAATTTTAGGCATGCCATGGCTAACCTTGCATAATCCTCACATTGATTGGAGTAGACGAGTGGTAGAATTACAGTCTAGTTTCTGTTTAGAAAATTGCCTTTTGAAAGGTAATCCTGGGAGGGAAGAAACACAAGGTTTAGTTTCCTCTTTTCTGACTGATGCAGGTATTACAGGACATAATATAGGAGCGGTGTTAGGACATCTTCCGGAGTGTTATCAAGGGTACAAGGAGGTGTTTGATGAAAAGGAGGCAGGAGAATTACCTCCACATAGGAGTTTTGACTGTAAAATTGATTTGGAGCCCGGGGCGGTTTTACCAAGTAGTCGAGTGTATGCATTAACTGAAAAGGAGAATGATTATCTTAAAGAGTACCTTGCAGAAAATTTGGCTAAAGGTTTTATTCGTCATTCTCAATCTCCAGCCGCATCTCCATTATTTTTTGTACCAAAGCCAGATGGGTCTCTCAGAACATGCATTGATTATAGAGCTGTGAATAGAATTACAATCAAAAACAAGTATCCTCTCCCTCTAATTTCGGAAATCTTGAATCAGGTCCAGGGAGCCACAATTTTTTCCAAACTAGATTTACGTGGTGCCTATCATCTGGTGAGAGTCCAGGAGGGTGATGAGTGGAAGACGGCATTCAAAACCCGATTTGGGCTTTATGAGTACTTGGTGATGCCTTTTGGTTTATGCAATGCTCCAGCTGCCTTTCAATTCTTTATGGATGAAATTTTAAGAGATTTTTTAGATATATTCGTAGTAGTATACATTGATGATATTTTGATTTATTCTCAGGATTTAGAGTCGCATAAAATTCATGTGGGAAAGGTTCTACAAAGACTCAAAGAGAATCATTTGTTTGCTAAATTAGAAAAATCTCAGTTTCATACTAATTCAGTGGAATTTTTAGGATACATTGTTTCTCCCAAGGGATTGGAGATGAATCCGAACAAAGTTCAAGCCATCACGGATTGGCCAACACCAACGAAAGTAAAAGAAATTCAAAGCTTTTTAGGTTTTGCAAATTTTTATAGAAGATTTATTGAAGGATTTTCTCGATTGATTACTCCCATAACAAAACTTTTAAAGAAAGGTGCCAAATTTGTGTGGTCGACGGAGGCAGAGGAGGCATTTCAAGAATTAAAGAAAAGGTTCAGTTCGGCCCCTATTTTAATTCATCCAGATCCATCTCAGCCTTTTTATGTAGAAGCGGATGCATCGAATCTTGCCATGGGGGCTGTTCTTTCTCAGAGACATCGAGAGACCGGACAACTTCATCCAGTGGCTTACTATTCTAAAAAATTCTCTATGGCAGAACAAAATTATACGATCTCAGATCGAGAATTATTGGCAATCAAGTTTGCTTTTGAAGAGTGGAGGCATTTTTTAAAAGGAGCAAGACATACAGTGACTGTGTTAACAGACCATAGAAATTTGCTTTTTCTGAAATCAGCCAAGACTCTCACACCAAGGCAGTTAAGATGGTCATTGTTCTTTGCTGATTACGATTTTGTAGTGACATTTAAGCCAGGTAGGCTTAATGGAAAGGCTGATGCTTTATCACGTCAATTTCCTGGAAGTGAGATGGAATCAGAAAAGGAGATGATATCCATTATCGATCCATGCTGTTTTATTTCTGCCGGAATACAGAAAATTGAGGATGTTGAGGAAGAAGTTCGAAAGTCCATGTCAATTGCACAAATGGAGGAATGGGTCCGAAAGGATCCGGTTCGAAAAATTGAGAAAGGATTGCCGTTCTTTGAAAATAAACTTTACTTACCTATTTTGGCATTGAGAGAGAGAGTAATAAGAGACTGTCATGAATCTATGCTGTCCGGACACCCAGGTTTTAGAAAGACGCTAGAATTGGTCAGGAGGAGCTTCTGGTGGGAAAAAATGCGTCAGGACATCTTAAATTTTGTAAAAACTTGTGCTATTTGCGCTCAAATGAAGAGTCAAACCGGAAAACCAGTCGGGTTGTTGGAGCCGTTGCCTATTCCACCTCGTCCTTGGCATACAATTTCCCTGGACTTCATTACAGATCTTCCTTGTGACAAGGGTTGTACATCTATTCTAGTTGTGGTGGACCTCTTGTCAAAAGAGGCTCACTTTGTTCCAATGGAGGGAGAGGTTACTGCAGACAATTTGGCCAAAGTCTTTTTGCGAGAAATAGTTAGACTGCATGGTCTGCCTAATCAAATTATCTCAGATAGAGGTCCTCAATTTATTTCTAGATTTTGGAGGGTTTTTTGTAAGGATTTGGGTGTGGAAGTCAGTTTATCATCAGGTTATCATCCCGAGACCAATGGACAAGTAGAAAGAGTAAATCAAGAACTGGAGAAGTATTTGAGGTGTTATCTACAGGCAGGGGAAGAATGGGTGGATTTGATTTGGCTTGCCGAATTTGCTTATAATAATTGTGCTAAAGATTCAACTAACATGTCTCCATTTTATCTTGGAAGAGGTTTTCACCCACGGTTTTTAAGTTTTGAAATTACTGAAGAGTCAGAAAATCCTGGAGTTGAGGTTCGATTAAAAACTATGAGAAAAAATTTGGAAAGAGCAAAAAGGGTACTTTTCGATAGTAAACAGAAGTACAAAAGATTTGCAGATCAAAAAAGGAGGTTGGGTCCTAAATATAAGGTTGGTGACTTGGTTTGGCTTTCGACGAGACATTTGAGAATTAAGGGCAAAAACAAATTTACTCCACGTTTTGTAGGTCCATTTAAAGTAGAAAAGATAATCAATCCAGTGTCAGTACGGTTAAAACTACCTACTTCCTTGAAAATACATCCAACTTTTCACATTAGTCTATTAAAACCTGTGATTCCGGGGACTAGAGTTGTACATCCACCTTCACCAGTTCAGTTAGAGAATTCATCCGAAGAGTTTGTGGTGAAAAGAATTGTAGATTCCAGGAGGTTAAGAGGGAAACTACAATATTTAATAGACTGGGAAGGTTTCGGACCTGAGGAACGTACATGGGAAGACGAGGTGAATGTGCATGCACCACAATTAGTCTCAAAATTTCATAGAAAGTATCCTTCTAAAATTGGCCCTGGGACAGGGCATTAAGGGGGGGGTACTGTCAGGTTTCGTGGGATTTGGTTGAATGTGGTAGAATGAGGATATGATTAACATAAAGTATGGTTTGGGCCTTAACTTTCTGTGCAGAGTGTGGAGAGCTTCCCAAGTCAAAATGGAGACTTCCAAAAGGATCAGTGATTGGTCAGAAGTAACAGAAAGGCATTGTTGGAACATTCTAAACCGCCTTTCATTGTCAGAAGCCCAGCTGGAAGGTCCTATGTTTGAAGCTCTTAAGATTTAGAAAACTTTAGTTAGGCCCTTGTGCCTAAAATTAGTTATTTTGGTTCTGAAAAGTGTTGGAGATTTAAGAAGAAACTTAGAAAACGTTCCGGTGAAAGAAAGAAGCAAGCTAAGTGAATTCATTATCTTTTATGGATCTTTGTGATTTTCAAGCAGGAGTTAAATATTAATTCCATTAATTAACTTGTTCCTGTTTTTATTAGTTTTTGTTAAAATAGTAGTTCATTTCGTTCTTTCATGAATCTATTTTTGAACTTCTAGAACTGTATTTAAATTTACTGAACTGCGTCACATTTTTTGCAATTGGCTAGTTGGAGTGTGGAGGTCTGTTTATCATTTTAGCGTCGTGTGTTTTTTCGGCCGTATAAAATATTGAGTATTGTACCCTTTTTCGGTAACAGTGCTTTTATTAGCGTCGGACTAGCGTTAGAAATCTTACACTGTCTGCGCAAGTGACAGTGTGGTAGCCATGCGACTCTGAAGCGTTATGTTTAATTTACTAACATTCTAACCTGGCGCGTGATCATCACTGGGCTGCCTCTTCAAGGATTAGTGTCCGGAACTGAGGACTTTCTCCTTCCTGTTTGAACACTTCATATTAGAAGAGTGGAATACTATTCATTTACGCATTCGCCCATGCCAGTTTCATTTTTGAACTCTTTTCCTTGTTTTTGTGCGCTTCCATTTTAGAAGGAGTAAACAATATCTTCACGCATGTGCATATTCTGGTTAAAAGAACGCTTCTTTTATGAGCAATCATCTTTGCCAGCAAAAGATCCAATTAATGAACACTTTTATATATTCAGGAAACAAACCATTTTAACTTGAATAGCCAGAGTGTCATTTTTGGAATTGGTATTGAAGCAGCTAGAAATCATCAATACAAACTACATGTATAATATTTCCAGTGGGTTGTTTGGGTAAATGACATTGGAACTGCTTGAAGATTAACTCATTAAACTGAGAGAGATTAGCAGCTTTTTCACAACCGAATTGAAGAAATTAGTAAGAGCATCTGAGACTCTATTTTTCTGTTTTCTTCATTTGAATTCACACGTCCTCTAAGTTATTCACAGAGGATAATCAGGTATGGTGGCGTGTTTATTTACTTAATATTATAACGAGAAGTCAGAGCCAAGGAATTCAAAGGTTAGTGACTAAAGTGAATTTGTTGTTATTTTCACCAACAGGTTGACAGATAAAGAAGCTGAGCAAAACCTGAAGTTTATTATTTTGTCCCATTTTCCCCCTTTCCCTTGGGGGTGCTCTCAACTGAACTGTTTGATACCAGTTAAGAGGTTAGCATCCAAAGGGGACTGCGGGGGTTCAGCAGCTTCCGGGGACAACATCAGATTTGAGAAAGCCTGACAGTTAGTAGTGAACAATTCCGAATCAGAAGAAATATTTTTTAAAAAGGTCAAAAGGTGGGATCGTACAGCTGACATACAGGACTTAGGACGACTGAAACGGTACAGAGGGCGTGAATTACTGTATCTACCACCGACGGAGGTCAGACCGTATTCGAAAAAATTCCTGTCGTCCAAATTGAGAGACTGGTACCTCAAGTTTAGGCTTAACTGTCTTCCCACGCTTGAGGATATGGGGCCAAAATGAGGTATCCCCATTGAATTAGGATCCTATAGACTGTGTGGTAAGGCATTTGAGACGCTGGAGCACCTGGCACTGTCCTGTCCATTTTTGTTGAATTTGCGGCTCTTAACTTTCAGACCTTTTATTAATACTCACTCTGAAATTATTTCTGTAGATGTATGGCACAGACTTTTCCCATTTGTCACTTATGTTGGGTCTACTTAGTTTTGCTTACATAAGTAAGCATACATTGGGCAATGAATTATTGGTAACATTGTTATATATGTGGATGTAGATCAATCGCAATGTTCCATCCATTCCTTTGCTATGTGACTTTGGTTCTACGGTTAGTATAGCTCATCAAGGCCATCTAGGGATGGGAGGAACGAAATGGGTGGTGCCTGCTGTCGCTGTGAGCTTAGCTCAAAATAAAGAGAGGCAGAAAGTGTTGTGAGATGGTTTGGAACTATTGAATGACGCCCCACACCGTTGGGTGTGAGAATAATTAGCCCCACTGATATCAGAGCCTGTGGATATGGAGAATCCACTATAGAGGTATTGGGGGAATTGTCTGCATGTGCAAAGAATGCCAGGCTAACATTCTGGTAGCAAAAAAGGGAGATTTGTTATTAGGTTGGGAGGAACAAAAGAACTTGGGTGTGAGAATACAAGCGAATGCCTCTCAACCAGTAACTATTGCTGAAGTGGAAGATGTCTGGACCAGGGAATTTCCTGAGGTGTTTTCTGAGAAATTAGGGAAACTCAGAAATTTCGAACACCACACCAAGCTTAAAAATAGTGCACAACCGGTGGTGCACAAGGTAAGGCAAGTGCCATTGAAGATGAGAAGTAAGCTTTGTGAAGAATTAAATGATTTGTTGAACAAAGGAGTAATTGAGACGGTAACAGCAACTGAATGGTTATCTCCTTTCGTGCTAGTAGTCAAAGCAAATGGAAATCTGAGACTTTGTGTTGACTTGCGCAGCCTCAATCGGAACATTGTTGTGGAGAGACATCCCCTTCCCAACATATCTGAGACCCTTTCCACCCTGGGGGAGCCAAAGATATTTTCCATCATTGATTTGTCAGCAGCATATCATCAAGTTCCTTTGTCCAAGGTTTGTCAGTATCTTACTGCTTTCATCACTCCTGAGGGAGTGTTTAAATACAGTTGCATGCCATTCGGATTAGCTTCCGCTGCATCTGTTTTTCAAAGTGTGATGGAGGAGGTTCTTAGAGGGTTAAGGAAAGTGACGGTATTCCAAGAAGACATACTAGTGTTTTGTGAGAATGAAGCAGAACACAATGAGATTTTGAGGGCTGTCTTAGTCAGACTTAAAGAGGCTGGTTTGACTGTACAAAGAAAAAAATGCAAAATTGCTGTTAGAGAAGTAGACTATTTAGGTCATAGAATCTCTGGTGATGGTATTGCTCCAAAAAAGTCTCTTATTGACAGCATCAGCAGTGCTCCCCAGCCACAAGATAAAGATCAGTTACGTTCTTTTATGGGGCTGGCGGAGTACTACCATAAATTTGTAAATGGTTTTGGCTCTATTTCCACTCCGTTGAGAGAGTTGTTGAAGAAGAATGTGAAGTTTATGTGGTCGAGTGAGTGTCAAGAAGCCTTCAAGAAAATAAAAGAGTGCATAGTACGAGCACCCTCCTTGGGAGGGTTTGTGTCAGGAAGGAGAACTATTTTATCGGTTGATGAAAGCAATATGGGCCTAGGTGCGGCTTTGTCTCAGGTAGACTCTGGTAAAACTGAACATATAATTGCTTTTGCCTCTAGACCATTGAAGAGAGCAGAAGAAAACTACTCTGTTATTGAGATGGAGGCGCTGGCGGTTGCTTGGGCTGTGGCACACTTTAAGTTCTACCTATGGGGTCAAACCTTTACGGTAAAAACTGATCACAAGCCTTTGGTTCAATTACTAGGTAGTGTGGAATGGGCCAAAGGATCACCTAGAATATCTAGATGGATGATTGAACTCCTAGCCTACGACTTCAAGGTAGTATACATAGCAGGTAGAGACAATGTAGTAGCAGACTGTTTGTCAGGTTACCGGTGAAGAGTAGGGATACGGAGGAAGTACCTTTTAGAGCAAGGTTTGAGCATCTCTGACATTGAATACAATGCCATAAGTAAGGATGAGTGGGAGGTTGCCGATGGTGAGGATCTTGTATTAAAACAGGTCAAAGTTTGGACCAGGACAGGATGGCCTCATAAAAATGTGGTGGAAAAAAATGTGACTGCTTCTATGGTATAAAAGATGAGCTGAGTCTATCAGAAGACGGTATAAAACTCAGGAAGGGTACCAAAGTGGTCCCACCCAGTAATGTTAGATCCAAACTGGTTAGTATAGCTCATCAAGGCCATCTAGGGATGGGTGGAACCAAGAGATACATCAGGGAATTTTTTTGGTGGCCGGCAGTTGACAGTGAAGTAGAGCGGTGTGTCAAGAACTGCAGAGAGTGCGAGAGGAGTGATAAAAGTAAAGTGATTAGAGAAGCACCCATGAGACCTGTGAGTGTTCCGGATGAACCCTGGAAAAAGGTGGCTGTGGATCTGATGGGCCCACTACAGAATTTGGGGGAGAATCTGAAGTACTTAATTGTGCTAGTAGATTACCACTCGAAGTGGATAGAGTGGAAGGCAATTAGTGAGGCCACCACGGCCCAAATGATATCATTCTTTGAAGAAACATTTTACAGGGAAGGTTTCCCCACTGAATTAATTTCAGATAATGGTGTCCAATTTTGTTCCGACAAGATGGTGGAGTTTTTCAGGAAATTTGGCATAAGACACTACAGAACAGAACTTTATCAACCCAGGGCTAATGGGCTGGTAGAGAGGGCAAATAGATTTGTGAAGGGAGGTTTGCAGTTAGCAATGGCAGCAGGTTTGGAGTGGCAGAAAGTGTTGAGAGAGATGGTTTGGAACTATTGCACGACGCGCCACACCGTTACCAAAGTGTCACCTTTTATGTCTCTCAAGGGCAGACAGCCGGGCACAAAACTTTGTCCAGGGTGGCTTGACATGGCCAAAAGTGTGAATGTTGACAGGAATAAGATTATGACACTCATCAAAGAAGCCCAAGATGCATACAAGGAAAGGTTTGACATGGAAAAGAAGTCCAAGAGTTTGGTATGGAAAGAAGGTGAACTTGTATATGTAAAAAACCCCAGGTTGTCCCCAAAATGCATTGAAAGCAAATTCATTGGGCCCAAGAAAATAGCTGTAGTAAGAGGAAATGTGGTCATAATGGAAGGTGGAGAATGCTGGTCCATGTCCAGATTAGTAAAATGTAATAACAATGGTCAAGCAGTGGAGGATGGGGAAAATGTTAATGGTAACGACAATGGCAATGACAATGTGTTGGTGTATGACTCTGGAGTGGTTGATAAAAGTGTTCAGTAAGACAGAGATGTCAATACCAGTGCAGAAAGGAGGAGAGGAAAACCTCTTTGGTTGCGAGACTATGTATTAGAGTAAATCTGTGTCATTGGAAAGGGGGAGATGTGTTGGGTCTACTTAGTTGTGCTTACATAAGTAAGCATACATTGGGCAATGCATTATTGGTAACATTGTTATATATGTGGATGTAGATCAATCACAATGTTCCATCCATCCCTTTGCTATGTGACTTTGGTTCTACTGTGATGTATGTGTGTTCCACTGGGTATGTGTGTTCTCAGAATGTTATCATTTTGTGGATGTTCTAAAGACTTCAGTTGGGTTCTGCCTTCATGGGTGGTGCCTGCTGTCCCTGTGAGTTTAGCTCAAAATAAAGAGATTGAACCATCAGAGTTGTCCAGAGCCTTCACTCAACAACTTACTCTCGCTCTGGCTAGATTCTTAATGACAATATTCGACAGAATTGAGGAAGTGATAAGCGGAATCAAAATAGATTTATAGTTGATACCGTGAGTTAAAAACAGATTTGAGTATTACTTTGTGATGAAATGAAATGATGTCTTAATTTTAGCATGTTTTCTTTTATATTGGACTGTCCATAAAATGATATATATTGATGATACAGCTGTTGATTGGTTTAGATAAGAACAGTTTTCTTTTTAATGTGATTTTTTTAATGTGACTGTTTATGTGTAACTTTGTAAAAGTACTTTGTGTACTAAAAACACAATAAAAAATTAAATAAAAAAAGTACACCTTTCGATAGGGTTTTGGGGACCCCTCAAGAAAGCAGACGAGGACACTATGACCCTCTCTACATGGAGGAGAGACTGAACTGAGAAACTGTCTCACAGAGCCCACCCAATGAAGTGGGGAATCTGGATTATGTTTTTCTGTTTCTCGCTCTTTATCTTTTGGTCTGCCTTAAGTTAAGTGCCAAATATAGTCCTGTGGGTTTAACTTTAGTCTTGGCCATACTTTCTTCGTCGTTCTAGGAGACAGTTTGTATTTATGGGATGTTTAAAATGGGACACTCGCTGAAAAGCAATGGAGAACTGTACATGGGGTACTCACCCGATAGGGGTACAGTGGAGGAAGCTGGAATGGATATGGTCAGCACGGGGATGAGTTCTCCAGAGGGGGTAGATGTAGGGCTCAGTGGAGCTATCATCGATTGGCAAGATGTTCTTTGAAAAGTAAGGTGTTCGGGTATTGTGGGGCCAGTGTTATCTGCTTTGGTAACTGGTTCTAAAGGCACAGTGCATAGCAGGAAAGGGCTCTTTCCTTGTTGATTCCCTCTTGCAGTCCTTTGCTTCCAGCCTGCCGATGTCTGCTTCTGGTGGTGCACTGGCTTTCGGAGACAGGGTGCTCCTTGTATTGGTAGAGGGATGTTTTGGTTGTGACTGCTTTTTAGGTGGAACAGGTTACCTTGAAGGGGTAGTTAGTGCATCTCCTTGAGGATGAGTCCCGTGATGCGGCATGCTGCTGCGGCATGCTAACAGGCTCACAGAGGGGCCAAGGTGGCAAGCAGGACACTGACACTCTCCAGGTGGTAGATGGCAAGGGCTTGGATAACTGTTCTGAAAGTCAAGGCAGGGATGAATGGCTTGATATTGCAGAGGAGCACGAGCTAGTAACATACTGCTTGGGTCTTCTTGGCAATCTGTGTTTTGACTGAGAGGTCACAGCCACTGGTAAAGCAGAGGGATTTCTCAGTGCGTGAGAGATCAAGCAGGAATGTTTGATGTACTTCAGCCAATTTTGGACTTCAGTATGCTTAGTGGTTTTAGCTTTTTGTAGGTGCTTGACATCCAGGCTTGGATGAGGGATAGACAGTCCTTGAGTCGAGTGTCTAAAGCAGCAGCCAGTACCTAAAACATGGTGGATTTCCATAACAATGTGTGCCCACCTGTCGTGAACCCCCCCACCCACCTCTGTGATTCCTGACATTAGATCCCTTGAAAGCAGACTCTGTGCATGCGCGCGCACACACACACACACACACACACACACACACACACATGCACGACAATCACATACACACAGCAATGACACACTCCACTCACACAAAGCAATCTCTCGACACGCACACTCTTTTTTTAACTTACCTGCTCTGCCGCTGCCCAGTTTAGGGCTCCATATCACCAGCTACTACAGGATGACGGCTTCAGACAGGAAGCAGGAAGAGACGTCAATCAACACCCCTCCCTGAATCCTTTTCCCGCACGTTCACCAGCATCAGGATCTCAGTGCCAAGGGCAGCACTGAATCCCTTAAGATGGTCAGGGGTAGCCACTTCTTAGAAATAGCTAGGCAGTGCCCCAGCCAGCATGCCCAATGCATCATGCAAGGTTGGGGAAGCAAAGCACCCCACAGCGTTGCATAGGTAGGGCCGCTTAATGAACACACACACCACGACATTGGTTCTGGGGGCATTCCCTCAGATGCTTGCTGCCACTGAGGGAGGGCTCTGCCATTGTCTGGTTTCTTTATAATTGGAAGCAGGGCGTCACCCTGTTGCCCCTTATGGATAGGCCGCCCCTGCTTTCCAAAGCCCTCAAGCTGACATATGTTAGGTATTATTTCTTGCATGCTAGACTGATAGCCCTGCACCTGTAATGCCAAAATCAAACCTTTAATGATCAGAATGCGAATAGAAAAAAAACAGCACAGGATAAACCACTCAAACCTTGAAATGTTGCAACGTGGGAGCTCTGTCTTTCTAGCACAGGTGCAATGATGAAGCTGGGCCGGGGGGAAGATTGTGAATAAAGGGGGGTCCCCCCCATGAACCCTTTGTTTCCCTATGTTTTTAATCCTACCGCAACCCCATCCCTACCCATTTGAACCCCTTACCCCACTCCATATTGTCACAGTTTTATTACATGGCACACTCCAGCCAGTGACTCCTTCCCTGACAATAAATGTGGCGTACAACTACGGATTTTTTTTAGTAGGCCTCCAAACAGTCTTGCATCCAACCTCCAGAAACACCCCGTGTCACAATGGACTAGGAAGCAGGCCGGTGTGTATCAATAAGATATTTATTAATTTATTATTTAATGAAAAAGGAAAATCAAACAATTTCACAGCCACCAATGTTGTGGCAACACAAAATGCAATGATCACTACAGAACAGCTAGGTTAAAATATCCCATTACAGTTCACTCAGGTCTTTAATGGCAAAACAGAAAAAGAAATGTTTTTACAAAGTTATATCATCAACTGTTTAGCCCTTCTCCCTGCAACACTCACCCCCAAACATCAATTAGACTTGATTCCTTTGAATGGAAGGTAGTGGCAAGGAGTATGAATAGAGAGAAAAAAAATCTAATTTGGGTTAAAGCCTACCACCCCAAGATGGGAAGTGAACAAAGAAAGGGAAAACCAGTTTTTGGAGCAAAATGGCAGAATGGGATTTTGATTATTACTCACAACTGCTAGGGGACAGAATGAAAGGACATTCAAATTGCTTACACTTTAGGAGATAGGGAAAGTTTAGAGAATCCTAATCAGCACACCGGGGCAACAATAGAAATGAAGTGGGAAAATCGGTTTTGGGAGAAAAGCAAATGCAAAGGGAAAATACAGTGGCAAATGGAAATGTGTTTATACTGAGGTTTACAATGACAGGCAGCTCAGCGGAGGGGTTTAGCTTACAATTTACAATAGGAAAATCGATTTTCAATGACAAGGACAGAGGCACATAACAGGTAGACTTCTAGGCAAAAGGGATTGCTCACACTGGGAACCACGGTTTGGGTTTAATAGGACAGATGCAAATAGGAATTTGTTTGTTAAGGCACACAGTACAGGGACAAATTTGTCTTTTAGTTACAAGGAGACTAATTCTTTTGAGGCAATACTTTAATGACTATAACAATTAAATACAAACACCAGGAACAAGATGGTTGATTTCAAATCAACAATCTTGTACCGTGAATGTCAATGAGGGAATTAATGGATTTACTTGAAAAATATAGTAAGGATTTACAAAGAAGATATGCTAACATAGACAAGCAAATAAGAGATTCTTCTAGGGGGAGATGACTGGATTACACTGGATTACACTGGCAATTTGTGGTTTTCAATGGGGTATTGGATTAAATGTACAACTCCAAAAATGAAGGGGTTTATGCAATTAAGGGCTGGGGTGATATACTACTTACAAAGCAAGCCTTGGTTTTGTATTCAGGAAAGCCAGCTGGATCTCAGGGCACTCTGGACAGCAGGGAAAGGGGTCTGGTCACTGCACTCTCAAAGATGATAAGGTTCAGCAGCCTCCTCTCCATCCTCCTTCTCCTGTCTCTCGGTTTTTGTGTGTCTCCCTGACCTACTACAGACCCCCTTATATAGTAAAAATGACATCACCAACTTTACAATCTAGGGGGAGTACCCTGTAATTATCCCTGCTGCTCGGATAGGACAGTTTGCCATTCCTCTCTCTACCCCCTGGCATGATTGGCTCAAGGGAAGAGAGCACCATCTGTTTGTTTGCATTCATTACAATTCTTTGTTCTCATTACCACTTTTTGGCAAAAACTGGTTATGTCTCATAACTTCATAAGTATACTAGCTCCTGCCATATGAAACAGATATTCGGTTTTCGCTGGTCAAAGGGAATTAGGTAAGCTGATCGCCAACTCTGAACGATGTAGCATGGCCCGGTGGCACATTTTTGTCCTTTTCATAAAATGTACAAAAGTTATGAATCTGAAAATGATCCTAATTTCATTTTCCATCTTTTCACCAACGGTCACATTTGTCCATTTTTAGATCAGCCAGAAAACTAGGCTCACTGGCCATTTCATCCCCAATTACATAGGCAAATGCAATTTATATTTTTAAAACCGCCTGGAAATTACATGAATAAATGGCATAAAATTAAATTAATCCTCATTCTTATTGATGTGAAAAATGCCTAAAATGAAACCAGTCTTTTAATGTCAATTGGAAGTATCTTGTTCTACCTGTTGGAGGAATGCTTCACCCCCACAGCCATCTGTCTTCCTCTGGGCTCAGCCGGTGACCAGAGATGTTTATGCCGGAAGGGCTCACACCTCCTAGTCATGCTTAAGCCACACTTTGTCTTCTTTGAAATCTCTGGGCTTCTGCCTTCATGTCTGCAGAGCAGGGAATTATGACGCCCTCAGCAGCATCATATTTCATTGCAGGGTTTTTTGCTGGTAGATGCGACTTCCAGCTGGAAGCAGGGCTTTTAATTGTGAAGTTTCCTGCCTCAGACCAAACTGATTTTTCCTGTAGCAAGTGTCTATTCAAATGTGACTGGAGTCTGGTGGGGGAAACATAATATAAATTTGCTTTGGTCACCCCACCCACATCAGGCTTTCCTTTCTGACATTTCTTTTTCCATTGTGGCTTTTCAAAGCCATTTTTCTTTTCACACGTGTGCAGGCCATTTTTTGGCTTTTAATGTTTAAAATCCTGTTTTGCAGGTCACAGGATTCTTTGATTTCTCCTTCTTGGGTGAATTTACTTTTGCTGTTGGTCCATAGGCCCCCATTCACATGGTTCTTTAATTTGACATGAACACAAAGAAAAAGCCAAGCCGTTTTTTTCTGCAGTGTTTAAAGGGCTGCTGTTCATGTGCAAGGGAGAGCAAAAGCCGTTGTTGGTTGCAGTGTATAACTTCTTGTCATTCAGATGAAATGAAAGTAAAGCGAGGCCCTTTTTTAGTTGCAGTGTAGAACTTCTTGTCATTCGGGTGAAATAAGAGCAAAACAGGGCCGTTTTCGGTTGCTGTGTAGAAATTCTTGCCACTCATGTGAAATAAGAGCAAAACAGGGCCATTTTTGGTTGCTGTGTAGACATTCTTGCCACTCGTGTGAAATAAGAGCAAAACAGGGCCATTTTTGGTGGCAGTGTAGACATTCTTGCCACTCATGTGAAATAAGAGCAAAGTAGGGCCATTTTTGGTTGCAGTGTAGACATTCTTGCCACTCATGTGACATAAGAGCAAAACAAGGCCGTTTTTGGTGGCATTGTTTAAATGATGCTGTTCAGGTGAGAGACGCTTCTGTCTAGGGCCTTTAATGCACCCCACAATATATATTTAATTTAAAATTCTGTATTTGTCGTTGTTAATTGTTTCATTAATAAATACATCTCTGGTTTTTTTCTCGATAAAATCACTGGACACCTGAATAAAGCAGCGCAACTTGAAATTAATGCAGGTGGGACTGTGGCAGAAGCCAATTGTTCCCTTAGTGTTCATATTGCAGCAAGTCTCATGGAGCCAGGGACCCAGCACAATATCGCCAGAAAAACACAATGACAGCACAGCACTACCATGGAAATGCAAGGCCAGCATAGGGCATCATTACCATCGAGCCATAAGTCCCATAATTGACATATGGGCCTAGCAGAGCACAGCAATATCACTGAGTCACAAGGCCAACAAAGAACAGAACTGCCAGAAAAGCATGTGCCCGCCAAGAGTTCAGCACTACCTCCCAGCCAACTGAGCACGGCTCTATACTCGATCTGTGAGGCCAGAAAAGCACTATTATCATACCACATAGCCAGTGAAACACAGCACTGCCATAAGGCGACAGCAGACGAAAGCAGTTTCTATGAGCCATTCTTTATTTGTTTATTTATTTATTTTCATTCCTATAATGCACCACACGGCCAGAGCAGCAAACCCCAAGACCAACAGAGCACAGAACTACCACAAAGCCATGGGCTACAGAGGGGCACAGCATTGCCTCTCAGCCGGTTAACCACCAGAGCGCAGCACTAACAGCAAGTCACAGGATGTACCGATCATGCCATGAGAGCAGCAGTACCAGCAAGCCAGGGGTCCTGCAGACCACAGCATGGGGGACAGAAGAGCATTACCATTCCATCGTCTGGGGAGGATAGGTCAGGGGCAACGCGCTCGTCTTGGAAGCAAAACGACACGGAGCAACACAGGTTCGATTCCCGGTTCGTGCTTAGAAACCTCTGAGTATCAGGCGTGTTATAATCATAATCATCCTGCCCGGGTCATTAGAGGACCACCCAATGATCCATGGAGCCAGGCGTAACACCGAGCTCTGGGGCAAGTACTGAACAGTCCTACTATCAAACCACAGGAATGGCACAGCACTACTTTTCAGACATGATGGCCGAAGAGCACAATACCACCTGCAGCCACGTGGCCTAGTGGACACTGCACTCCCTCTGAGGCATGAGATCTATCGAGCACAGCACTACCACTGAGAATTAGGGTCTATAATTTACAACACTGCAACCGACGCTCTACATCCACAGGTCACGGGGTCCAGCGGAGCACAGCATTACCACAGAGCCATTGGACAGCACAGCACTGCCATTGGGCACCAGGTTCAGCAGAGCATACTATTACTAACAAGGCATGGTTACACAGAAGATCAAAGCAATCAGGGCCGGCCCTAGGAGCAGCAGCGCCCTGGGCGAATTGGCACCCACGCCCTTCCGCATGCCAATGGTCAATAGGGGGTTGCGCAGAGGTAGGGCGGGGCCAGGATGTGCCACTTTTTTTTTACCAGGAGGTAATGATCTGAATAGGGTGAATCAGCATCCTATTGTTATTAAATGCGCTTTGCTTCCGCAGTCGCTTTTAATAACAAAGGGGCACCTTCCGCACCTTCTGCCACTATGCCAGCTCAGGGGAGCACTTGAAAGACTCCCCCCAAGCTGGCGTGGTGGGGGGCTAATGGCACCCTATTGTTATTAAATGTCCCTGCATCGGCGGCCGCATTTAATAGCAAAATGCCGCCTGCCGCTCCTTCTCCCACTACGCCAGCTCGGAGGAGCCTTTGAAAGACTCCCCTGAGGTGGCGAGGCAAATGGCGCCTGGCCCGCCCTCCCCTAAGGCTGGCTCTGAAAGCAATGCAACTGTGCCTACAGAGAGACGGGCACTACCCTCGAGCCATGTTGCAAAGGACAGCGCTACCATTACGTTATGCCACCACACACTGATCTATACTGTCTGCCATCAAGCTTTGTTGGCATGGGGCACAGCCCTACCATTAGGACATGGGCACTATGAAGTAAACTGAGACACAGTAAAGGAGTTTACAACTTTATTCTGGACCCAGAGCAGGTAAGCCGCCCGCCAGGCACCGAAAGGCGGAACCAACTGGCCCGTGTGGAATGTTGATCCATGAACACGGATCCACATTCCACACGCGCCATGCTACAAGATACAACATATCTTCTCCCCTTATCTCCCCAAAAACAACATAAGGTACAATAACAATAAATAATGAAAACTAGTATTAGAGCATAAAAACATTAGAACACAGAATGACTATAATTGTTGCTTAAGCAGCCCACCCAATTACATAACAATTAAATGCAATTAATAACCATCCACTAACGTACATAATCTCTGAATTTGACGGGAGGCCCACAGCATCTAACAGGACGCTCCACACCCACACCATCTTCCCCAGACCTGTTACCTACCTCGCTCACATGCACATCCACCTCGCTCACATCTCCATCCAAAGCCTGACCCTCTGTAACATGTTCGGGGGCAAACTCTCTGGTCAGTCCACCATTCTCCACCACCACGCGATCATCCTTTCTCTCAGGTGTAACAGGTGTAAAGTCTAACGCATCACCAACTTCATCGCCCCCATCATCATTGCCACCCAACACCACCATACTCATTCTACTCTCATCAAGAACCGCCAACTGTCTCTTACTCCATTTTGAGCCATCCTCCAACTGCACATACCCTTTGCCACCTTTGACAACTCTCATAGCAGATAAAAATGCGCTGCCACCGTTCTGGACAAATCTGGGATTTGTAACGCAAACCACACCACCCACCTTGACCTGCAACCTTTACATTGGACCCCATCAAGGTCCAGCTTACACGGACCACCCCCAACCAATGCCAGAGACCTCAAAGTAGTTCCTGGTTTCCTTCCCCTCATCAATTCAAAGGATGTCCTACCCATGCACACAGAGGGAGTCCTGTGACAAGCCGCCAAATACTCCGAAAAAACCTCTTGCCAATCAAGCCCATTAGCCAGAGCCAACTGAATTGCGTTCTTAATCATACCATTTACTCTTTCCACCAGGCCATTGGCACTTGGATTGTACAGAGCACTGCGATTGTGTTCTACATCACACTGCCCCAAAAATTCCCTCATAAGTCTGGACGTAAATTGGACACCATTATCGGTGATCAGACTTGCAGGTATCCCTTCCCTATCAAAAACTTTTCTTAGGAAAGCTATGACACACTTTGTTGTCACCCTGCCAAACGCCGCCACCTCCACCCATCTGGATGTGTAATCGACTAACACCAACAAAACCCTGCACTCCTGCTGCAAAGATTCAAATGGACCCATGAGGTCTAGAGCTACCTTTGACCACACTTCCCTGGGAATGTCAACCGCATGAACAGGCTGAGGGCGAACCACCTTACTCTTATCGCTCATGGTGCATGCATGACAATCCTTCACCACCAATCAACGTCACGATCCATGGAAGGCCACCAATACTCGCCCCGCAACCTCCTCTTGGTCAAAGATCGTCCTAAATGCCCCTCATGGGCCAACGCCATGATCCTCTCCCTCAAACTAACAAGTGGAACCAATTTCAAGCCTCTAGACACACTCCAGGGACCAACCGCCAACTCATCCAACACCTGGGAGTAACCTTTACCCTCTGGTCTATCCTTAACCGCCTGCCAACCCTTGTTAAGACCCTCTCTGACCCAACACAGTTCGACATCTCTGTCGCTCTCTGTGGTCCAAACAGACTTATCAATGGCGGGAATGACACACGCAATCTGGAACTCCTCCTCTCCTCCCACACCATCACCTTGACAATTTACCCGCTCCGAGATAGGCAATCGTGATAAGCAGTCAGCGACAACATTTTGTTTCCTGGGCAAATATTCCATGGTGAAGTTATACTCCTGCAACTCCACAGACCACCTGGCTATCCTTGGAGATACGTCCACCGCACCCCGAGTAGTGAACACATGCACCAAAGGCTTATGATCTGTCTTGACCACATACGGAATGCCCCATAGGAACATCCTAAAATGTTTTGACACACAGGTCACAGCCAAAGCCTCCTGCTCAATCACAGAATATCTGCTTTCGCCCTCTCTTAAAGTCCTGGATGCGAAAGCCACTGGTCTGGATTCCCCATCACTCCATTGCTCCAAAACTGTACCTAACCCCACCTCATTGGCGTCCACAGTGAGCATGGTTCTGCACTTGGGGTCGAAAGACCTCAAACACGGTGCATTATCCACATTACTTTTCACAGCCTTAAACTCTTCACCACACTTGTCAGACCACTCAAACTTGACACATTTTTTTTAATAAGGCTCTCATGGAGATGGTTTTCTCAGAATAGCTGGGTATAAACTTCACATAGTATTCTGCTAGACCCAAGAATGCCTTCAACTGATCTTTGTTGGTAGGCGCCGGAGTATCCTTCATCACCTGTACCAACTCTGCCTTAGGACTAATTCCTTCGGCGCTAAGGGTGTGACCCAGATACGTCACCTTATCCACACCCACCTGACATTTCGGCAATTTCACAGTCAAACGTTTCTGCTTCTACGCTTTCATAACCGTATGTACCCTGATGTCATGCTCCTCCCTACAACCACACCAAAATGTCGTCCTGGAAGTAACACCTCCCGACAAGTCACCAAACAATTCATGCATCAAACGTTGGAAAACAGCTGATGCCGAGGCAAGGCCAAACAGCATGCGGCAAAAATGATAGGCTCCAAAGGGAGCCACAAAAGAGGTGAGAGGTCTGGAATCTACGGGCAAATCAATTTGGTGATATGCAGCGGACAGATCAAATGTAGAAAAACATTTTGCCCTACCAAGGGTAAGCAATAATTCATTAATGTTTGGCAATGGATGGCGATCGACCCAAATACTCAAATTCAACTCCCGAAGGTCCACGCACATCCTGAGATTACCATCCCCTTTCTTAACCAATACCACCGGGAATAACTATTCCGAAGATTCAATTGGCTCAATGACACCAGACACTCTTAGTATGTCCAAAACCACCTTTAAGCCGTCCCTTGCTAAAACTGGGACACCCCTCACTTTATGTACCTTGGGCACTGCACCCTTTTTTAAAATGAGGCAGTGGGAAAATCCCTTGAGCCTCCCCATTTTATCAGAAAACACTTCCGGAACTCAGCCTTAAGTGATTCAGACGTCACTTGCCTACACGCATCCCCATCCTCCTGAATGCTCAGCACGGGGACCTCCTTGCCTGGGTGGATTTCAATGCATAAAGCGGCTTGTTCATCCCATCCCAATACACTGGTACCTTTTTGTGCAACATACAGTTTGCCCGTGGTCTGTCGACCCTTGAATTCAATACAGGACCAAACATAACCCAACATACTAATGGGATTCTGCCCGTAAGCACTGGGACTAATATCAGACGCATACAAAGCTCAGATCTCTCTCCCCAATTTCCCCACAAAAATCTCGGGAGACACTATGGTGTAGGGCAAGCCCAAATCTACTAACATGTCTACAGAATGGCCATCCACCAACACCGAAACCCATGGACCTTTCCGTGAAGCCCCCTCCACATCTAGTATCACACCTTGCTCACCATTAACAAGGGACCCACATTCCTGATCTGCAGCACACCCATCCGACACCACACCAACCACCCCATTGAGCTTGCACATGCGGGCGTAATGTCCCATACATCTACATTTTCTACACTCAACATTAACAGCAGGACATTCTTTCGAACCAGTCAGATGGCTCAACCAGCCACACTTCCTGCAAGGCTCTTTGGCTCTGGACAATCTCCCGCCTTGGTTGTCACTTTTGTCAAATTTCTTTTTGTTGTCCGTGCCCGCCACCTTTATTGCGAGGTAAAACAGCCTGAACAACATCTCTAGAACCCTCCCTCTCGGTGACAATTTGTACGCTTGCCCTGGAAGTTCCAATGGCCCTGGCGATCTCCACCACCTTCTCCAATGGCGGGTCACTTTCGATCCAAAGCCTTTCCCTAATCTTCTGATTACTCATCTTCATCATTATCTGGTCTCTAATGTACTCATCAAGAATCCCCGAAAATGTTAAGGTGGCCATTAAAGCCTGCAAAGCGGTCACATAAGCATCTATGGATTCGCCAGACCCTTGCGCTCTGGAAAAGAACTTGTAGCGCTCCAGCACTACGTTTATCCTCCTGCCAAAGCGATCCTCCAGTTTCTTCAACGCCGTCTCATATGCGCTCACCACTCTTTCCCCCTCACCACTACCAGGCACTGTCACTTCCTCCCCTGGCAAGTGGTGAAATACACGTAAACACTCAGTACCAATACAGTTCAAAAGCGCTGCCTCTTTTTCATCATCATCACATTTTGCACTCCCAGCTGCCCTCAAATATACCTTGAAGGAGTCAATCCACTGGTCCCATGGGTCTGCTGGCTCACCATGGGTAGGCAAAAATGCAGGAGGGGGTCTGGCAGCTGTGTGTGACATGCCTTAAGCCTAGAAAAGGACCACCTGAACAGCAACCAGGTTTGTAAGGCACACACCAGTCTCACGCGAGCGAGCCAACAAGTGACGTCCCCAAGGCAACTCTGATTATCAGCCTCACCGCACAGAAAGTGTCTCCTCACCGGATGTGCCAACGATGATGACCAAAACCAAGTAACCCGCGTTCCCAATGAGGGAGAAGGCGGTGTCCACGGCAGGGCACGAAACACCTTTCTGCCCACCTCCGCCATCAACATGGGTCACGTGAAGGCATGGGCAGAAGCAAGTGTTTGTACACTGAGCGCGCCCGCTCTAGCCCCACCTTCCGGGCTGCCTGCTATGCGTATTTATACCGGTATCCACTCGCCCACTGGAGCCACGCCCCCGGATGCAGCGCCTACGGAGCACCGGGGAATGGCTGCTCCCAGCGCCCCGGACCTCACTTGGGAGGCAGTCGCGGCAAACTCCAGCAGCGGCGCCCGCCTCCAAATGGCTGTGCCGACTGTAATGAGCACCGCAGCAGCGGCCCCACGCACGGCCGCCCCCACCTGGGAGCAGCACAAACCGCCAAGTCCTTGCAGGAGGCCGCAGTCCGCCTCGGCGACCCAGGTCAATGGCTCTGGTCGACCTGGACAGCAGTGCCACCAAATGTTGAAGGATCGTGCCAGGCCCGGCACCGGTGCCCCCGCGGCTCCTGCTCCCACAACTCAGCAAAGACCACCAGCAGTGCATGCGTGGGAAGGAGAGGGTCCAGACTTCCACCGTCGCCAGTGAAGTAAACTGCGGCACGGTAAAGGAGTTTACAACTTTATTCTGGACCCAGAGCAGGTAAGCCGCCCGCCAGGCACCGAAAGGCGAAACCAACTGGCCCGTGTGGAATGTGGATCCATGAACACGGATCCACATTCCACACACGCCAGGCTACAAGATACAAAACACTACCATTAATTCATGCCAACACAAACCGCTATATCAAGCTATGAGTAAACAGAGCTCAACGCTGCCATCAAACCATGTGGGCAACGGAAAACAGCACTACAACCGAGGCATGGGGCCAGCAAAGGACAGCACTGCCATTAATGTATGTCACCACACACAGCACTATCATCAATCTTTGAGGTAAACAGAGTTCAACACTGTTTGCCATCAAGCCATGTGGGCATCGGGGCACAGCACTACCACCAGGTTATGGGGCCTACAAAGGAAGGGCAGCACTACCACCAACCTTTGCGGCAAGCACAACACTGTCACGGAGCCACGACTTCTACCGAGCACAGCCGACAATGGCCCCATCAAGCCGCAGCACGCGCAGAGTACAGCACGCGCCTTAAGGGCAGCCGAGCCCGCCGCCACAGCTCACCCAGGAAGACGCCATTTATATAAACTAATAATGGAGCCGAATCACACAGTTGACCCGCAGTCGGTTGTCTGCTTTGACATTTAAAAAAACAGTCTATTGATTTTATAGCCGCCTCGAGGGCTGCGGGGATGAGGACAGGCTCCCAAGAAGCCTCAGCAGAGAGCCGGCCTTTCTCGCAGGCCCGAGAGCACTTATTGTAAAAGCGAAATTCACTCGCCCAGATGGGGAACTCTCCACAGACCTATTATTTCAAATATGATTTGCAGTTCTGTTGCGGGGCCCTGCGAGATGCATTGAGCGCAGGGTCTGGTGGCCAGAGGGGCAGGGCGCAAAGAAAAGCAATTGCGGATATCCGGGCGAAGGCAATTCCAGCAAATACACTGGCAACTGTGGGTAAAGGCTAAGACCAACCATTAAAAAATAAAAATAAAAATAAAATAGAAAAGAACTCCTTGCATAACGCAGTTTACTGTGCTTCTAGAACATTCAAGAACTTCTAACGTGGTTGGGCCACACGCACCCTGGACCATCCCGCTCCCCTGCATACATTAGGCTGCATGGGCGAGTGACAGCAAAGAGGTCCTATGAACTATTATTATAGTAAATAGCATTTATGTTGTAATTCATGCTTTCAACTTTTCTTGACACCTCCCAGTCCTATGCGCCTGATCGATTCTCTTGGATATTGTAACTTATTTCAATTATAAGGCACTCGCACACGCACGCTCACAATACGTAGTTGCCAACATGACCTATTCCAATCTGTAGGTGCTCATCGGGTCCTGTTTTTTCGTTTGCATCCTGGGATTTGTAGTCCCCTTTCCCCATTATAAAATTGCATTCTGGGAATTGTAGTTCCCTCTTTCCCATTATAAAACGGCATTCTGGGACTTGTAGTCCATCTTTCCCATTATAAAATTGCATTCTGGAACTTGTAGTTCCCCCTTTCCCATTATAAAATGGCGTTCTGGGACTTGTAGTTCCCCTTTTCCCATTATAAAACTCAGACTACAAATCCCAGAATACAATGAAAAAATCACAGGACTGGAAAAACACCTACAGATTGGAATGGGTCATGTTGGCAACTATGAAAATACCAAAGGCTTACCCCTCGTCAGTGGCAGGTTGCCTGCAGCCCTCTCGATGTTTTTCACTGACCTCCCATAAAATATGTATTTGTAGGCATTTGTTTACATAGGATGGTATTTAGAACAGAAATAACTTACACAGGATAAAGTATCAGATGTCAGGGGAAGCTCTGGGTGCGGGTGCCTTTACCGCATGCAGTGGTTAGTAGCTTGTGGGCACGCCTGGTGACGGAGGGGTGGATCGAACAAGGAACACAGACAAGAGCCATTAACAAGGGGACAGAGATAAACAGGATGCAGCTGCAGGGCCTCCCCTCATTATCTGTCTTCAAGCAGTGTACATATCTGCGTTCCTGAGGGACATAATGTCAGGTGTGCTATGGGTGTAAGTTGGGAAGCTCTGGGGACAGGATAGAGGGACAATCCCTCGCTATCTAAAAGGTGGTGTTTGAGCCTGGTTTTGGAGGATTCCTCTCTTGAGCTGGAGTTGATAGCAAGAGGTAAAGTATTCAAGTGGAGGGCTCAAGTAGAGACAAAGGGCGGGAAGAGGTGCAAGGAGGATTGGCCTCAGGAATTTTGAGGAGAGAAGACGACCTTAGAGAACGAGATGGGGAGTCAAGGTAGATGCTTTCAGCGAGGTACTGGGGTGCCAGACCATTGTTGCATTTGAAGAAAAGGAAATTGAAGAGGGATTGATCGGCCAAAGAGAGTCATCTGGCAGGTGGTGGCGGGGGAGGTGCTGCATAGGCTATAGGGGGCGGGTGGTGAAGTTCAAGACTTTGTTCGAAGGTGAGAAGGAGTAGCGGTGGAGGTCGAGGAGGAGGCTTCAGAAGTAATCAAGTTTGCTGAGCACTCGGCTAGAGTCTTGGCTGTGTGAGGAGGGAGTGTGGGCTGAATTTGTCCTCTATTCAGCAGGTTGGTCCCGACTGTGGTATTCATGGTAGCGATAAATCGATGGAGTCTAAGGTCGCTGTCAAAGAGGAGCCCAAAGTTACTGTAGAGGAGGAGCCAAAAGCATCTACCAGCCCCACCCGTAACTTGCCTATATGTTGGGAGCCAGAGATAGCAACAAGTGCGACACCTGTGATGATGCCAATAACATGGGAGCCTGAGGTGGCCAGAGCACCGCTGACTTAGATGAAGGCGAGTGCAATAGAGTGTGCGAGTGGGCAAGGATCGAGGACATGGCCTGGCTATGATAGGAGGGCATTTTTCTGTTGTTATTTGCAGAAGGTGAGAGGTGAGAGAAAGGGGCAATGGAGAGGGTGAAGTGGATAAGTGAGTGGTCAGAGGCAGAGGAGACACATAGAGAGAGAGTAGCCCTAATTATACTTAAAGAGTTGTAAAGGGCACTACTATAATATAATACACAACGAAACGACTGTCAGTAACGGTAAACACCTTAGCTAAAGGAACAGAAAACATGATTTAACTAAGTTTCTTAGAATATTATTTCTATAGAGAAAAACACTCCTTTTGTCTACATATCCTTTTGAACCTTCTGATGAATAGATGGTGTATTCATAACGTTTGGGGTAAATGTATTCATTGATATGAAATCATATTACAATAAAAAACATACATAATCAGAAAAAAATGCTTGTTTAGTGAAACCATTGCAAAGTCTGGGTAACCATGCAAACATTCTCAAACACCACAATCGAAGTATGGATGGAGAAATTATTTTAACACTGCAGAAGCCTTTACTGCACCCCATTAAAACCCCACCACTCGTATTACCTATTATATTAAAGCCCAATTGTGTAAGCTAGCCATACCTTGCTTTTAGCCCATTTGTATTAGTGAGACATATCACGCATTTAACCTAATAGTGTAAGGTATCCTTACCTTGCTTTTAGCCCATTTGTGTTAGTGAGCCATATCTCGCATTTAGCCTAATAGTGTAAGGTATCCTCACCTTGCTTTTAGTCCATTAGTGTTAGTGAAGCATATCCCGCATTTAGCCTAATAGTGTAAGGTATCCTTACCTTGCCTTTAGCCCATTTGTGTTAGTGAGCCATATCACACATTTAGCCTAGTTGTGTGAGGTAGCCTTACCTTGCTTTTAGCCCATTTGTGGCAGCCAGCCATATCTCGCTTTTAGCCTAATTGTGTAAGGTAGCTTTACCTTGCTTTTAGCCCATTTGTGTTAGTCAGCCATGTCTTACATTTTAGACTAATTGTGTAAGGTGGCCATATTGTTGCATTTAGCATAATTGTGTAAGGTAGCTTTACCTTGCTTTTAGTCCATTTGTATTAGTCAGCCACATTTCACATTTAGCCTGGTTGTATAGGTTGCCATATTTTGCATTTAGCCTAATTGTGTAAGGTAGCCTTACCTTGTCTCTAGCCCATTTGTGTTAGACAGCCATGTCTCGCACTTGGCCTGGCTGTGCACGCTAGCCTTACCTTGCTTTTAGCCCATTTGTGTTAGTCAGCCACATTTCATATTTTAACTGGTTGTGTAGGTATTCGCGACTATCTGGGTGTCACCTAGACCAACTACGCGGACGACACCCAGATACTCATCCCTATCACTGATGACTACGTAACTGACTCAAAAGCACTTAATGATGTTTACATAGTCATCCAGGCATGGATGGCGCATCATGGGCTGTGCTTAAACGATGAAAAAACTGAGCTACTTATCCTAGGCTCTCACATCAGACTTCAATTGGACCCTGCCTTCAAATCATTCATTATCGATGGGAACACCATCAAGGTTTCAAATGACACAAACTCTAGGCATTTACCTGGATTCCACCTTGTCACTCATGATACAAACGTATTCTGTGATGTCAGCTTCTGCATATACATGCAAACTTATAACAGCATGTAGACCTTTCCTCACTGCCACTAATTGCATTATCCTTGCTAGAACCCTCATTATGGCCAAAACGGACTACTGTAACGCCCTTTACCTAGGGACTAGCCAAAGAAACATCAACAAACTTCAGGTAACCCAGAATAATGCCATCAGGGCTGCACTTAACATTCCTAGGAATCTCCATATAGCGGACACTCGACGAAGCCTACATTGGCTACCCGTCGCTCACAGAATATCACTCAAAACCCTTGCTCTGACTTATAAGTCCCAGGCCAACCATGCCCTTGTATACCTCACTAACCGCTTTACTGCCCACACTACCACTAGGCCTTTGCGATCTACACAAACCCACTCACTATCTATACCCAGATTCAAGCTCCAGAAGGCTGAAGGATCCAGCTTCCCAGTTCTTGCAGCTAAACTGTGGAGCACACTACCCTCTACACTCAGATCATAACCTTCTTACTATTCTAGCTCTCCAAGCAGGACCATGCTGCCCAGCGCACATAAACCTCTTCCTTACTACTGCCTGGACCTATAACACATTGCCTCACCCCCTATCCTTGCTTCTACCACTACACTCTGTCACCCTGTAACTCCTGTACTGTAACTCCTGCACCCCTTATCTTATCTGCAACTTGTGTTTTACTAAGTGCCTCGCTGTACTCGGCATCGTCCTTACTACACTATGTAGCTGTGATACTCTGTGTAAAACCTCCGCACCCTCCACTAGTATGTACTTACATTATGTAACTGTTGTACCTTGTGTAAAATTAATCTACCCCCGCTAGCACGTACTTATTCCAGCTAAACCTTCTGCAATGTACCTCTTCGTGATCTTACCCTTCGACTCATAGTACTTGGCAATTACTTCACCGTACGGTACCCTGCAACTGCTGCACTGCTTGCCTGTACCTTTACCTGTAATCATCCTGCACCTACTCAAGCATTGCGCCTAGTGGCCTTCGGGCTAGGCGCTTACTATACCTTGTAACTGCTGCACTACTTGTAAACTTCTGTGCATATCTTTGTAACTGATGTACCACAAGAACCTTACCTTTGTAACTGCTGCACTACCTGTAAACCTTTGTACTTGTCTGTGTAACTGTTGTACCACAAGAAAATGCGCCCAGATGCCTCCGGGCGAGGCGCGCAATACAAATAAAATAAATGCCATATTTTGCATTTAGCCTAATTGTGTTAGTTGGCCATGTCTCACACTTGGCCTAGTTGTGCAAGGTAGCCATACCTTGCTTTTGGTCTTTTTGCGTTGGTCATACATATCTTGAATTAAGTCCAATTGTGCAATGTACAAAGATGGAACGCAGGATGCAGACATTGTTGCCTCTACAGCTAACCCATTTTTCTCCTGCGCACACTGCTCCTTGGTAACCTAGTGGAAGGCACAGGCTCATTCCACACACCCTGCACTCACATATTACACAAACACTATTGCACAACACCTCTGCCATAAGAATGAATCTACCTTTAATGACAACAATTCGAATTGTAGCTTCCTACATAATTCTCTGTCTCCTAAAACACAATTCCAACCCTTGTTATTGCAGAGTGTACCACTGCTGAGCTCATCCACACACCATTCAGACAAGTGTGGCTAGCAGGGTCTTGTCCACCCTGACATATGTTTAATGACTGAAGTGTGTTGTAATGTTTCTTGGTAGCTGGGGTGATGACATCACCGTTCATGGAATGTGGTGAGGTCAGTGTGAGTGGAGTGTTGGTGTGTTGTTGTCTGAAGGGGATTCTATGCTTGGCAGTTGGAAGTATGCTGACTTGGAAAGGACATGCCAATGTTTGTTCCTGGCAATTGAACTACAATAAACCTACTTAATAACGTACCTGCTGGCTCGGGTGTCCTTCAGCTTTCAAGTTATTACAAAGTGCTCACATGCATATTAGCACTCCCAATTTTCCCCAATATTGACTCCGGTCTTTCGGAGGGCGTTCGACCAAACAGCACGTTGGGACCGTAATTATGGTGAAAGGCGCTATACAAATGACAAAAATGCTTGAATGAATGAATGAATGAGAAGCAAGCGGTCAAAAGAAGACAAGAAAAATGTTTTGGACAGAGTTCAAGTTATCAGACCCAAATTAGCCCGACATATTTTGATCTGTTAAACGTTTTGGGGATCTTCCTCTGGGGCAACACGAGTTGTGAAGTGTACAACACGTGGTGATTAGGTACCTCTATATGTGAGAAATACCACTCAGACAATACCGAAACATATTTTCTGGCCACATTAAATAAAAAAGAGACCTCAAATGTACGCAGCCAACCGAACACAGGAGACGTTTAGCCCCGTGCATAACATGTTACTCTCCATGTCAGCTGATCGACCAACACATAGAGATCTAGACAATCAAAAACGAGAAACTAAACAAGGGAGTTCTCTAGGATGTGACTAGGAGGATTATACACGTTATTCAGAGAGTGATCAGATAGAGTGGAGTCCAGTTGCAGGGGATGGAGCTTAGTCATCCATCTTAGAGAGGCTGAAGTCACCCATTCTAATGAAAGGCCCCACAGCGGGAAGGGGTTCAAGAAAAAGATCATGAACAGGTGGGAGATGTGAAGGGTGGTGAGAAAGGCAAAGGGGGAGAAGTTGGGTAGATTTGTATTGGAAAGAGGGGATAAAAGTCATATGGAAGAAATGGGTCACACCTTGAGTCCGTGCTGATTATTAGGCCAACACCCCCACCTGTTGTTGTGTCTTGAGGTGAGTGTGAGAAGCGGAAAAGTCAGTGTGGAGGAAAGCGAGTGAGGCAGTGTCATGGTGGGGGGGGGGTGTCCAGGTTTTAGTAACTCCCATTACTGATAGTTTAGGTGGATGCGAGTCAAAGTGGTCAGTGAAGAAAGATGCTTTGTTGCAGTGGGCTTGGGCATTCCAAGGCAGCAGAGTAAAGGAGATGGGGGACATGGAGAGGTTGAGAGAGGGCAGTAGGAGGTTGGAGAGTAAGATAGATCAGGTTAGAGTGGGAGTGGCATGAGATGGGAGCAGGTAGAGTGCCGCTTGGAGGTCAGCAGAGGGTATGGGTGGGGAAACTGTAGGACTCTAGGATGAGGGAAGATATATACTCCTTGAGAAGGGGAGCGAGGACAGTGAGGAGTAGAAGTACATTAGATGGTAGCATGGTGGAGTGGAGGAAGTAGGAATATCATAGAGGGGGTTGAAAGGGCCCAGTGAGGTTGGGCAGAGGTAAAGGGAGTTGTTGCGTACCTATTTGCCTTCGTAGGTAGGCCAGCATTATACAGGTGAGATAGCAGTAGATCGAGCAGGGTAATGGATATGGTGAATGTAGGGAATGCATCTATGCAAAATGGATGACTGTTGGTCAAAGGGCATCGGGCAAACCAAACGTCAGTGGTGGAGGTGTAAAATCGGAGCCTTAGATAACCAAAATGCAACTCTGCATGACCAAAGTACAAGGTAATGTACATTGAAATATATATTGATGGTAAGTCAAAAAGGGGCACCGGGGGCAGGCCCGAGCAGATAGTGCTAAGTTAAAGGGCACGTCTGTAGCAAGGAGATGTGTGATACGTTGGATATATATGGTGAAGAGAGGGGGTGGAGTAGTCCTACCAGGTGATACCAGGGCCAAACAGTACCTGCTCCAGTCCGTGGAGCCCTTTGCTGTGGACGCCAGGTGCAGGGACGTCATATCACTAAAATGCCAGGGGTAGCAGAAGTAGCATCACATGACCCTTGACCTCTGATGACATCACAAGAAGTGACATCATTTAACCCCACCCCGAAGTGATATCGCGGGAAGCGATGGAACACAGCATTTCACCCCTTGACAAAAACAGGAAGTGGCATCACATTGCAATGTACACTACGAAAAATATGGTTACGATATCACTATAAAGTGATATACATGTCATACAAGAATGGATCGCCATATGTATCATTAAGATCAGTGTGTATAGGCCCATATTAGCAACTTACTGTGAATGCAAGCAGACGTCCAAGGTCAAATGATAATGATGTGTTATTATATAATACTTACGCTGAAGCGCTTTATATTGAAAAAATCTACATAAAATTTCACCCAACCTGTGTTGGTACTCATTTATCGACCTCAGAAAGATGAAAGGCTGAGTTGAGGTGTTTAAGAACAGGACAGGGGGGTAATTCATAGATTTCAGCGCAGAAGCAGCGCACGCTAGCAGCGCAGAGAGGGAGTGTGCGCCAGCGTGCGCCAGCCGTGTGCGCTAAATAGCCTTCTGGCGCACCGCACATTCATGGATTTTCCATTTTCAGCCTTGGCGCAGCGAACATCCCGCAGCGCAAGTTACGCCCCCAAGAACGCCCCTTGCGCAAGGAAAAGCCATTGAAATCCCCAATATGGTGCAAAGGGCCACGCTAACCCTGGACCAGTTTACAGGGCAGCTACACTGTAATCGTGTGAAAATACTACGTGTACCCCGCTCACGGCAGCCAAAACGCGTGAAAATGTATTTGCGGACCCCCTCCAAATACCCGTACCCCGCTCGTGCCAGGCCTATCGCATGTAAAACTCCCCACGCACCCCTCGGAATACGTGTACCCCGCTCGTGGCAGCAAAATCACGTGTAAAACTCCCCGCGCACACCTCCGAATACGTGTACCCCGCTCATGTCAGGTAAATTGCATGGAAAAAGTCCCCCCTGTGGTCTGGGCTGCCTGTGGGGCATGCCCAGGGGTGATGGGCTGCCTGCGGGGCATGCTCAGGGTGGATGGGCTGCCTGCAGGGCATGCCCAGGGTGAATGGGCTGCCTGTGGGGCATGGGGAGGTTGAATGGGCTGCCTGCGGGGCATGGCCAGGGTGGATGGGCTGCCTGTGGGACATGCCCAGGGGTGATGTGCTGCCTGCGGGGCATGCCAGGGTGGATGGGCTGCCTGCGGGGCTGCCTGCGGGGCATGCCCAGGGGTGATGGGCTGCCTGCCGGGCATGCCTAGGGTGGATGGGCCACCTGTGGGGCATGCCCAGGGGTAATGGGCTGCCTGCGGGGCATGCCCAGGGTAGATGGGCTGCCTGCGGGGCATGGGGAGGGTAGATGGGCTGTCTGCGCATATTCCAGGGGTGCACGTGGACTTTTACATGTGATAGGCCTGGCCCGAGTGGGGTACGTGTATTCCGGGGGTGCGCGTGGACTTTTACACGCGATAGGCCTGGCGTGAGCAGGGTACGTGTATTCCGGGGGTGAGCAGGGAATTTTACACGCGATTACGCTGGCGCACGCGGGGTACATGTATTCCGCTGGTGCGTGCGGAGTTTTACACGTGATAGGCCTGGCGTGAGTGGGGTATGTGTATTCCGGGGATGCGCGTGGACTTTTACACGTGATAGGCCTGGCGCGAATGGTGTACGTGTATTCTGGGGGTGCGCAGGGAGTTTGACATGCGATTACGCTGCGCGAGCAGGGTACGTGTATTCTGGGGGTGCGCGTGGACTTTTACACGCGATAGGCCTGGCGCAAGCGGGGTACGTGTATTCCAGGGGTGCGCATGGACTTTTACACGCGATAGGCCTGGCGCGAGCGGGGTACGTGTATTCCGGGGGTGCGCGGGGAGTTTTACACGCGATTACGCTGGCGCATGTGGGGTACGTGTATTCCGGGGGTTTGCAGGGAGTTTTACACGCGATAGACCTGGCGCGAGCAGGGTATGTGTATTCCGGGGATGCTCGTGGACTTTTACACGCGATAGGCCTGGCACGAGCGGGGTACGTGTATTCCGGGGGTGTGCGTGGAGTTTTACACATGATAGGCCTGGCGCGAGAGGGGTATGTGTATTCTGGGGGTGCGTGTGGACTTTTACACGCGATAGCCCTGGCGCGAGCGGGGTACGTGTATTCCGGGGGTGCACGGGGAGTTTTACACGCTATTTGGCAGTGTGGGCCCTCCCAGGTGAGCCCTCCCCTCCCCATGCCCCACAGGCAGCCCACACCACAGTGAACCACACCACAGCACTGGCCATGCACCACTGGCAGCCCATCACCCCAGGTCATGCCCCGCAGGCAGCCCATCACCCCTGGTCATGCCCTGCAGACAGGCCAAATGGCACCATGCACTTGGGAGCCCCGATGCATGTCCCCCACCCCACCCCCAGTGACGGGCACCTGCCAGCAGGCCCCGACTCATGTCCCCCACCACACCCCCAGTGACGGGCACCTGCCAGCAGGCCTCGACTCATGTCCCCCATCTCACCCCCAGTGACGGCACCTGCCAGCAGGCCCCGACTCATGTTCCTCTCCCCACCCCCAGTGACGGGCACCTGCCAGCAGGCCCCGACTCATGTCCCCCACCCCACCCCCAGTGAAGGGCACCTGCCAGCAGGCCCCGACTCATGTCCCTCACCCCACCCGCAGTGACGGGCACCTGCCAGCAGGCCCCAACTCGTGTCCCCCACCCCCAGTGATGGGCACCTACCAGCAGTCCCCGCCTCATGTCCCTCACCCCAACCCCAGTGACGGGCACCTGCCAGCAGGCCCCGACTCGTGTCCCCCACCCCCAGTGATGAGCACCTGCCAGCAGTCCCCGCCTCATGTCCCTGACCCCAAACCCAGCGACGGGCACCTGCCAGCAGGCCCCGACTCATGTCCCTCACCCAAAACATCATGACAATCCAGACCCATGGCCCTTATGGCCACCCAAATTTCACCCCAAGCCACCCTAGTCCAAACACCCAACCAAGCATACCATCCACTCCACATTGAAATCCCCATGTCATGATAGATCCCAAATAACCAGTATGCCCATGAATACATGTCCGTCGCACCCACACAATGACGACACATGAATGAGAAAACCCACATTGTGACATGCACGAAACCTATGAGAGAAGACCACACAAATGAAGTTAAAAAAAATGTATTATATAAAAAACAGAATGAATAAAAGGAAATTGCACAAGAAAATAAATAATAAATAAAAGTCTGGATGTCCATAATAAAGGAAAAACAAAATTATGCAGAAATCAATAAAATCCAAAGTAAAAGGCCTCCAAAGCATCCCTCCATAAAACAAAATCCAAAGTCCAAAAAAAGCAAACCATTCCTCCATGGTGAAAAACAATAATAAAGTAAAATCCGGTCCATAACTATGTACAAATTTAAAATCAAGGGTCCATGAGCCCAACATCCCAAAGGAAACCTAACAAAAAACCTACCTAATAAATAACTATTTACAAAAAGGCGGGGTATAGTCCATGCGCCCCAAAGGAAAAAAAAAAGAAAGGAAACCTACAACTACATAACTATTTACAAAGGCGGCGGGCTAGTCCGACGGCTCACTCATTGATGTCCCCGGCCAGGGCATCATCGAACTCCACTTCATTGTTCCCTGACCCGAGGTCTCACAGGGATGCAGCCATGGCCTCCTCCAACTCCCTGCGAGTTGCCTCGAGGCACTCAGCCCGCCTCAATGCCCAGCGCATGGGGTTCTCCGCCCTGACCATTGTGAGCCGTGCCTCCTCCGCCCGCCACCGCTCTGCATCGATCTGCTGGCCCAATCACTGCCACACGGAAGACACTCCCAATCCAGGGTCCTCCTGCCCTCCGGCCGATGCCTGCCCCTGTGATGTTGATGGCCCCGAGCCATGATCGCTCCCACTCTGAGCCTGCTGCTGCCGTGTACGTGCCCTGCCTGTTGATGCCTGCACATCCTCCTCTTGCTGGGGTCCATTTGTTGGGGTGGCCACCCCTGCTGGACCTACGACGCCCGACTCTGGCAGGGATGTGTCCTCCACCAGCCTGGCCGCTGGCTCAGGGGCAGCTCCACAGGGTTCTCAGGTGATAATTGGGCAGGAAGATGGCACGGAGGACGACTGGTGCATAGGGTGTTCAGTTGAGGAGGGGGTCACTAGAAGATCCAGCACACGGAGGAACCCAGCGCCGGTGATCTGTCCTAGTAGGCTGACGCGGTCAATGAGGTATTCAAAATGACATGCATTGTCCTCACGAGAACTCTGCACGCCATCCCGAATACCACGTTGGCGCAACGCCACCCCAGCTAGGACAGGCTCAATCCAGTCACGGATTGCCACATCTGCAGGGAGAGGAAGGCCAGTTGTTGTTCGCACATCCCCTCCCTGAAAACGGGTCTGGACAAAGGCATCCCTGCTGGTGCGGGATGATGCAGTCACAGGATCGGGGACAGGATTACACACAGGCACCTCCGCGGCAACCTGTGCTGCCTCCTGTCCCCTGCCCCTGGACTGCACCACTAGAACCAGTGGACCCCCCCTCCAGGCCCCGTGCGTGGGCCTTCCATGGCCTCCTCCTCAACCCCCACCAACCTGGATGACTCCGTGCCATCTTCCTCCATAGGCCCCTGTGGGGGCTCAGCTGCCCCTACTGCTGCCGAGGAGTCCACCTCCAACCTCCGCTCTTGGACCTTCCAACGGCAGCTGCGGCCATGGAGGCAGCACCAGACTCCTCACTCCCGGAAGAGATGACTATGTGGGAGGAGAGCTGGGCCTTGCGTCTCCGGCTGGCGGTGGGATCCCTGCTGCTGTGCTCCACAGCACCATCTCCTTCCTCTTCATCAGTCGACGCTGCAGACAGGGAGAGACAGAACACAGGCATCAGGGCACTGTACAATGGTCGGATACGCACATGACAGTTGCACATGTGTGGCAGTGTCAAACCTCACAGATGCCATCACACTCCCCAACACTCATATCATTTGAACCCACACACATGCACAAATTGACAGGAATGGTGCATCAGGCAGCAGCATCCATATACACACAACAGCATGAACATCCAAAGGTCAGCTAGACGTCACAAGCAACACAGGGAGTGCCTAACACATGCACACACGCCAACAGACAGACATGCATCTGTACATCTCCACCACCTGTCACAGTACAATCATCGGCAACTATGTCACATCTGCCAATCGGGTTCTGTCACATGCATCCATGGCGTATCACAGTCGCTCACATGTCAAACACACACACGCACCTGTATGCCATGCACGTACATGAAGGTGGAACCAGCATCCATATGTCACACCCCAACCATGTCATAGTACATACACAGAAATGCTAACATGTGTGCGTCTCCACATGCGGTTGTGCATCATGCTTTGGAACACATGCACCATTGATGTGCATCACACATGACTGGACTCACATGCAGCACGGTCATGTCCCTGCACATGCACATCCATACATTGCCCATTTCAGACATATGTCCAAGCTGCACACTCCTGGCACACCTCAACATGCACTGCGTCCAATAAGTACATAAGTACGCATGGACACTTACCGCTCGACTCCGGACCGGTCTGCCTCTCGAGGACCTGGCGGTGAAGCACAGGGTTAATGCGTTCCAGGACCTTCATGTCGTCGGAGGTAAGGTGGACCCGGCGCCTCACTGCAGTCACTACTTCCAAGAGGCGCCGGCCATTCCTGAGGGTCCTGGACCTGAAGTCCTCCCAGCACTTACGGACGTGTGGTAGGTCGCGGGTTGCCATCCCCTCCACGGTTATGGCAACCACGATGTACTTCCAGATCCTCTCCCGTCCATCCTTGTCAGCGCATCTTCTTCCGTAGAGGGCATCATAATGCACCAGGACTTGCTCCACCAGGATACCAACTTCTCCGGCAGTGAAGCTGGTAGCCCTCTGCCTCTCTGGCTGGGGTTCGCCAGTGGTCTCCGATGGTGTTTGCCCCGACATGGCAACCCCCGAGGCAGGTGTGGGTGGGCAACTCGGGCCTGGTGCTGGGCTGTGGAGCTATGGAACTGCAGTCGGGAGTCTTCTGTTCCAGCAGGGGTGGTCACAGCAACTGGACCCCTGCAGATGGCTGACATGCAGGCACCAAATAGTCATTCATTAAGCACATTACCCAATCACAAAACAGCCAGGCCCAGGCAGCTCAGGTTCAACCAATACCCCTAAGCACCACACAAGGGGACGGGAAACCATCCTCTACAAAGGAACCAGTTTTGTCTGACTGTGTGGGGCATTTGAGAAGTAGCTGGGGGAAGGTATTTGTTAGAGGTTGGCAAGCTGGAGGTGTTTTTGGGGGAGCTAATGAAAAGAGTTGGAGGGAAAGAGTAATGAAGTTGGAGGAGGGTGTTTTACTATTTTGAGGGAGAGCTTGATTGAGGAGGTTGGGGCAGTTGGAAACGTATGGAGGGGAGAGTTGGTGGTAGCAAGGAGAACTGTTACGTTGTTGGAGGAGGAGTTGGTACCATTTGGAGGGGGAAAGTGTGACGAATCAACTTTCGGGGCACCATTGGTCCAGGGACAAATATCGGTTTCTGAACTGTCAATCAGCCACACACCTCTAGTACACCAGAAGAGATCCAGACAGATGGGAAACACAAGCAAATTATAAACCTCCTTGTCCAATTTTGGTAAAATGGACGGAACGGGAGGCTTATCTATGCAAGGTCGTGGATCGTTGGTTAGTGGCAACACAGTGAAAATACAATTATTACCCAATGATAAAAGTGACTGTCCAGTGAAGGTTGTATACGAATATCTACTTTATTATTATCCTACATACAGTTCTAGCACACTACAAAATACAGCCCACCCTGTAAAGGAATGCAGAGGACAGACAGTTTCATATAAGGAAAAGGGATGCACTCTTGATACTGGATACAGGAGGGTAATCGGAAAAATAATGAATCGCAATAGTACAAGGATACTTGGTGTCGGGTAGTCAAGGAGGGTCCCTTCTTTTATGAAGAATTCATGTTGCGAGTGCCATATTGATGATTGGGGGTCTGCCAAACTGGGGCCAGTTTACTTTTAGTTCAGAACTGATACAATATTATCTTGCACGCATGCAGAAAGATAATGTATGAAATCTACCAAATGTAAAAACATACATGTACCAATGATAAATTGTGAATCTCAATATAAATGCCCTTTTTTTTACAATCAATCAGAACATAGGGGTTAGGGCTCTCTTGCAAAATGCACTTTGACTTCCAAACAGGTTTTCAGATGACAAACGTCAGGTAAATAAGTAATCCCAATCTTTTGCGGTCAGCATCTGCACAAATAGCCTTGGGTTTATGGTCTGATAAGTCTTGTAGATAGTAGATATAATCTCCTGATGTTTGAGAGGGTGACCAGAAGAGTTGTGTTGTTTATTGTGGTCACTAGTAAAACATGGGATAAGCTAAATGCCTAAACTATTTAGGAGTTTCAATTGTATGATAAAGTGGGAGTCTTGTAGATTGGAAAAGTTGCAAGGGAATAGATGTTATCTTGCCCTTTGTATTGAAATCTTTAGAGGGGATTATTCATTTGTTCGGTTAAATATTGTTCCAGGTCATCTGAGGTTGTATGTAGCCGCACAAACTTGAAAGGTCTCTTAAAGGTGCCAGATTGTCTGTGGAATGGAGATGGATATCTATAGTTCAAGTCAAATAAAGGGTAAGCAGATATTCCTCTATTTGCTAAAATAAGTCAGCAAGACCGTGTGCAATCATGCTTAAAGTTAAAAGGTTTTAGGCCAGTTTTACTAGCAATGAATTATGTTTTCAATAGTAATGTTAAAACCATGCACCAACGTCAGGACCTACTACAACCAATCCCAAGAAGAGGTGTGTTTTAAAATATGATCTGAAGGTAATAATGAAGATAAGGTTGACCAATGAATATGTAAGAATTGGGGAAAGATGGGATTTCTTGGAAGAGGTTTTGTCCAATCGTATTTGGTGGGTGGAGATTAATAAATGTTTCTGGGAGTGTTTTTTGTTGCAAACAAAAGTTTGGTCCTGCAACACCATCTAACGCTCCCCAGAGCGTTTGTACAATAAACGTGCTTTATGTACAACTGTGTACTTGCTTCTTAAGTGGTGGGCCTGTTTTTGGTTAAGGTGATTAAAGGTTCACGCCCAGATTTGGTGATCCAGATAGGAGCCCAGGCATTCCAGGATGTTGGGGGTCTTCTGTCCACACCTCTCAGCTATGGCACCTCACGTCAGGAACCTGTCTTTCGTGCACAGTGAAAAAGAGGTCTGCGGACGCCATATTGGTTAAAGGTCCATCTGCTCCCCGGAGACGTCGTGCAACAGCCTAGCAGTGCAGAATGATTTGACGAAGCAGCACAGTGGAGCGCCTCGGGTTGATGTGAGTACACAGTTGTGGGTGTAAAGCAAGGGGGAATAGGGACAAAAAAGGAGTTATTTCTTTGATTTAAGGGGTCTTGGTTTTTGTTCCTTTTTTAGGGCGTAGGGGTAGATTTGGAGTGTGGGTGTGAAATTAGTTGAGGTTACAGGGTTTGGAAAAGTGGCTGTTTTTTGATAGAGTCGTTGAACTGTTCTGTGTTGTAAGCCCTTTATATATATTATTGCCTAGTTTGTTATTTTAGAGGTGTGTGGGAGTATCTTACCCTGCACGCCAAGTGTGAAGCGTGTCCTGATACCCTTTAGTTTGCTTGTCTGGTTGGCTGGAGCCCTCACTTGAAGGTGGGGTGGTATCTTAAGGTAAATCCAACTGTAGATACCTTTCTGAAGAAGGTCTTTACAGTTTATGTATTTGCCATGTAGGCGGAGCAACTCACCTTGATTTTCTTTGTTAGTCGAAGTAGTGAAGGGAAACTACCTGTAGCCAGGAAAAGACCGTCTTGTAGTAGAGAAGGCCATACTAGTAAAAGAAGATAGAGCAAGAGCAGCAGTGCTGTAATGGAAAGCATTGCGCCCCTCCTATGCTTGAGTGGTGGGGAAATATCAGAAATATTGGCCGGCAATTGTTTTTGATAAGATGCTGTCTTCTGTGTATGAGTGAGAAGTAAAATTAGAGTAAATAGTGAAGTGAGGTGGCGAGTACAGTGAAGAAGTGTGAAGTGCAGCTAAGGAATCGGGAAAGGGTGAACATTTTATTTGTGCCACAGGTTCGGTTTCATATCAGATTTTTTGTGAAACTCTTTTTTTTTGACAACTTGGATTGGAGTATGGACACTCCGTTGAATCATTTGTGCCATGTGTTTCCCGGCTACAAGGCTAACATTTTAAAATATCATAGGGAATGGTTGCGGGACAGTAAAGGGAAAATGAGAAACTCTTGGCCTATTGAGGGATCCTATGATAAGGGGATATTGGAGAAACGTCATACCTTTTTAACTCAAAACACATGCACTTGAAGCTAGAAAAGTGGTTAAACATCTTGGAATTATGGAGGATGTATGAAAAAAAGGGGAAGGGCCATAATGTTGTAATTGTGGGGAAGGGCCTAAAAAGGAGGGTGCAGGAATTTCTTCTGCACCCCCTCCCATATGGGTGCTATTCTTTATCGCCCACAGAGGGGTACACAGACCCTGATTTTGTACCACCATTTTACCCAGCAGCTACTCCATTGGATGCAAGACGGACACAGGTAACGTCTCCACCAGCTATGATTTCTTAAACCTGGGATTCTGAGGAAAGTGGAAGGGTAACACTTCAATGGTTAGGGCTGCAGAGTGGTTGGAAATAGAGAGAATGAGTGGGACAACTCCCCCAACTGCTAGATTAGCAGATAGATTAATAATAATAATAATAATAATAATAATAATAATAATAATAATAATAATAATTTCGCATTTATATAGCGCTACGAACCCTCGGGTATCTGAGCTCTGCTTATTATTACCCATGGTGTGTGGTGCTCATTTATCGACCTCGGAAGGATGAAAGGCTGAGTTTGTCCCTGCCGGGATTCGAACCTGCTTTAGCAAGCTCTGCACTGATGGGTGGAGGAGCAAGAAAGAGTGAGACCGAAAGTTAGAAGAGTAGCAGAAGGATTGGAAATGAGAGAGAAAGAGGAGGTTAGGCTTCTTTCTGCGAGGATAGAGGATAGATTGTGAAGAGTAGTAGATACGCAAGAATGGGAAAAAATGAAGGAAGTTCTATGGTTGTGGAGGAAGAGGTAACGCTGTTATGGCGGCAGAGAGATGAAGACCGAGAGGAAGTGAGAAGACAGGTAAGGGATGTAGAAGAAGGAAGGTGGAGACATGGGCAGGTTCTTTCTAGATTGGACAACTCGGTTATCAGAACATTTGAGGTGGACATGGAGAACAGGGATGCTGCCAGGGGTACAGAGGCTGAGCAGGGAGAACGGGAGATGGCACCCTATGGCAGTGCTGATTATGCTTCCGTGGCTGTAGAAGGGGTAGGGGATGTAGCAGTCACAGTAGACGATGAAGAAGAAGCGGAATGGGATGTTGGGCAAGGAGAGCAGCCTGTAGGCACCCTACCTCCCACTCCAGTAGCAGCAATAGAAAGCACACCATAGAACTATAGATCATGCCAGGGTACTCGCATGGCTGTACTAAGTGGTAGGGGACAGATGGGGGAAGCCCCCATAAAAACAGGCATAATTCAGTTTCTGTTGCTCCAGAAGGGTCTGGGAAGGGCGCATTATGTCCCATGGTCACACATGCACCAGAATAATTTGATGAAGACACTTCCTTTGCTTACTGCAGGGGCGGAGTAGTAGATTTATGTATTAGAGAAACACGGCAGTGTCATGTTGGCCATAGGGGACATGAAGAGCTTATTCATAGCCCTAATGGGGGAGCGGTCAGATGAGCTTTGGAAGAGGTTGGGGTATTCAGGACTTTCGTTCGATACAAATACCCATGATGGAGCAGCTTTTAATAATCTTAGGGCAAAGGTATGGGGGGCCTTGCAGATTATGTACCTTGATGCACCTGATATCAAATCGATTTTAGCTAAGACAATGACATTAGATTACCGCACACATCCAGTTGATTCAGGAGACATGGAGGGCAGAAACAGGAGAAGCATGGCACAAGAATGTGGCAATTTTTTACCACATCTTGAAGAAGGAACTTCCGAAAGAAGTCCAGCACGATTTAGATATAGTAGTAGGGAAGGAGGCCAAGAGTTGGCCAGAACTTCAGGCACACATTGTGCATTTCTGCAAGAGAAGACAGGTAAAAGAGGGGGAGAATGTAGAGCAGGCACAAAAAGCAGAGGCTAAGATCATTCAAAATACATTGGCAAATATTTGTTTAGAAGGGGTAGTAATTACAAATTCTATGGAGGGACAGCAGGGGCAACTGAGGCAACAAGGACAGAGTGTACCGGGTATGACCAGGGTTAGATGGACAATGATGTTCCTAGTCTGAGGCCAATGAGATAGTTTCTGAGGGGCAGAGGAGGATTTCCACAGAGAAGTGGGTAATTTGGCGGGTTTAGAGGAATGGGTCCCCGGTTTAATGGGCCAACAGGAAATAATTATGGAGGATTATATGGGATCCAGTGTTGGTTGTGTGGAAGGTTGGGGCACTTGTCACAGGATTGTCATGAATGGCCACAGTATTTTAACATGTGTGCTCAACAGATGCAGGCCCTGACCCTGCCATATGTCGCAGGCCCTGTGTAATTGCAGCATGCACAGGTTGAACAGAACCCAGCAACTGGGGCTGCACAGACCTTTGGGATCCCACCGACAATACCAGCACAAGCATCAGTTCAGACATGGTACAAGAATCCTTTACCCCAAGGAACAGTTGTACACTTCACTGGAGCAAGTGTTTCCGGGGGGAATCCTTTTCCTCTCCCAGGTGCTAAAATGTACCAGGAGTAGGACAGCCCACAAGGATCTCTTATGTGTCCAGTCCTGTCCAGTACTACAGATCTGGAAGAGGAACCCCAGATAGGTGTGCAGGTAGGGGACCAAACGTTTTCATTTATGGTTGACTTAGGAGCTACCAAGTCTTGAATTAAGGAAGGTGAGTTCCCCATGTCAGGCAAAACCATAGACACACAGGGATTCTCTGGGGCTGTCCTGTTGGTTGCTTATACTGAAAATTATTTTTATCAAGGTGGGTAATCAAAATGTATCAGCACCTTTGTTGTATTGTACGGATATCCTGGCAAATCTTTTGGGAAGGGAGATCCTGAGGAAATTGCTGATATTGATTGCCTTCACGGAGTAAGGTATTGTATGTTCAACCCCAGGGTTGTATCCGGTAAGGGAAGCATTGTGTTTTCAGACCTATTGTAGCAAGAGTGCGATTAGAGGGGTTCCCCTGCATACAGCATTGTGTCTCTATGGGTTGATGGTTTTGTTCAGTTGGGTGCCGGGGATCAGAAATCAGGCCTGGTGTGTACTATTTGAGTTTTTCAGCCTGATGTACCACAGAAAATAACACCAGGCGCCATTGTTAAAATTCTCTTAGTGGCTTTAGTGATTATAAAGAACAGGGTGGTTCTTTCTGGCACACATGAGGAAGGCGGAGAGTTGTGGACAGCTCTGTGCATGGATCCAACCTTATCACTAAGGGACGTGTCTGACAAGCAATTGTTGAAAACACTGAAGACACAGGAGAGATGGTCTTTGAAATTAGGGTGCCTGGTCAGATAGCGATAGAGCAAAGGGAATGATCACAGACCATGCTTGTCGTTAAAGATACATCATCTTTTTGGAAGGAGGGTTTGGGAAAAGTGACGGACCATTTGTGGACCAGCAATCCTAATGATGGAGGGCTGCTAAAAAGTGTTGGAGCAGTGAGGATAAAATTGAAACCTAGTGCAATATTACCATGGGTTAATCAGTACCCCATGTCCAAGCAGGCAGACAAAGGGATTTATGAGACCATTATGGTGTTGTTAAAGCAAGGCATAATACAACCATCTATGTCCCCATGCAATACGGCTATCTATCCTTTGAAGAAGGTGAAGGAGTCCAGTTGGAAGATGGTCCAGGATTTGCGCCCCTCAGTAATATTGTTAAGGTGGAATTTCCAGTGGTACTGAATCCTGTCACTTTTCTCTGTAACATACCAACTGGGTCGGCCCACTTCACGGTAGTTGATTAAAAGAATGCATTTTTCTCTGTTCCCTTACACCCCGATTCTCAATACCTCACAGCACTTACGTATCATGGTCAGAGATTTCAACACACAAGGTTGGCCCAGGGGTATTGAAAATCTCTGAGTATTTTTAACAAGGTAGTTCAGATGGATTTGGGGAATTTACATGTATCCAGTACCGTATTTCAGTACTTGGATGATTTATTAGTCTGCAGCACTTCAGATGAGCGGTGTCCAGTATACTCAATATTGCTCCTCACCCTGCTCACGTTGAAGGGGTATAAGGTGGAAAAAGAGAAATTGCAATACTGTTGACAGAGGTAATTTATTTGGGGCAAGTAATATCACCCACAGGAAGGAAGGTAATGCCAGGGAGAGCCACTGCAGTTCAAAATACGCCCCAACCAGTCATAGTGAAACAAATGCAGCAGTTTTTGGGGCTCTGTAACTATTGTAGATCATGGATTTTTGATTATTCTTGTTATGTGAGTCCCTTATTGCAGGGTCTAAAGGAAGCACAGAAGGCAAACATTTCGATAGTGGCCCAAGAGAATGGGACTTGCTTTTGGGAACTCAAGGCTGCGATCAGTAATTCTCCGGTCCTGGTGACCCCAAATTACAAGAAGCCATTCTTTCTATTTTCCCTTTCAAACAGGCAGGTAATGACAGCAATCCTGACCCAGCATATATGGCTAGGCCACAAACCTTCAGCGTATTATAGTGGACTCCCAGACCCAGTGATGCTGGTACAGATCCCCTGTGAACAAGCTCTGGCGGCAGCAGAATTTGCAATTCAAAAGTCATCAAACATTATGATGGATTGCCCAGTGACATTGTTTTTAGAGCATGCAGTCTTTGCGATTATAGGACAATCTAAATTCACATTGATGACTCAGACAGTATCAGGGTATGAGGTCATTTTATGAAATTCATCAATTCATCCCGTTTGATGTCACCTAGTAAATCCCGCAGCATTTGGAGCAGAGCCGGTGCAGCCTATAGATATATCTTGGGCCTTGTGGATGGGGAGTACCGGATCAGATTGAAGAAACGGTTGCCTTCTCATTACTCTGCACAAGCGGCGGAACTGGTGACACTTATAGAGACACTAGAAATGTTGAAGCGGAAGGCAGTCACTGTTTATTCTCACTCCGCATACATCACCTTCACCGTCGATTCTGGGTTATCAAGATGGCAGAGAAGAGGATTTAGGAGGTCTGACAGGTCCCCTGTCCAACATGCTGTGCTGCTATTCTGGGTAATTGAAACATTAACATTGCCAGTAGAGATAGGTCTAGTGGAGTGCGCTGCCCACACTAACGACACTAATTTAATAGCTTTTGAAAATAATGCTGCAGACAAGGCAGCGAAGGAAGCAGCGTATTTTCCTTTCACAGGTTCCCAGAAAAAGGAAACCATGTCCCAACAAGTACATTTACCAGCCCTGTACACTGCAGTCCTGGTGCTCCAAATAATAGAAATACAAGAGAGGATGTGTTCTCTCACCCACAGGTTTGCTTTGGAGACAGGAGTTGATGGGTAAGGTAGTAATGCATGTAGAGCTGCTTCTTTTGGCCCTAGAGCAACTACATTACCTGTCACATACTTCTCGATCAGAAATCGCAGGAGAGCTCCTGGAGGATTAGTTTATCCCTAACTTACAAGAACAGGTAAGCAGATTTGTAGGGAATTGTATAGTGTTCAAGGGGTTAAATCCCGAAAATACCTTGAGGTCAGTGAGGGGGGTCTTGCCCAGGCCCTCAGGTCCATTCAAGGAGCTCCATATAGATTTTGTGGACATGATAAAGAGGTGCAGTAATTACAGATATCTTATTGTGGTGGCTTGTCTATTTTTCCAGTGCCTTGAGGTTGGTCCCTGCGTACACCCGGATGCTAAATCAGTGGCAAGATTTCTGGTGAGAGAGGTATTTCCAAGGTGGGGAATTTGTGAAGTCCGACAACAGAGCCCACTACTTTAATGCCTTGTTCACAGAAATCACTTTGCTGCTAGGAATAAAGCATTGGTTGTGCTCAGTATTCCACCCTCAGGCCAATGGAATTGTGGAGAGGCTCAATCAGGTCCTTAACCAAATTATGTGTGAGTTAGATAAAACCTGGATCACCTGCCTTCCACTAGCTTTGTTTTACATAGAAAATCGGCCAGGAAAGGACCACCATTTAAGCCCTCACAAAATCGTGATTGGGAGTGATCTACATACACCACTCTCACCTGCACGTATAACATCAGATGCACACAAGACTGCAGTGGTCTTAGGACAGGAGTTCAAGGAGTATCTTACAGCATTAAAAAAAGTGTTAAGATTATAAAATCACAAGTTGTGTCTTCTCACCAACAGACAACAGGAGAAAGTGCAAAACTACCAATGATCAACACAAGATAAAGCTTCTCCCCGAGGACTAAGCCTTCGTGTGTCACTGGAATGAGCAGTGTTTCCATATGCCACACACAGTAGTCTACGCAACTCTGACTGCCGTGAAGGTGGAGGGCAATAAGAGTTGGATCCACCTAAAAGACACTCAAAGGGATACCAGCAGCACTCTACCTGCACCTGTCATGGCCCTTGCCCCTAGCCCTCACTGGCAAGTCAGCCTTCCAGTTAGGGCCAGGTCAAAGGTCTTAAAACCTCATCCAAGACTCTCTTGGAGTCAGTCCTGGCGCCTTTGGCGCCAGGCTCATAACCATCATGAAGACCAACATTAGAATGGGACTATTTACTTGGGACTATTTAACTTGGGGGGGGGTTCAGCCAACATGGAGGAACACACATAGCTCAGTTACAAGGAACTGAGCTATGCGGTCTACTCTTTTGGGTGTGGCAGGCCTGGGACTACTTTACCTGGACTACTTTGGGTGTGGCAGGCCTGGGACTATTTTACCTGCACTACTTTACCTGAGACTATTTAAACCACACCCAAACAGCAGAACATGCTTTGCGTTATTCTGCTGTGGGCAGCGTAACGCTCACTGTGTCCAGTTCTTTGATGCCAGTTTACCTGAAACCAAGGACCTGCAGAGAGAGAAAGAAGACTACGAAACTTACCTGGAACAGTATCCTGTCTTCAATCCATTGCTGATTTCAGTTCCACTCACCTGAAGGTCGAACTCCATCATCAGGCACCGCATGCATCCTGGAATACCATAATCTCGAAAGAGGAGAAAGAAAGACAGCATTAGTAAGCGTTTACTCACGTTTCCTCCCGAATGAAGAAAGCCACACAATTCTTACCTGGGTAGTCATCTCCTGGTCAGTATCATTGCTGGAACATTAGGGCACTCGGCGAGGAACATCGCAACCTGCAAGGAGAAAAAAGAAACAGGTTAGCAATATAAAAGGCGAAACAGCACCACGCATCGCGCATTACTCACCGGACAGCATCGTGCACACTGCGCTTTCGCCTACCGGCCCATGCTCATCTTCAAACTGCATCACAACACCAAAATACCTTTCCATACCTAAAAGGAAGAAGCAAGACATTATTATTCGAACTAAATGGAACATAAGGACTGCATATAAAGAATGTAAAGCAGCAAACCTATGGAGTCGCAGCAGGCCTGGATTGCACCAGTGAAGTAACTTGGTCGTTGCTCGCCCCCACATCTTCCGAGCCCCTGCCACGAGGTGCAGGACGGAGAATCCACCTTTTACAACATTAAGGTGAGAAGAAGGCCCAAGGGGGAGGAAGGAGTTGAGGCCAAGGGAGGTGGGAAAACATAAAGACAATCTGCTATTGAATCCAGCTCTCCTATATTGCAGACCCATCTTTAACCAGAGGCATTACCAAGGCACGGGAGAGCGTTTGAGAGTGTAAATCATCCAACCAGGGCTGGGTGGTGTCCCCGTGGATACCAGGTGAGCGTAACACACCAGAGCTGGAGCAGGCATAGAAGTTAAGTATTCCTTGGGGATTAACCGTTTGTTTCAGTACAAAGGGTGGGGAGTGCGGGTGGATATCTGGAGTTTAAATTATTTTTGTTTGAGAAAAGGTATGCTTATGATTGTAATTTGTGCAACAACAATTGTCTTTTGTTTTTTTGGTCCTTGGATCATCATGTTTTAAGATGCCAAATGGAAACCAATTAGAATTGTCTGATCTTATGAAGTGTGAGGAGAAAATGTTAAGAAGAAAACAAAATGCTCACAATATATTTTTTGATAATGATGATGATAAGTTAAATCCCATAATGGATGCACATGGTTTCGCAGCTGACAACGTACGGTACAGCCATATGGGGAAGGTGGGGAGAGAGATTTCCATAGGATATTGCTACATCTGCTCTCTCATTCTCCATGCTTCTGGCATTCCTAGGGTGTTTATTCCAAATGGGATGGAGGCAGCAGATGCGCTATGCCTAGTGCACTTAGGCCTTTGCAGGGTATGAGGGAAGTCTAAAGGGCAGTCAATTACAGCATCAGTTATACCCAGTGATGAGGACTGTACAATGGACAAGCGAGCAGAGCACAATAATATTAGGTGCACTCAAAGAGTTCAAATGATTTTGGAAGGAGATATTTTTTATACAAAGCGATGGGAGCTAGGGGTGAAGAGTTGCAGAGCTGGAGAAATGCAGGGATTCTCAGAAGAAAGGGTGGCACAAATAAACAAAGAGTGTGGGACAGTAGGGAAAAATTATTTGCAGTATCTGACATGGCTCACAAAACAGAAAAACCTGTTAAGATACGGGCACTTACTAATTCTTCTCTATTTTTTAAGGGCGATGACATGGTGCCCGTTGGCACAAATGGGAACTGCAGTAACACATTGTGCATTGTGGATTTGGCTGGCGGTACGGCAGCCCTTTCAGACAATTTCTCGATCTGTGGACAGCATGCATGCAGGCAGTTGCCTCCAGCCTGGCGAGGTGTGTGCAGTATGTCTGTAATCCCTGAGAAGCATTTGATTCTGGCTTATTCAATGCCTGAAATTAAATCTGTGCCCCCTTTGTCCCCTCTGCCCCTTGCATCCCCTTCTTACCACAGGGACAAGGACAAATCAGAGACTATTCTTGGTGGAGGAAATCCTGGACAATTATTACAAAGGAAAAGGTCCAACTACCTCTCAGCAGAATCCTCACATGCCTTAGCAAACATTCCTGATTGATATTGGCGGTTTAGCCAGACAGAAACATTTTTTTCCTCCCTCCTGGCACCTGGTATTCGAGCAGCGGCAAATGCCAAATGACTCCAGGTGACCGGGTATGAACTCTTGCTCTTTGAGAACACTTCTGAGCCAGCATTTAGTGCCATTATGGAAGAACTTCAGGCACTGAGGCTTATAACTTTGCAAAACCAGTACATACTTGACCTCTTGACGGCAACGGAGGGCATACTATGCCAGAAAATAGCAAGTACCTGCCTTACATTTCTTCCTTCAAAGGACACTGAGAATGGCACGCTATCCAGAACTATTGCTGCTCTGCATAAACTGAAAGAGGTCATGGAAACTGAGGCTGGGATCACCAACAACTTTATTTGCATGGGTACCTGCCTGGTTGAGCCTTGGTGTGAAGATTTTGATGCATATTGTTCACTTTTAACTTATTCTTATTTGCTCCTGCCAGTTAGTTTTACGTTGTTGCTCTGCCGAGGTACCAGCATGTCAGGCCATTAGGATCGTAACCCTGTCCAAGACTAGGGCCACCACTACTTTGTCCCATATGAGTACTCAAAGTGAACCTGTTTTCTTTCCTCCAACAAATTGTGTGAATGGGGCATAGATTGTAGAAATGGTTGGGGGATGGGTCAAGTGGATGAATTGGTGGAGTATGCCCATATTGATACTGGGGTGAGAGATGGTTGTAGAGATGTTCCCAGTATTAACTGAAGGTGGAATGTGGGGGTCGTCAAGGAGGGTCCCTTCTATTATGAGGAATTCATGTTGCAAGTGCCAAATTGATGACTCTGGGTGTGGCAAACTGAGCACGGTTTACTTTTTGTTCAGAACTGATACAATATTAGCATGCACACATGCAGAAAGATAATGTATCAAATCTACCAAATATAAAACCATACATACATGTACCTATGAGAAATTCGTAAATCTCAATATAAATGCCCTTTTTCACAATGAATCAAAACATAGTGGTTAGGGCTCTCTTGCAAAATGCACTTTGACTTGTTAGGTTTTCAGATGACAAACATCAGGTAAATGAGTAATCCCAATCTTTTGCGGTCCGCATCTGCAGAAATACTCTTGAGTTTATGGTGTGATAATTCTTGTATATAGTAGATATTGGACCTCATTCCGAGATTGGAGGCAGTCATGGCGCTATTTGCGCCATGGCTGCCTCCAATACCGGGTCCGGCTCCGGTCCTGTTCAATGTGAACTTACCGTTGCATTCCGACCCTGGAGGGACCGGTAAGTCCCCATTGAACAAACCATTCCCCATTCCCATTTGAGCACCCATAGGGCTCAATGGGAATGGGGAAGTAGCTAATAATGGTACCGCAATTTGCAGTACCTTTATTAGCGCCCTGGTCCCTTAGTGGGACCCGTAAAGGACGTGTGATCAGACCACACGTTCTTTGAGGCTCCTGCTAAGGGACCTTGGAATTGGACGGTAAGGGATTACCCTTACCGCCCAACTTGTAATGACCCCCATAATCCCCTGATGTTTGAGAGCGTGACCAAAAGAGTTTTGTTGTTTATTCTGGTCAGTAGTAAAACACAAGATAAGCTAAATGCCTAAAGCAATTTAGGAGTTTCAATTGTGCAATAAATTGGGAGCATTGTAGATTGGAAAAGTTGCAAGGGAACAGATGTTATCTTGGCCTTTGTATTAAAATCTTTAGAGTAGATTATTCATTTGTTCAGTTAAATATTTTTCCAGGTCATCAGGGGTTGTACAAACTTAGAAGGTCTTTTAAAGGCACCAGAAGTCTGTGGAATGGATATGGCTATCTATAGTTCAAGGGAAATAATGGTTAAGCAGACCTTCCTCTATTTGCAACAATAAGTCAGCCAGACCATGTGCAATCATACTTAAAGTTAAAAGGTATTAGGCCAGTTATTGCTATCAATTAATTATGTTTTCAATAGCAATGTTTAAACCATACCCAATGCCAGCACCTACTACAACTAATCCAAGAAGAAGTGTGTTTTAACCACCAGGCGGCAGGCAGTTCGGGAAGCAAGGCTGGACGTATGGCTACATGCTGGCTGACACGGCAGCCCTGGGTCAAGAATCGTTGTCTCAGTGCTGGTTGGTGGGTCTGAAGCACTGGTCGAGGCATCTCAGATAGCATTAGCGACTGTGGCATAACAACAATCAGCGATGCTATCGGTTGCAGCTCGAGGGGCTCGACTGGCTCAAAAAATGTCCTTTACGGTGGACGCTGATAGATGCTTGTCAATACACTCCTCCTAGAGTCTTCACTAGGCTTGTGTCATCCTTTAAGGCAGGCGCCCAAAGCTGAGGGAAGTGTTGAAGTAGAGGCCTTATCCTTATCTTGGTTCAGAGACTCTCTTGTACTTCTCACCTAGGAAGCTTGCTGCAGAGCCTACCATGGCACGCTGTGTGCTGGCTGGGTACCAGATCTGGGGCTGCTAGAGGGTCCTCTCGATTCAATATCTCCCTCTGTTCCCTGAGAGATGTTAAGGGGAGGGATCTTGCTTCCCTCTTGGAGGTCCTGGCCTTCCTTCACTGGCGGAAGATGAAAGGCAGACTGCACCTTCAGCCAGGGTCCAATGCTGAGTTCTTCTTGCTACTCCTTGTGAAGTCTTCAGATGATCTGCCCAAAAGAGGGGCTCAGCCCTATTTTAAAGCCCAATGGGCACCAATTGGTGTAGCCTGATCCTACCTTAATTAACCAATCCTGTGTCCCCACCAACAATCTCCTGTATGGATGAGGTCATAATCAGAATGATTTGCAACAGAAAAGGTAAAGGGGTGAAAACATATAATACTAAGTCCCACCCATCTTCCTGTATGTTGTCGATCAAAGGGTCTCTCTGTTTAATTGAGCTCTCTGTGGTTCCTGATTAAAGCAGCAGGTCTCCCTTGAAGCTGCGGCAAGACCAGACCTTCTGACTTCTGCAATTAACACTCTCGTACCTTCTGAATGGGGACCCCCTGCGGGGATGACTACTGTAAACAGCTGTCCCAGGCATGCCATTTCACTGCCCTTGATACTGAGGGGCAAGAGCTGGCTTCAGGTTGACATAGTGCATATCAAAGGTTGATGGGGTTTCTTGTCTCTTTTGTTAGTCCGGCAACCAGGCCCCACGTGAGCCTGTTTGAATTAACTCTGATTAGTATGCGAAGCTGCCAACAGCAGCTAACAAAAAGACTGGGCAGATTCATGGAGCCTTTGTTAGCTGGCCATGGCAGGAGGAAGGTTTTACCCTCCCCCTTCTGAGATGCCTTGATGTACTCTTGGCTGTCATTTCCCAACTAAATATGACAGAGGGGACAGACCCTGTAGGCTGTGTCCATCCAGAGTACACAGGACTATGTGTATGTCGTGCAATGAGCATAGGAATATGTGTGCGGATTAGCCCCACACATTTTCCGGAGGTTCATCTACCATCATTCAATTTCTTTTACAATTTCCAAAAAACCCAGGTGAGCGCACACCCACCATGCAGATAGTCAAATTCCTCACATGCCCCCAAGCCTCAAGATGTGAACCATCACCCTACTGAGGGTTTGGTTTGTCATCAAGGTGAAGGTACCGGCTGAGGCCATCTGCATTTCCATGCTGGTAGCCTGGCTTGTGCTGGATGTTCCTATCTAATCCCTGTAGGGATATGGCCCAATTCAGAAGCATAGGGTTCTCCTCTTGCATGGACATTAACCATCAAAGAGGCCAGTCGTCTGTCTGGATCTTAAAGTACGACCCAAAGAGGTAAGGTTTCAGCTTCTTTATGGCCCACACAACCGCGTAAGCCTCTTTTGCAACGACAGCCCAGTTTGTTTCCCTTTTTGTCAATCAACTGCTAATGTAGGTGACATGTTGCTCTACCCCTTAAGAGTTCAGCCGAGCTAACACTGCTCCAATCCCAAAATCACAGGCATCTGTCTGGATAATAAACTCCTGACCATAGTCTGGAACTTTTAGAACTGGGGCCCTGCACAATCCATCCTTCAAATCCTGACAGGAAGTTTGACAGGTGGGTCCAAGTTACCTTCTTCAGCATTTTCTTGGAAGTTATATCATTCAGGGGCATGGCAATGATCCCATATCCCTTGATGAGCGGCCCGTAGTACCCTGTGAGACATCGAAAGGCTCTCCCTTGTGTCTGTGTGGTGGGGATGTCCCAATCCTTCACAACCTGTACCTTCACTCCATGAGGTTGTTTCTTACCTCTGTCAACCAGGTGGCCTAGGTAAGTCACAGTGCCCTGCACTTTCTGGCACTTTGTGGGCTTGATAGTCATACCAGCATTCTGCAGCACTTGTTTCTGGTGGGATAAGTGATCCTCCCAGGTGTGGCTGAAGACACCAATGTTGTCTAAATAGGTGACACTGAAGTTTTCAAGACCAGACAAAACCTAGTTAACCATCCGCTGAAAAGTGGCAGTGGTATTCTTCAGTCCGAAGGGCATCACAGTGAACTGATAATGTCCTTCTGGGTTTGAGAATGCGGACATCTCTCTTGCTCCACCTGTCAAGCTGACCTGCCAGTACCCTGCCATGAGGTCAAAGGTACTGATGCACTTGGCAACACCAAGCTTGTCAATGAGCTCATCTGCCCAAGGAATGGGATGTGCACCTGTCTATATGAAAGGATTGAGCCCCCTGTAGTCCACAGAAAAGCAAACTTCAGTCTTCCCACCACTGGTCTTTTTAGAGACCAGTACCACTGGGCTAGCCCAGGGGCTGTGGGGTGGCTCTATCACTCCTAGGGACAACATCTTGGAAACGTCCTCCTTGATGGTGTCCCTGACCTTATCGGACAACTGGTAAATCCTACTCTTCACCGGCTTACTGTCCCCAGTGTCCACCTCATGGGTGCACCAATCTCTGCGACTTGGAGTTAGTGAAAAAAGACCAGCAAACTGTCCCAGTAAACGGCAACAGTCTGTCAGTTGCTGTTCTGACAGGTCCGTTGCAAGGTTGACACCTGCAACTGACCCATCGGTGGCTTCAGTGTGCAGGAGGTCTGGGAGGGGATTGGTCTCCTCCTCAGTTTCTCCGTCAGTTACTAATGCCATGACCAAGTCATCCCGGCTACAATGGGGTTTTAGCTGGTTGACGTGAAAGACCCTGCACATCTGTTTAGGTTCTTTCACCTCAATAAGATAATTCACCTCACTGACTTTTTCCAGCACACAGCAAGGCCCAGGCCACTTGTCCTGAAGGGCACTGGGGTTTGACAGGCTCCATAATCCACAGCCACTGGCCTGGAGAATAGACTGTCACTGTGGCCTTCTGGTCGTACAAGTGCTTCATCAGCTCCTGACTGGCCTTTAGGTTTTTTGTCGACTGTTCCATGTCCTTTGCCATTCTAGACCAAAGACCAAGTACATAGTCAACCACATCTCATGTAGGGGATGAGGGGTTGCCATCCTATCCCTTTTTCACCAGGGGACCTCATGCAGGGTGTCCAAAGAGAAGCTCAAAAGGGCTAAACCCTATTCCGTTCTGTGGCACCTCCCTGTAGGTGAACAGAATATCCCATTTTCTCCTCAGGTGCTCTTCCAAGCCACCTATCATGCCTTTCAGGGTCTTGTTGAACCACTCAACAAGCCCATTTGTTTGTGGATGGAAGGATGTAGAGAACAGGTACATGACTCCACACTCTTCCCACATAGCCTTCATATACGCTGATATGACGTTTGATCCCCTGTCAGAAACAACTTCCTTGGGGAATCCAACATGGGAGAATATCCCAATCAAGCCTTCGCAACCACAGGGGCTTTGATGCTCCACAGAGAGACAGCCTCAGGGTGCCTTGTGGTGTGGTCTATGTGAGAAATCTGAAGGTGTCTCGCTGACTAGTCCCCGGAGGTCTGTCATCCAGGTGGCCAGGACACGGCCATCGCTATTGGATCCAGTTCCTGGGGGTGGACCAGTGAGGGAGAATCACCTGGATGGGAGGTCCAAGGGGCCTGAAAGTGGGACACAGACAGGTGAGACACTGTATCCCCCTTCTTATAACACCTTTTCCCCAGCCTACTAAGTAGGATGCTCAAATACTCTACCCCCCTTTTCCGACACAAACACTTTCACATAATGTGAAAGACGATGGACAAACACCAGAACCGTCTTCCTGACTTGTCCCAATACAAGGGTCAGGCAGAGTCAGGCAATTGACAAGAATCACACACACCTGACGGTCCTATCCTTTCCCCACAGGGATAAAAGGTGGAGCATGAGAGCACAAGAAGAGCAGGGCATATCACACGATGAGAGAGCTAAGTCAGCACTGCAGTTCAAGAGGAGGAGAAAGAAGGTGCGAATCGAGAGGGTGCCAAGGAGAGAAGTGACCTTGCCCTTTCCAACCAAGGTCCGTGAAACCTCCACAGAAGGAAATGTAAGACCGCGAACACTACCCAGCGTGTGTGGCAGCAGATGTCACCTGTGCCCGAGATCCTCCTCCACTGATAACCAAGCTGGGGAGAGACGCATGTCTCTGTAGTACCAACCTTGACTCCAGGGAGAAGAAAAGTAAAGCAGTTCATCATAGCCGGTGAGTCAAGGGGAGAGCCGATAAGAAACCGAACTGTGTTGAACGGAAAATAGCAAACGGCTAATTGAATTGTGAAAATACAAAGAACTATTGACATTGGAAAAGGGGGAAACCAGCAATATAGGAGTCCGGCACCACGTGGGGACTCACTCAGGAAACTCTGGGTGAGTACCTGATTTTTGAAACTATGATTACCAGAAGGCCTTGGTAAAGGCGAGAAGGGGGTCAAAGTGGCCATACAGGGGTTTTGTCAAATCCTCTGTACAGTTGAAAGTCTTTGGCCGACAGATGATTGTGAAGCTAAGGGAAGTGAATCCTGCATCGTAAGAGTTGAATGAGAAAAGGATATGATTGACAAAATTGGCAAGAGTGAACCAGAACAAGGGATTGCGATAAAGAGCGGGCGAAGTCTAAGGTTCTGCAATACAGTGTGTTGACAAGAGTGAACCCGGCTGAGGGAGGTCCCCAGTGAACAGGTTTGAAAAGACATTGGATTTGTGAATGTCATAGACAAAGTTGCATAGAAAGCCATAGTTAATTCGATCGAGGGAGGCAAATAGCCGAGTAGGATCTGAGCCCGGAGGAGGGGAATCCAGGGGTGAGAAACCAACACCCACAAACCTCTGAATGCAACAAAGAAAAGTCCAAGAGGGAAAGCTTTTGAATGCATGCCATGCCAGAGTGAACCCGACAGAGAGAAGTTGATATTCGAGAGGGGTTTGAGCCCGGAAGAGGGGAACTCAGGGGTGAAGAGCTATCACCCAACTACAACCACAGAAGAACTCTAGAACTTTTGTTGAGCCTTTCTTTTGATACTTTGAACCTGTCAGGTCCTCGAAAACAAGAAAACATAGCTATTGGAGGTCTTAGTACCACTAAGGAATTTTCTAGGGATCTGCGCCCGGAAGAGGCAAGAGACTTTTCTGTTGAAAAGAGACGTAACGGCCAAAGGCGCTGATACCTGATAACGGAACTGTGGCTCATGCTGGGAAAGCTCAAGCATGTGCTGTGCTCTGGAATCCTACGTTGTCCTGTGCTTGAAACGAGGGGAGGGAGACCCCGAGCACTGCATCCTGATTTATTCTATGTGAACACTTCCTTCTTTCTTATGAACATTATCCCACACTTGTTGCGCATTTAGCGTAAGGATTGGCAATATACAAAATTTCCATATACGAAATAAAATCAATTATATGTTGCAAACAAGTATATTTCTGTAAATAAATATTTGAATGACAAAAGCATGACAGATCCTAAGACTTATGATCTCTTTTATAGATATCCTGCAAAAGTCGCCACTGAAGTTTACAAATTGATGAAGGTTGATGAAGAGGATGAGATTTTGAGGAATCTCTATAATTACTCCTGATGAAGGGAATTTTCCCGAAATGCGTTGAGAATGCAATGTATTACTATCTGTGAAAAATAACAGAGACAGTCACACATTTGTGCAAATATTTATTTACAGAAATATACTTGTTTGCAACATCTATAATTGATTTTATTTTGTATATGGAAATTCATCGTAGGTGAACATGTGTAAATCTCATCATTACCAATAGAATAACACTTGTGAATAAACAAATATTGGTAATTTAGAAACTATGGCTAAGTTTATTTGTCATAAGCACATAATTGATATGTAACTTTTTTCAGAATTGTATACCCATTGACTGTCTAGTTACAGTACCTCGAGTGTGCAGAGGACGCGAGGGGCCCACAATTTGTGGATACCCTCTTCTTTTCTGTTTTCCTAAACTCACAACCTAGTGTCAGGGTTGTGTTCTTTCTCCTCTGCACCTCACTAATTATCGTGAAATTATCAAACAGGTTCATTCCTTAATTTTTTAGGAGTGCATATGTGTTCTTTTCCTTTCTAAAGCCATCATGTGGGCCTTGACACTTTGGTTTCAATATTTCAAATGTGGCTGCCTAATAACCTCTCCTGACTAACGCATTATGCTCTTAATTAGGAGTGGCAGCCTCGCTTTTACAAACTTTGCTGGAGTAACCAGGGTCAAGACCTGCACCATACTTATGCTATGTACGGTGTTATGACTATTTTTATAAAGCTCAAATATAAGAATAGATAAGGTAACTTTCACAGTAGAATGACTCTCTGAGATGAATCATCAACAAGCAAATCAGATGCATTTTGACATTTTTTAAGTAATTAAACAGAATTATAGAAGTGGAGATTTGATCAGATTCGTGTGACAAATAGAAGAATTTTGGATAGAATGGATGAATTCTGTAATGCCAACTGGTAGGAACGAGTAATGCAACACTTAATTGTTTTCTGTAAAAAAAAAAACCTCTGATTTAAATACTGTTGTATCATTCTAATGTTGATCACTTGGTTTAAAGTTACCTTTCAATTATGGACATTTAATTTTGATTTGCTATTGATCGTTCTATATGACATTATAGGGAGGTGAGATAGAAAGAACATTTGCCAACATGATTAGCAGAATTAAACTATGCTGTGACTCTATTTTGAGAAAATCAGAATGATTTTACAAGGTAGATATTGTTGATTATCTTTTATGACATGGTATTAATAGAGATAACGCACGATATAGCCATTATTGTTCTTGCACATTATAGGAAAAATTGTTAAACTTGTCAATAGACCATAACAACCATTGATTTCTGACATACGTAGTACACAGACCTGCATTCTAGTCAGGGACGTAGACATAGAAGGGAAATACATGTGACATGTTTAGGGTTGACAGTAAGTAGATATGACAGTAAGTAAATACTAAGAAGGGGCTCATGTAATACGAGTACAAATAATGCTGCCTTAGCTACATAGTTTCTTGTCTCCGGTCAGACAGTAGTCACTTGCATTCCCCCATTCCCCTTGGGATTAGATAGAAACAGTGGAAAGACTATTGTGTAATCGGGTGTCTCGCAGAAACCCACTATTTTCTGTTTCTGATTGTTTAAGTCACATTGGATATTTGCATGTAAGACTCTTGAGTTTCTCTGTGCTTGCAGCAGGACTTGAATTAGACTATTATGTTCGATAGGAGAACTGAGAAAAAAATATGGCTGCCTTTTATTGATTGCTTATTTTTCATTGATTGTTTTTTTTATATAGCTGGTGATGGATTAAAATAGGAAACACAGTGAGCAATTAAATGATGCCCAAAAATAATCATCAATGTTAAAAAAAACTCAAAATTAATTAAATCATACTGATTAAAATATGTGGTTGGCAGACGATGACGCCACACCTCACACTGTGATGTGTTTCTCCAAGTCTTTGTATTGGTATCATAGAGTACATCTTCAAAAAATAAAGATCCTGCGAAAATAATGTGTTTAGAGGAGTGTTAGTGTTAGTATTTCCTTATAAGAAAATGAAATTAAGCAGAAACAGTTTAGTCAAAGGGATGTTATGACTAAGGTTATCTTAAAAATCCCTTACAATTCTATGACAAAATGTTGTTAAACGAATGCTACAATTGCAACGCAAAATAACGAAACCTGAAAAACGTGCCTTTTTATGGTTTCTAAGGTAAGCAAAACTCCGCCATCGCCATTGTAAAGGAACCATCATTCTGACACTGCTATGGACTGCTCAGGAAACCGCCTAGGCCAACACAAATGACACTCACTACTCCTACTGCACTCGAACAACCTAAAGAAGTTCTGGGAAAGAGGAGTTCCCAAAATTGACTGCTCCACTTTACATGTACGGTGGCAGCCAAAAAAGTCCATGATAATTATAACAAACAATGTGAAAACCTAATTTCCTTGAGGAATCATCACAATGAGAGTCGTGATTAGGAGCGCATGGTGGTGGCCAAGTTATGGTTGTTTTATGGTGATTGTGGCAGAGTTATAATAGCTTTGGAAACCAAAAATGGCAAATTTTTAGGTGATTTAGTTATTTTGCATTGCACCCATAATGTCCCCTTATGTTTTTTTTTTTTTGTTACAGGAAAACTACAAATAATGTCCATTTAACAAAGTGTTTTTATTGAAATTGCATAGACATGTTGTGTATTGCTCACTTGGGAAGCCTTCAGCGCATACATACATATCTAAATGCTGTATCCTTCAGGTGGCACCAGGCCTGATTTGCATATGGCCTTTCCCCTTTTGCAGTGGCTTGGCAGGCGAACGTTGGTCTTGAGCGTTGCACAGAGCAGTGCCAGAGGTTAAGATTCATTCTACACCTTCCAGCCATCACCTCTTGTTTTTTGTTTTTGTCACACCGAGTGGGATGGGTAGGGCCAGACACAGGGTCGGTCTGGGGCATAAAATTGTCCGGGCTCAATGAAAAAGTGGGCCACAGCTGCAAATGTCAATTTAAATCCATTCCTTTTGTGACAAACTGTTTGAAAGGTACCCAAGGGGGAGTTTTCTGATATAATGTGATGCAAATTGTGCAATTTAATTTAAAGAATATTTATTCAGCAACAAAGGTCCAAACTACTAACCGCATAGTGAAGTAGCTCATTAAACTCGCCCACAACGGCCAAAAAAGTGGCCCACTTTGACACAACAAACTGGCGCACACCAGCATTTTGCGTTTTTTGATTTAGGCATTGCCCTATTGCCCTATTGCTCTATAGGTAGGTCAGTCTGTGCCTGGAGTCCCAAGCTACATCTCACCTTTTCGGTCCCTTGGTCTACTATGTCACGCTGCACGCCTGGTCTTGGGCTTTATGTATGCGCTCTGTTTCTCTGGTGGGTTTGTCTCTCTTTATCTCTCTCTCTCGATCTCTGTGCTCTGTCTCTCTCTGTGCTCTGTCACTCTATGTGCTCTGTGCACTCTGTGCGCTCTGCCTCTCTGCTCTGCGCTCTCTTTCTCTTCTAACCACTCCCAGAGGATGATTTCGAGGTACCATTTTTCGTCAAGGGCTTAGGAGCTGCGCGCTGGCCTGCACATGCCCAGTCCCCGTTGCACAGACATCCTTAGCAGATTACAAGAAAGGAGAGGCTGGATTTGGGTGTTGCTAGGTCTGGAAATGATCAGGGGCTAAGCTAATGCCGCGACTGGCGGAATTCGGGGATAGCTATACCCTTTTGGTTGTAGACCCTGAGCTTCTATTCGGAGCTACAACCAAAAGACCCGGGGCTATAGCCCTCTCAGCCCCCCCCCCCCCCCTAGCAACTCCTCTGGAAATGATCACATGAAATAATTTAACACACTGAAGTCATAGCATCATGCAGAAAGGTATTCAAATCCCACCCCAATCAGCTCCTATTTCATTGAGTGAAATTCACCTCCCAGCTCGGCTTGCAGCGAGGGAGAGTGGTGGGGCTCGCTTTCTTGCCTGCATTGGGCGAGTGAGAGGTGTGTGAGGCTCCCAGAGGTATGGATGGGCGGTGTCCTCTCCTCCTAGCTAGCAGCAGCGTCGAACCGCAGGAGGCGGAGTTCTACACAGTTCTTGCCACACCGTGAGTAAAGGGGGGCATGTCTAAGGATTTATGCTGATTCAGAGAATGTGCCATTTTTGTGACTCCTCCCCAATTGGCAGCAGGCTTGGACTGGCCTGTAGAGCAACAGGGTAAGGCCCGAACCAAAAACACAAAATGCTAGTGTGGGCCACGGTTTGGCCAACGTGGGTTAGTTTGATGAGTTACTTCACAATGCTGCTAGTAGTGTTGACCAGTGTTACTGAAGACATATTCTTTAAAACGCATAATTTGCATCACATGTTATCAAAATCTCGCCCTTGGGTACTAGTCAAACAGTCTGCCACAAAAGGAATGAATTGCCATTTGGAACGGTGGGCTGCTTTTTCATTGGTGCCCAAGATAATGGTATGCCCCAGTCTGACCCTGATTGGCTGTGGTCCTAGGTTTGGAGCATCATTGTATGGTGAGTGTGATCTGCATGGACGGAACCATTCATGTTAGCAGCAGCACTTATGCACTGTTGGGTCAACTGCATGCGACTTTCCACTTTTGCAAAACGGAGGGGGAAAACGAGGAGTAAAAACAGGCAAACTACTCTTTACTCCCTGCTTTTGTGCTGAGATTTGTAAAAAAAATGTTTTAAAAAAATAAAAATTACGCTTTGCGGACCGGGTTTAAAATGAATTGTTGTGGAATCAGCCTGTTTCTAGCAGGGGCTAAAAGTCAGGGTCAGACTGGGCCATAAAACTGACTCGGGCACCAATGAAAAAGTGGCCCACAGTTGCAAATGGCTGTTCCTTCCTTTTGTGACACTGTTTGAATAGTATCCAAGGGAGAGGTGTTTTAATAGAATGCGATGCAAATTGTGCATTTTAAAGAATATTTATTCAGCAACACTGGTCAAAGCTACTAGCCGCAGAGTGAAGTAACTCCTCAAACTGACCCACATGGGCCAAAAAAGTTTCCCACTTTGACCAAAAAAAAGTGGCCCACACCAGCATTTTGTGTTTTCTGTTCGCCCATGGGCCTTTTGCCGCTAAAAGTAGGAGTCCAGTGGAATTCATTGGTTTAACGCACAGCATGTGAATACGTGTGGCATTTGAAGGCAGAGGAGGAACGCACAGCAGAAACCATATATCCAGCCCGCCTGCAAATGGGCAATAAATGCCAGAGGGCAGTAATGCAAGGTATAACCCGCTGCCCCTGGATCATAAGGGTGGCAGCCGCCTAGATGCGCCTTGCTGTTGGGTCGTGTGAGTGCCCGAGTTCCATTTTGCCACTTCTGACTTGGCTGGGTCAGAGAGCAGCTTTGCGCCACGGTAACGTCACACCCTTGGGGAACGACTGAACCTTGAAAGACCCTTCCTTGCGAAACCACTCGGTTCTGGCGCGTCTCCCTGGTGAGATGAAGCGATCTGTCATATGTGCAAACATTGCACCTATTTAGCACTGCACACGAGAAAGCTCTTACTTTTTGCCACCCACTATCCGGCACTTTACCCACATATAGCAGATGGACGTCTGCCACCTCTTATAAAAACCTACGGCTGTGATTCTTATTAGTAATATTTCACACGAGACACGTCGATTTGTCAGCTGCGGATTGAACAACAAGCGATGCCATTATTTTCCACACCAGTTGCCCCACCTCATAATGACGAGACGTGGCGCCAGCGCTTGCAGGACTCGAACCAGCAACATGTGGATAACAGCAGCGCGCTGCCGCCAGCGCTCAATCCACCGAGCTACTCTCTGAGTCAATCACGCGCGTTTCTTCAAAAAGGCTTTGCGTGCGTGTTCACTTAAGCGCGCGCAGATGTCATCTCTGACATTCAAAACGCAAAACGCAGTCAGTTGCCATAATGGGACCTGTCAATCAGCAGCGCGCGCAGTATATTTAATTGCTCAGACCCTATGGGACGTGTCGATGTGACTCGTTTCACATGTTGATTTTTGCCTGTTGACGTTTGTAGAAAAAAACATATCAAAGGCAGAGTCGGACCGGGGAATAAAACGGTCTCGGGCACCAAGAAAAAAGTGCCCCCCAGATGCCAATGTCAATTCATTCCTATTGCCACAGACTGTGCAGTACACAAGGTCGAGGTTTTTGACAAAATGTGATGCAAATTGTGCATTTTAAAGCGTGTTTTCGGTAACAGCGGTCAAAACTACCAGCCACATGGCGAAGTAACTTATCAAACTGGCACATATGGGCCACAAAAGTGGGCCACTTTGACCAAAAATACTGGCCCACAGCGCTTTTTGCGTTTTGGGTTCGGGCATTCCCCTATTGCCCTATAGGCCAGTACGAGTCTAATCAAAGCAGTACCGTTCAGTAAACGGAGAGTCCACTGCCGGCCGCCCCAGATAACACATTTTACTAATCTAGCGCTGTGATTAGTCATTCAATGACAGAGCCTTCCAGTGGCGTGTCCAGACTCTTTTGACTGTGGTGGCACAAGTGGGTCGCTGACTTATGCCAGGGTGGCATGAAGTATGAGCACACACACACCTTAATCATAGTTAAGGATAATGAGTGGCACCTGGGGTGGCCAATCAGATTCCAGGGGGTAATACGACCCACCCCAGGACACCCCCTGGACACACCACTGGAGCCTTCCTCATTGGAACCATTCAGGGCTAACAATGAGAAGAAGGGTGCTTTCCTGTAGTTGGGCATGTTATGCTAAGGTGACATTCATAGCTCATGGCAGCATTATTGGGGAGATAATGGCACGATTACTTACCGGTAATCTTCATGATTCCAAGTCCAGGCCTCATTACACGGTAGGCGGTAAGGGTTTACCGTACCGGTAAGGGCACCGGTACCGGTAAACCCTTACCGCCTTACTACGAGGTCCCTTTGCGGGAGCCGACCTTAACGGCTGGTGTAGACCAGACGTTAAAGTTGGGATCCGCAAAGGGACCTTGGTGCTAATTAGCTCCTTCCCCATTCCCATTGAGCCCTATGGGGCAAAAATGGGAATGGGGAAGGTCCATGGAGAAAGGGGGAATTACCGCCCCGCCAACCTTGGAATGGGGTGGTAATTCCCCTTTTCTCCGTGGTGGTACCAGTATGGTACCGGGGGCAACCATGGTGCTAATAGCAACATGTAATAGCACCATGGTTTACCGCATAACGTGTAATGAGGCCCCAGGTCTTCCTTCTCACAGTCCTTAAACTATGACACAAGTCCTCCCCTAAAAGAGAGGGGCTTCACAAGCCCACTAAACATGTTTTGCTCTAATCCTAACTCCTCCCCATGAGGATAAACAAGCGCTTGCCACTCACCAAGGCTCCCTGTTCGATAACTAAACAGTTTAGGACTACAATGTTCACTCAGTCGGTGTCCCTTAGAAGGGAGAGATGTCAAGGATTGTGAAGAGGAAGTCCTGGGGCCTCATTAGGAGTTTGGAGGTAACCATGGCTCTATTAGCGCCATGGCTGCCTCCAAATCCTTACTGACTCCGCCGTGGTGAATGGAGCTTTTACCGCCCCATTCCAAGGTTGGCGGGGGCGGTAATTCCCCATTCACCAGGGCCCTTTACCATTCCCATTTCAGCCCCCATAGGGCTCAATGGGAATGGGGAAGGCACTAATAACGGTACCGCAAATTGCGGTAGCGTTATTAGCACCAAAGTCCCTTTGCGGGTCCCGTCCTTAATGCCTGGTAAAACCAGGCGTTAAGCGAGGACCCGCGAAGGGAACTCGTAGTAGGGCGGTAAGGGATTACCGGTACCGGTGCCCTTACCGGTACAGGTAATCCCTTACCGCCCACCTCATAATGAGACCCCTGGACTTGGAGTAAAGAGGATCAGCGGTAAGTCTTCGGGACATTGGGCCTCATTACCACCCTGGAGCTCACCGAATGAAGGGGGCCGGTACGGGACTGGCCCCCTTCATTACGGAAGCGCCAATTACGAGGTTCCCTTTGCGGGACCCGGATCAGACGTCTGGTAAAACTTTCCGGGTCCCGCGAGGGGAAGAAGGAGGTAACAATGGGCCAGTTGTAATCTGCCCGTTGTTACCTCCATCCCCATTCCCATTGAGCCCTATAGGGGCTGAAATGGGAATGGGGAATGGGTCCTGCAAGGAGGAATTACCGGGTCCTCCAATGTTGGAATGACCCGGTTATTCCTCATTGCAGGAACCCGATAAATGAGCCCGGTTTGGGGGCAGCCATGGAGCTAATAGCTCCATGGCTCCGGCCAAACTCGTAATGAGGGCCATTACCTCCTCGTTCGTCTTCCTCGTTGCAGTCCTTACTCTATGAGGATGTACCAAACCGATGCCGGAATCCTTCCAGAGATCTAACCAAAGCAAGCACATGGAGGCCTTGCCTTGACATTCGTGCTGAGATAACCACCTAACTTATCACAACATAAAACAGCATCCCAGACACACTGAGCTAATACCTCTGAAAATGTGAATTATGTCTTGAGGTGTGGGGGCAACAGCCAAGCGCCTCAGAGGCATTCAAAGTCACTGCCTGGAACTCAGAGGAAGTGAAAGAGCACAGTCCTTGCTAAGAGCCCTACTAAGGCTATGCAGTAGGGTAACCCTGCAGACAACACAGTGCAGAAAATAGAACGTATCAGTACATTGGCTCATTTGCCCCGCTCCAAACTCTTCCAGTCAGGGCACCTGGAACACCACACCCCATGGAACCCGTCTGAATTTAAATGTAGCCATGGAAACCAAAAAAAAGGCCTGGCTAGACAACAGGGAAAAGGAAGGGACTGACAGTCTAAATACCAGATAAAAGGAAATGATTTCCTAGACATTTTTATTTTTAGAAGACCTTGGAGATATCCTTCACTGACATATGAAGATGGAGGAGCTGGGTTGTCAATCAGAGAACTACACAATGAGAATTAGCCATGATAGTAACTGCAGGGAAGTCAGAACAACTGCTGGATGAAGAGGAAGGGCATATCAAGTGCCTGTTCTATATGGACGATATCAGAAGTAACCAAAAGCCAGGAGACATGAGAACAAGGCCACCCCTACAAGGATGGGCCACAGTGGTTTTAAGGAATGCACCCTTTTGCACTCTACACCGCATGAGGAGGATCCTCGAAGTTGCACCTTTTATGGAAAGGTATAGTAAATATCACAATGAGTGAAGCACACAAGGCGAGACCGTCTTAAACGAAAAGAGACTGTCACCATTGAAACTATAAAATGCCACATCACACACCAGTGGCAACCAGGCAAGGAGACTTTAGAAAGCTGAATGAAATCTACAGGAGAGGTGCCATCTGCAAAAAGTGAACAAGACACAATTTACAATAATCGATCACTGAATACGCCCATCTACGTGCAACATAGGTCAACTTGGACCTAGCGCCCGATAGAAGAGCCAGGTGTAAATGCCTGGCATTAGGAGGAATGAAAATACCTGAAAAGGAACACAAGTGGAGAACCCAGGAGGTGGACCGAGAGGCAGCCCTACCTGGCATGTGCTGTAAGTCAAAGGGACTGTCTTACATAAAATAATTAAGGGTACAATTTCCCAATGAAGGGGCTGCAATTTGTACAAGAGGGCGGAGCAACCTCTGACGGGCCCATAGGATCAGAGCTCATCCTCATGTACCTTAAGACGAGAGAGCTGCACCTTGAGGAGGATGGGGATGCAGGATTCTCTTACTCCAACACCAATCAATAAGGACGAGTCAATGGTTTGGCAAAGGGAAGTCCGTTTAATGACAAGTACAAAAAACGGGGAAACAAATGGAAATCATCAGCGCTGCGATCCTCTGTCTCGCTTCAACTCCCAAATTCTTCATGCAAACATTAACATTTATAGCAAATTCTCGTCGTCATTGACGTGTAAAACTGATAAGTTTGAGCAATTCTATTGGTTGGAAAAGGTAACTTAAGTATAGGTACTATATCTGTATATGGTAACAGAGTGTGGGGATTGGATAACTCTTATCGGGTGGGCGTCTATGCCCATCCCTCTACATCACTCGTGATAGACGTCACTAAAAGTACAACGTCTCATTGGTTCTATTAGCTATAGGACCCTAGATTATTTGGTCCATTGTGATTGGGTCGGTTACACCCCTAGACATAAATCTCCACTTTAATTAGCAGCATGCAGAATGATCGCCCAGGTGCGGGATGGCCCAAGATTCACCCTGCCTCCCTTCCATCAATCAGTACCTCAGGGCTATGTGTCAATTAGTTGGTTGAGGATGGCCTCCAAGCTGTATTGTTTTATCAGCAAAAGTTATTATGGCATCCTCGGGTTCTGGGTGACATCAGACGTTGGTACCTCTTCGCGCTTGGCTGGTCATGTGTCTGTACACCGTGGATCTGCTTCATTTTCCCTCTATTTGTGTATTTGATTCTTTGTTCGGCCTCGCCGCCTGCCTGGGCGTCCTTATCTCGAACTTCACGGGGCAGGCTTCTATGCTCTTAAGTTTCGATTCTTCGGAGTTGCTGCTCTCCTTCCTTCCTTGGGTTGATCTCGAATTCTTAGCCATGAGCTGCTTCTTGCTGACTCTTTTCGCCTGACTTTGAGCTAGTTTATGGATCCTGGCCTGTTCATCCTCTCTCATCCTAGGCTTAATTCTGCTTTTGTAAAAATGGAGACGCACTTGTATAAGGAGCTGCTTGAGGTAGATATACAGTTGGCGCTTGCCACTCTATCCTTCTACTAAGCATTGCAAGCAGTATCGTTTCCTTAGCGTCTTGCATTCCAAGCCTATTTACATCATTATTCGCAACATTTCGTCTTTGTTTATCACCTTTTTGGTTGCCGTTTCTTTCATCTGTGAGTCTGTCCGGACCATTGTGTCATCACCAATCGCCTCCAATAAGGGCCCATTTGGTCTCTTCAGGGACAGTTTGTAAGTGGTCTTCATTTCGCGTCAGCTGCTGATATGGTTGTCTCAATGGGTACCGTGAAGCCCATGGTTGTATGGTTACCGGTGCTTCAATAGGTATACAAGTCCTTCTGATGGGTACTGGACAGAGCCCCACTGTGGCTCTCTGTTGGTTTATTTGCTCCTTATACGTCACATATCTTGGCGAGTATGCTTCTGGTATCTCAAAATGGGTGGCTGGAGTGCAGGCCATATTTGGGACCTCCTCTACACACCCCCTCTGGTCGGTATATCGACCACTTCTGCTTCCTCCTTCGTATTACTCTTACTTGGTTCTTCTGTATCCAATTCTTCGTCTTCTGGGTTTGTACATGATGGTGTGAACGTGTGTTTCTTTGGAGTCCATATTTTTATCACTCCTTTCAGGCTTCCTGCTGTTTTTACATGTTCGTCTTTGTTCCAGGTCATAAGCTGACACTGTCCATTTGGGCTGCAATAGATCCATTTTCCTTCATAATGTCTACGTCTTCTGGGATACACACATTTTGTTCCTTCTGGCGCAAATTCGCTGGCCTTCACAAAGTCTCTTATTTCTTCATCTGTCAGGTCTCTCAGCTTCCATCCTGGTTTGACATCAATCATGATCTTCATCCCAATGGCTTTCTTTGCACTTTTCTGGCATTGTGTGATGATTATCTTGATAACACAAAACCATAGTAGTATCATCAATAGCAGGGCTCACAGAAACTTGAATATGTCTTCCATCCATTGTGGGACCCATGAGAATAAAGTTCCAAACCAGCTGTCATCATCAACCTTGTCAGTTTCATTTATCATCTGGTTCTGTAGGTTTGTTAGTATACTTATGGCTTCTGTTAAGGTTCAATTTTCTTCGTAATGCGAAGGTATAAATGGGCAACACGATTCTCCGATTTTTGCGCAAACACCTCCACCCATCGCAGTGATCATGTCAAGCACATATCTGTTCTGGGGCGTCATTAGTCAGAATGCTCTTAGTTCTTCCTTAATAGCATTGAATCCTTTTATGGTATTGTTAATGGTCTGCAATAACTCCCATCTGGTTATCTGTAACCATTTAGTGTTTGCTCCAACTTGGAATCTTGGCATGATGATTGTTGTGAACACTGATGAGGTGAGGCTGAACTGCCTGTGTTCATATTGGATTGCATGGAATGCTTCCTCTGATTTGGCTGAGAAGTAATTTTCTCTCTTCATTCGGGATATCAGTTCTGCAGATCTCCTCTTCCTCAGGTGGGCATCTGCTTTCGGAAAAATATTCAGGTCACTCTTTGGGATCACTAGTGCAGGAACATGGACATTCACTATTGTGCATATGCCTCCCCAGTTTCTCGGCAGCCTTATGTATGCTTTGGATCCACATGCCCAGTAATGGTCCATAATTACTGCGGTTCCGTGAGTCATCCCTGGAGCTTCCAAGATTCTCCCGCAGTTTTGATTCTCTCCCATTATCCTCGTGTCCCTAAAGCACAATTTTGGGCTTTCCAGTGGCACTATCTGCAAGGGTCCTCCTCTGTCTTCTGCCCATGTTAGTAACTTTTGCAACTTTGGCCATAGAGGTTTGCACAGTTTTTGTGAGTTTTCTACTGCTTCCTTGCAGGCTCCAAGAACCATCCAGGCTCGGTATATCACTACTCCTTCTTCCCATCTTCTGGTGAAAGCACTGTTCCCCTAATCTGCATTTGGCCTCTGTTTTTCCAAATTTGGGCTTCTTCTGGGGTTTTTCCTCGGACGTTCTATTCAGGTTAATTTCCCATCTTGTTCCTGCTCCTTTCACTTCTGGCTTTTCATACCTGATCACGTGATTCCTAGTGTGAGCTCTGTTTCTTGTCTTAATGTCCTGGACATAATCATCTTCTTCGGGACATGCTGTCTCTGTTGCCCATATCAGTGAGGCATCCCTTCCCATGAACTGGCCTCTGGTGTTGGACATTGCTACGTGTGACAAACAGTGTGCTGTCGGGACATCAATTTCTACAGCCACGAAGATCTTGGATTTACCCATGCTGTACGGTAGGAGTGCACATACGAAGCAATCTCCTTCTGATTTCCTTCTCCCAACTTCTTTCATGTGTTGGTACCAAATGTTTCCCAGATGCGCTGTGCTGTCCAGGTAATCATTTAATTCATTGTTATCTTCATGTGGGCTCCTCTTGATTCTTAATGTCTTTCTGCAGTTAGTTATAACTACATCTCTAAACGCGTCTGTGTGACTCTTTCGTCCTGGAGGACTCTCAGGATTTCAATCCATGGTGCAGGCTTTTTCATCTGTGCCATTCGAGTGGACACGATTCTGTCTGCTCTTTCCTGGTACTCATGCATCTTTTCTTTTCTGTGTGCAAGTGCCCATGCTATCCAGCCTGACACTGGTCCTGTATATGGCTGTATGTTAGGTCTGATTCTGGTCCCTTGGGTTGGAACTTGTGTGTTTGTCGACACAGTCTCTGCGGGTTTACTTTTCAGTTCCTCATGTAGTTTCTTCGCTCTAGCTATGAACAGGAATAAATGATCTATCAACATTTGTGTCTTTGCAGTAAATTCTCTTGTAGCCGCTTCTGTCTTCTTGAGGGCTTTTGCTATGTCCGAATTAGTCGGCCTTTCACTTCTTTTCTTTCAGTCTCTCTCACTGTTTTCTGGGGCTGATTGTTTGGTAGGCAGTCCTGTGCTCTCTGCTGCCTTTGCTTGAGGTTCTGCAGCCATTGACACTTGCCCAGGTTCGTGTGCATTTAGTGTGTGGGTGCGTGTAATGGTCAGTGCTAGGTTTTCATTAGTTCCGTGCTGACCCTGTCTCCAGCTCTTCTCTTTATCCGTTAGCTCAAGTGTGTGTGTATTACTGCTAATTACATTCAATTTTAGTTCATTTACCTTAACATCAGATTTTCTCAGGACTGGAATAACTATATAGGGTCTAGGCGCTTTTGTGGGACCTAAGTGAACATTATCTGGTGGGTGCACTGAGAATGGAACGCCTTATGCACCAATAAAGAATGCAGTTCTGATTGTTAATGACAGAAAGACAATGATAATCACTATACATATACACATAATCGTGCGGTGCGAAAGGTGGCAGCATTTCCTTCCAGAGAAGCGGAGGCGCCACTCTGTTTGTGGGAGGACCAGGTTACTTTTCTGGGCCCCCATTTCAATCATAGCAAAATGTCAATGTTTTATTCTTTTCACTCACTCCATTATTGTTTTTTGAAAGTTTGTATCATGAAGTGTGTGGTGCTTCGCAACAGTCCCCCCTGTTGTGGGTGATGATTGTCTCTGGATATGGGATACAGTTCCCTTGCTATACTATGGAAAAATAGATTATACTAACACCTTGTACTAGTCACATTCATTGTGCATATTCCAAATAGGTGAGTTCCCAGTCCACACACCCCCCCCAAATCTGCTTCAATCCTGAGGACATGCTAAAATTTGTTTAATGTGATGCAAAATGGAAAAATGCCAATTAATAAAAAAATAAAGGGTGAAGTTTTTGTCTCTGTCCTCTCGATCTGTCCCTCGGTGGAAAGATGACTTGGTTGGTTCTGTTCCTTCAATCTGTCCCTCGGCAGAAAGTTCATTGGAATCTCCTCAGATACTCTCTTTGAAAGTTGGACAGCTCCACTTGGAGCATGATGCCATGGAGGAGCGTTCCCATATGCGCAACATTAGCTGGATCTCTGACAAAGGTGATGACATCAACCTCGGCAGGTCTCCCCACCATTTCTGGAAAGTCAGTGACTAGGCGAAACAGGACGTTGTGCGCCAGTCGGCTGTTCTCGGGTAACAGGGACATTTGTCCTGCTTTGCCGGGTTCTGGATCACAGGCCTTTCCCTTGGCGTGAACAGTCCCTACACTTTCCTGCTGCGTGGATTTCTACTAAGTAGTTTAGTTTATTCCACAGTTAACTCAAATGTTCAGAGTTTGCTGGATTTCTAATGAAAGTTAGCGTGTCTGTGATTCTTCCGACAATAGCTGGGCACTCCTCAATGATGCGAAAGAAAAGTGTATTGACGAGTTCATCTATAATTGCCTGTGGTGGAAGCATTTGTGTCCTTGTCACTGTATTCCGGCAGGGGAATGAAGGCCTCTGCGATGATGGTAAGTAGTTGCCAGATTACTTTCTTGTTGGCAGGATCTTGGATAAAGTCTGTGACACTGGTGACTCTCCCTACAAGTGACGGATATGTCTCTAGCACTAATTGGAAACAGGACAGCACATCCCTTGTGATATTTCTGCTGGGAGACACCATAAATGCTGCAAAGCGACGTCTTGCTCTTTAATGAGTCAGGATGCTGCGTTTAGCTCTTTAGGCAAAAGTCATCTGTTTGAGTCTTGTTTTCACCGACACTTCAGTGTGATTGATTTACAAGTTTGTGTCAACAAACGTGTTGTGGCTTAGATGCGCAATTGTCTTCTTCACCCTACAACTGAGATGCCTAGAGTGTCCGTTATGTCCTTATCCCCTTTTTTTGCTTAGAGGAACTATCCAGTTTAAGCCACAATTTTCAACCGGGTGCTTTGTCTTGGCTTTGCTGCTCATGCGTCCGTCTTCCTCATCATGGATCTCGTCTGAACGTGCTGAGGTTCTTCCCCGTTGTCTGTAGTTTCTTCGCGTGGGGTGCAGCTGGAGGGCTTTCTCCGATGTAGGGCTTAAATAATTGAGAAAAATCCATGCTCTCCTGCCCTGCAATTTTACTGCTGATGGAGTGCAGTCTTCTACGATGAAAGGATGATTGAATCTCGGCTCGTCCCACCTTTTCCTTGTGTGGTTTTTTATTAGGACTGCGTCTCCAGGGAAAACAAGTGGAATACAAAGCACTTGAGCTGGGTCTGTTGCAGAGTCTTCTGCAATTCTTTGTGCTGTGCTGCACCCTTTTCGTTGCCGCTGCAGCTGGTCTGAAATTACAGTAAGGCTGGATGTCATACAGTTCAGGTACTTTGACAATTCGGTTCCCAGGACCTCTCGGGTTGGATGAGCATCACATCTATCTCTATCTCGTGGGGTCAGGGGGGTATTCATTCTTTTTCCTGTGACTATCTCGTGCGGCGTAAGATGATGGTCGGAGCCCGGTTGGTTCCGAAGAACATACAATGCCAATGGAAGGCAGTGCAGCCATTCCTTCTTTAGAGTAAGCTTCAACTTGGCTATCCTTTCCTTTAACAAGCCGTTGAGCCTCTGGCATATGCCATTACCCTCCGGATGATGTGCCGACAAGAACATGTGCTTTATACCAAGCAACAAGCTGATCTGCTCAAAGACTGAGTTAACAAAATGAGCCCCGTTGTCTGACCTCATCACCTCACACCCCCCCCATCTAGGGAGCACTTCCCTCACCAGGAATTTGGCTGCACAGTCTGAGTCTGGGTGTGTACAGGGACCTGCTTCTATCCATCTAGAGAATGGACACACCACTACAATGAAGTACCTGTACCCGTTACACACTTGGATCATGTCAACGTAATCGACATGCAAGTGCTGAAAAGGCCCATTTGGCCGGGGGATAACTCCTCTCACTACTTTTAATGTGTGCCCAGCGGTGAATTGCTGGCAAATTATGCAGTTCACCATAAAGAATGCAACATGCTCAGCTAAATTCGGTATAAACCAGTCTTCTGCAAGCTTTGCTGCTAGATTCTCTTTTGACATATGTAATGGGTAATGCAATTGCTCCAATGCTATCTTTAGTAGGGCTATAGGCATGACTGGTTTACCAGTGCTGTCTTGCCACCACAATCCGTCAGAGGGGTTTAAAGAACACCCTTGATGTTTCCAAAGATTCTTTTCATCTTGCGGTGCTTCCCCTTGAAGCTCCATTAATTGTGTCTGCCCCATATTACTATAGGCTTCTTGTGTGGTTCGTGCTACCATCATTCTTTCCTGAGTGTACGCCACTTCCACTTCCATGATCGTCTCACTCTTGGATGCCATATGTTTTGCTTCCATGTCTGCTGTGTGATTTCCGCGCGACACAAAATCTGTCCCGTGAGTATGAGCAGCATATTTTACGACCGATATGCCCACTGGGAGCTGTAGTGCCTTAATCAGTCTGCCCAATAAGGCTGCGTGCTGCACTGGTGTGCCATCCGCTCGGAGGTAGCCCCTCCTTTTCCAGCACGCTATGCCTGCGTGCACTGTGGATGTCACATAGGCGGAGTCACTGTACACCGTTACTTCCTGGGCTGTGTGATTCTCAGTGGCGAGTATCAATGCCAATAACTCTGCAGCCTGTGCTGAGTAATGAGATGGTATTCGCGCACTGACGAGTACTCGAAATTCTCTGTTTGCTATGCGTTTCATCACAGCAACGCCTGTGTATCGGTGTCTGTCTTCTTGATCGATTCTCGAAGAACCGTCAATGAAAACGATCTCTCCTCCTGCTAGGGCGTTTTCTTTTACCCTGTGGATTTCATCATAGTATTCTTCGTAGTTTGCTCAGTCATGTATCGGTTCTCCTTCAGTGACTGGCTCAGCTATGAACGTAGCTGGGTTTACTGTTTTACATCGAACTATTTTGATCGATGGATTAGATATGAGCACCTCATATGCAGAAGCTCTTTGAGATGTCAATGTACCCTTTGGTTTCTCTAAGATGGCAAATAATGAGTGCTCGACGTATAACGTCATAGAACAGTTTCTATTATCAGAAAAGAAAGAGAGAGGGAGAGAGTACAATAGGTAGATGGATCAAACTGCCCCCACATCTATCTTCCTACGGCTAATTAGCAGTTCATTTCTGGTAGTTTCAGTTTCTTATTATCTACATTGTTATATTATATTTTTTCACCGACATTATTCGATGTTCAAATAGTGGAATTCTAGATGGCGGGACCTTGCCGCTTCGATTCGCTAATTTCATTTTCTAAGTTTTCTACGTTATTTACTTAATTACGGCATTTTTAGAAATTCCACTTGTAATGTACTGAATCGCAAGACTTTATCCGGTCTGGGACCTTGTTGTTAAGCTTGAGATCATATAAAATAAACCGCTTACTTTTCGTATGGAGTACGCACTCGTCGAGCTATCCTCGCGTCTATGGCTCGTCTGGTTCTTTCCAAACTGGCGTGTCACGTGAGTGTGTCGCTGGGCCAATTACGTCATCCGTCCTTCCGTTTTTGCGTGGTGGTGTCCATTTCTATAGCAACCGACCTCTGTTTATATAGAGTAATGTCTCTAATGAAAGCGTGCGCACCGCGAAGCAACATGCATTTGAACGTCTTGAAAACTTGGTCGAATCTGGATTCCTACTTGATCGCGGTAGCTCTAGAAGGCTCCCTGTTTGAGAGAAAAAAGAGAAAGGGATAACAGGTATCCGTTTTTGTTTAATCTCGAGGCGGTAGCTATTCTGACGCCTTTTAGATGTAAGGCATGCAGTTACTTCTAACTGCTACATTTTTATTAAGCCGATTAGGACATTCAGTTAGTAGTCTTATAACATTCAGTTTTCCTGTGTCACTAGCTATATGGTTATTTTACTAGTTTGACGCCTCTTATAGTGTCGTATAGTGGAGCAGTCTCCATTCTGTATCAAGTGGAGAACTACATTACGTAAAATCTTTTAGCTGGGTTAATTACGCCCACCAGTCGATTTTATCGTTCAGACCACATGTTACACTATTGGTTAAGAAGATCAGTCGTTGTTCCTTCTTCAAAAGGATTCTTTTGTCTCTATTATTATCCATACTTTGTGTAAGCTTGTATAATATAGTCCAGCTGATATCTTCCACATTGTGGTTAAACTCAATCCAATGGTCTACTAAGGGTGCATTTCGGGTTCTATTTCGAATGCAACTTTTGTGTTCTCCTATCCGGATTTTTATTTTCCTCTCTGTTTTACCCACATAGATTTTCTTACAGGGGCACCAGATTGCATAAATGACCATTCTTGTATTACAGTTAGTAAACTGTTTCTGTTGCCACATCGTTGGGAGACCGATGTCAACTGATATACTTTTAAAGGTGGTAGAGCAACAGCGACAGTTACCACATTGTACGTGGCCTGTCAGGGTTCGTAGCCCCCATTGTTGTGGTAGTGTGGTTTGGACTCCCTTCTTTCTACTGATATCATTTCTGGTTAGGAGTTCTTTGATGTTACGGCTTCGTTTGAAAGCAATTATTGGTCTTGCAATTGGCTGATCCCCATTTTCTAGAATATGCCAATTCCTACCTATGATCTTTTTGATATCATTAGAGAGGTGGTTATACGTATTCACAAACACTAATCGTTTATTCGGTTCATTTTGTGCACGTTCCATGCGTTGTTCCCTGTGTTCTAAGAGTGCCTCTCTATTGTTATTATTTGCTCGTTTCCAGGCTGCTTCTGTGATTTTGTTTGGGTAGCCCCTTTCTTCCAGTTTGTCTTTCATTTTAGCTGCTTCTCTTTGGAAGTCGTTTCTATTTGTGCTATTTCTTTTTAGTCTCAAGAACTGTCCTAAGGGTAGATTGTCACGTACATGGCGCGGATGGAAACTGGAGTAGTGCAGTAATGAGTTTCTGTCTGTTGGTTTATTAAATGGTTTAATAAAAAGTACTTTCTTTTCCAAATCTGAATGGATGGTAATGTCCAAGAAATCTAAAGATGTGTTGCTATATTGATGCGTGAACTTCAAAAAACCGTTCTGTGTGTTAATCCATTTGAAGAACTTTATTAGCTCCTGTTCACTACCTGTCCAGATCAGAAGGATATCGTCTATATAGCGACGCCATTTTTTAATGTGTTCCATGAAGGGGTTGGAGTTGTTCATGATAATGGTAGTTTCGAATCCCTCCATGTACAGGTTAGCTACGCTGGGTGCCAGTGTGGCACCCATTGCGGTTCCCTGTATCTGTTTATAGAACTCTCCATTAAAATGGAAGTAACTTTCTACTAGAGCCATCTCTGCACACCATAAAATAAATGATACCGGAGTGTTTGTAACAGTATGGTCTCTTAACAGTTTTTCCTCCAGTACCTCTAAGGATAATCGTTGTGGGATACTAGTATAAAGAGCCACTACGTCGAGGCCCACGAGAAAATCATTTTGTGGGTCGAAATGAAGATTTTCCATCTCAGAGATGATTTGGGTAGTATCCAATACAAATGAAGCCATCTTTCTCACTAGTGGTTGTAGAAATTTATCAGCAAATTTGGATAATGGTTCAAGGATTGAGTTAATACTGGAGACAATAGGTCTCCCTGGTGGATTAGTCGTAGCCTTGTGGATTTTAGGCAGGATGTAGAATTGCGGGATCTGGGGTTTGTCTTTGATTAAGAATTCGCATTCTTTCTTACTAATCCACTCTCTTTCTCGTGCTTTAAGGACTTTGTCTGTGATCACTTTATGTAAGCGAGAAGTAGGGTCTTCTGTCAGTGGTTGATAGCATGAAAGGTCTAACAATTGACGGTCACATTCTTTTATATAATCAATGCGATTCAAAATGACTGTAGCTCCTCCTTTATCAGCCCTGCGTATTATAATATCTTGGTTATCAAATAGATGTTTTAAAGCAAGATTTTCGCTTTTGCTGATATTTTGATACACGTCCCTGCCTCTGGCTCGTAGTTCTAAAGTTTTAATTTCTTTCAGTACTCTTTTTTGGAAGACTACTGCTTCTGCACTGTGAGCTGCCGTGGGTACACAAAACGTAGATTTATTGCTTAGCCCTGAATCGGAAATTTCACGGTCATATATATTCTGTTCAAAAAACTGATGTAAATGGACTTTTCTCATAAATTGATTGAATTCTTGTCGAAAAGTAAATGGGCTATGATGATTAGTGGGTACAAAGCCCAACCCTTTTTCTAACACCTGCATCTCTTGTTCTGTCGGTAGATATTCTGAAAGGTTCACCACAAGGCTGCCATGCTTCGTGTTATCCTGGGTTCTAGATCCCAGGGTTCTACACCGTTCTCTAAAAAATGCTGCTGATCATTTGGTCTGCTACCTTGGTTACCTCTACCTCGGTTTCCTCTCCTACCTCGGGAGTTCCCTCTCCTCATGTTGCGTCGGTTAGCTCTGCCGCGGTAAGATTTATTGTCTCCGAATGTGCTACCGTCACTGGAGCTAAAAGATGTGTTTCTGAAGGACACTTTTTTCTTGTTATCCAGTCCATTTTGGGCGAAATTTGGATCTGTTGTGTCTTGTGTAAAATAGTTCTCTTGTGTATAGGGAAAGGCTTTATCGTGACTAAAGTTCGTGAGATCTTTATTCATCCTTCTAACTCGTTCACGCAGCGTGTCGTCTTTGAAGGTATTCATTTCCATCAGGAGCTCATCAACTCTTTTTTTATAGAGATCAAGGGGTACCGTTTTTTGTATTTCTTCTTCCAGTTTTTTCAGGTCTATCAGTATTTTTTCAGTCATTTCGTTGGCGGTATCTATTATAAGGATTACCCAATCCCGACCGCATTTATTCGCTATATAGCTCCATTCCAGTATAAATCTGGGGTTATCTAAGAAGAGTCTAGGTTCATTTCTCACCACCAAACCTTGTGGTAGTGTTCCCTTTCTCAGGTACTCCAGCATTATGGAGCCGTGGAGCTCAGTTCTTATTAGTCTTTTTTTCATGTTACTTAGCTCATCCCAATTGGTGATATTTGTAGTGGCTTCTGCGGATCCTCCTAAAAAGGAGGCTTTAGCTAAAAGCTCTGAAATATATTTCTCGTCATAGCTTTTACATTTATCGAGGGCCATCGTAAATAGCTTTTTATTTTTCTAGTTGAATTCTTGCTGAAGCACGTCCTGTAGAGGTTTTAGGGCATTTTAGCCCTTTGCATTTAAACGTATGCGTACGAACCAGGATCGTAGTCCCTTTATTTCACGAGCTTTTCACGAACTTAAACAATTCCAATTTAGTAGCTAGATGTAATTAAATCTTCCCTCTTGAGCATTTCAGCCCTTGTTCTATTTCCAAAGCCTGCGGAATCAAAGCAGTAGTCCGGTTAAGGTTGCAGTTTTATAATCTCACGGTTAATCCACCGTACTCGAACTCATTCAAACAATATAAGGAGATAAAGGGATATATAGCACTAGCATACCCTCAAGTTTAAGGGGTTAACCCTTCATTATTGTAAAACAACACAGCTAGTACTACTCATAGCTGCTCACTCTGGGTGGTCCCTATTTTATACTGTTTCCTACTTTGCTCTATATTAACAAAGAATTAATTTAGTACGAATTTACTTATAAATGTAAACAAATTTTATTATTCCAATGTACAAAAAGATACATACATTATTAATAACACCGCAAATGTGCAATAGCTGCCTAATTCATAAACAGTATCAGTTAATCTCTAAAAAGTCGATCACTATGTCGTAGGTAACACCTTCAATCCTTATTTCTAAAACACTTCGTGGTTTTAATTAGGAGAGGCTTGTGAAAGCATATTGTGTTGTATAGTGTTTCACACACGGTCGTACATATTTTCACACAACTCACTTGTTCTCATGCTCACTCACTCACAAAAATCTTATAAAAATTACATTCAAAACATACACATCTATTGCCCAACATGTTTCTTTCCATATAATGTGCAACTATCAATGATTGTTAAGGAAATTCATCAGGGGCTTGCTAAAAGGATAGGTGTACCCTATGCAATTATCTCTAATTTGGTAGTGATTATTTCTCATAAAATCAATCTCTAAAAATACAGTTTTATATTATCGACTTTCAAATTTCAATTTAATTTTTCTTGGTCGAATTTTTAAGGGCCTTCGTCGTTAGTTTCAGAAGGGAAGGTCACGATCCACCACCTATTGAGGAGCAGCAAGACACAAAAAACAAGAGTAGGCATATTAGTGACCCCCTCTTTTACTGCATACTGCACTTAACCATTGTTAAATCATGGCAATTGATCCACATAGAGCAAAGGCTCTGTCATCGGGAGTTTACTCTACGGTACATCTGATTATTAACTACAAACTGGATATAAAGCCGTGGTCAGAGGCAACGGAAGCGGATAGACATGTTTTTTACTTGAGACCTGTCTGATGTTTTAAGCATTCTTAACATGAGCGACAACCGGTCACTCACCCTTCGGACCTTGTCCACTATTCCGTGTTCAATTGAAGCTTCGCCTGTAGTCCTCTATTTGGTCAGGTTCGGTATCGAGTACAAGAGGCTTAAGCCGGACCTAGATCTACATAGAAAAACAGGAAAATCTATTTACTCCGTTAATGTGGTTTATCGTCCAGATGATTATGGTGAGTCTAGAAGGGAGACGGACATACCTGTCTTTGCAAAATTTTATTTTGGTTAATTTATTCAGTCTAGTTCCTGCGGTCATTTCCCGTGCTTGCGGTCCAAGTTTCTATTATCAGAAAAGAAAGAGAGAGGGAGAGAGTACAATAGGTAGATGGATCAAACTGCCCCCACATCTATCTTCCTACGGCTAATTAGCAGTTCATTTCTGGTAGTTTCAGTTTCTTATTATCTACATTGTTATATTATATTTTTTCACCGACATTATTCGATGTTCAAATAGTGGAATTCTAGATGGCGGGACCTTGCCGCTTCGATTCGCTAATTTCATTTTCTAAGTTTTCTACGTTATTTACTTAATTACGGCATTTTTAGAAATTCCACTTGTAATGTACTGAATCGCAAGACTTTATCTGGTCTGGGACCTTGTTGTTAAGCTTGAGATCATATAAAATAAACCGCTTACTTTTCGTATGGAGTACGCACTCGTCGAGCTATCCTCGCGTCTATGGCTCGTCTGGTTCTTTCCAAACTGGCGTGTCACGTGAGTGTGTCTCTGGGCCAATTACGTCATCCGTCCTTCCGTTTTTGCGTGGTGGTGTCCATTTCTATAGCAACCGACCTCTGTTTATATAGAGTAATGGCTCTAATGAAAGCGTGCGCACCGCGAAGCAACATGCATTTGAACGTCTTGAAAACTTGGTCGAATCTGGATTCCTACTTGATCGCGGTAGCTCTAGAAGGCTCCCTGTTTGAGAGAAAAAAGAGAAAGGGATAACAGGTATCCGTTTTTGTTTAATCTCGAGGCGGTAGCTATTCTGACGCCTTTTAGATGTAAGGCATGCAGTTACTTCTAACTGCTACATTTTTATTAAGCAGATTAGGACATTCAGTTAGTAGTCTTATAACATTCAGTTTTCCTGTGTCACTAGCTATATGGTTATTTTACTAGTTTGACGCCTCTTATAGTGTCGTATAGTGGAGCAGTCTCCATTCTGTATCAAGTGGAGAACTACATTACGTAAAATCTTTTAGCTGGGTTAATTACGCCCACCAGTCGATTTTATCGTTCAGACCACATGTTACACTATTGGTTAAGAAGATCAGTCGTTGTTCCTTCTTCAAAAGGATTCTTTTGTCTCTATTATTATCCATACTTTGTGTAAGCTTGTATAATATAGTCCAGCTGATATCTTCCACATTGTGGTTAAACTCAATCCAATGGTCTACTAAGGGTGCATTTCGGGTTCTATTTCGAATGCAACTTTTGTGTTCTCCTATCCGGATTTTTATTTTCCTCTCTGTTTTACCCACATAGATTTTCTTACAGGGGCACCAGATTGCATAAATGATCATTCTTGTATTACAGTTAGTAAACTGTTTCTGTTGCCACATCGTTGGGAGACCGATGTCAACTGATATACTTTTAAAGGTGGTAGAGCAACAGCGACAGTTACCACATTGTACGTGGCCTGTCAGGGTTCGTAGCCCCCATTGTTGTGGTAGTGTGGTTTGGACTCCCTTCTTTCTACTGATATCATTTCTGGTTAGGAGTTCTTTGATGTTACGGCTTCGTTTGAAAGCAATTATTGGTCTTGCAATTGGCTGATCCCCATTTTCTAGAATATGCCAATTCCTACCTATGATCTTTTTGATATCATTAGAGAGGTGGTTATGCGTATTCACAAACACTAATCGTTTATTCGGTTCATTTTGTGCACGTTCCATGCGTTGTTCCCTGTGTTCTAAGAGTGCCTCTCTATTGTTATTATTTGCTCGTTTCCAGGCTGCTTCTGTGATTTTGTTTGGGTAGCCCCTTTCTTCCAGTTTGTCTTTCATTTTAGCTGCTTCTCTTTGGAAGTCGTTTCTATTTGTGCTATTTCTTTTTAGTCTCAAGAACTGTCCTAAGGGTAGATTGTCACGTACATGGCGCGGATGGAAACTGGAGTAGTGCAGTAATGAGTTTCTGTCTGTTGGTTTATTAAATGGTTTAATAAAAAGTACTTTCTTTTCCAAATCTGAATGGATGGTAATGTCCAAGAAATCTAAAGATGTGTTGCTATATTGATGCGTGAACTTCAAAAAACCGTTCTGTGTGTTAATCCATTTGAAGAACTTTATTAGCTCCTGTTCACTACCTGTCCAGATCAGAAGGATATCGTCTATATAGCGACGCCATTTTTTAATGTGTTCCATGAAGGGGTTGGAGTTGTTCATGATAATGGTAGTTTCGAATCCCTCCATGTACAGGTTAGCTACGCTGGGTGCCAGTGTGGCACCCATTGCGGTTCCCTGTATCTGTTTATAGAACTCTCCATTAAAATGGAAGTAACTTTCTACTAGAGCCATCTCTGCACACCATAAAATAAATGATACCGGAGTGTTTGTAACAGTATGGTCTCTTAACAGTTTTTCCTCCAGTACCTCTAAGGATAATTGTTGTGGGATACTAGTATAAAGTGCCACTACGTCGAGGCCCACGAGAAAATCATTTTGTGGGTCGAAATGAAGATTTTCCATCTCAGAGATGATTTGGGTAGTATCCAATACAAATGAAGCCATCTTTCTCACTAGTGGTTGTAGAAATTTATCAGCAAATTTGGATAATGGTTCAAGGTACCATTTTTCGTCAAGGGCTTAGGAGCTGCGCGCTGGCCTGCACATGCCCAGTCCCCGTTGCACAGACATCCTTAGCAGATTACAAGAAAGGAGAGGCTGGATTTGGGTGTTGCTAGGTCTGGAAATGATCAGGGGCTAAGCTAATGCCGCGACTGGCGGGATTCGGGGCTAGCTATACCCTTTTGGTTGTAGACCCTGAGCTTCTTTTCGGAGCTACAACCAAAAGACCCGGGGCTATAGCCCTCTCAGCCCCTCCCCCCCCTAGCAACTCCTCTGGAAATGATCACATGAAATAATTTAACACACTGAAGTCATAGCATCATGCAGAAAGGTATTCAAATCCCACCCCAATCAGCTCCTATTTCATTGAGTGAAATTCACCTCCCAGCTTGGCTTGCAGCGAGGGAGAGTGGTGGGGCTCGCTTTCTTGCCTGCATTGGGCGAGTGAGAGGTGTGTGAGGCTCCCAGAGGTATGGATGGGCGGTGTCCTCTACTCCTAGCTAGCAGCAGCGTAGAACCGCAGGAGGAGGAGTTCTACACAGTTCTTGCCACACCGTGAGTAAAGGGGGGCATGTCTAAGGATTTATGCTGATTCAGAGAATGTGCCATTTTTGTGACTCCTCCCCAATTGGCAGCAGGCTTGGACTGGCCTGTAGAGCAACAGGGTAAGGCCCGAACCAAAAACACAAAATGCTAGTGTGGGCCACGGTTTGGCCAACGTGGGTTAGTTTGATGAGTTACTTCACAATGCTGCTAGTAGTGTTGACCAGTGTTACTGAAGAAATATTCTTTAAAACGCATAATTTGCATCACATGTTATCAAAATCTCGCCCTTGGGTACTAGTCAAACAGTCTGCCACAAAAGGAATCAATTGCCATTTGGAACGGTGGGCTGCTTTTTCATTGCTGCCCAAGATAATGGTATGCCCCAGTCTGACCCTGATTGGCTGTGGTCCTAGGTTTGGTGCATCATTTTATGGTGAGTGTGATCTGCATGGACGGAACCATTCATGTTAGCAGCAGCACTTATGCACTGTTGGGTCAACTGCATGCGATTTTCCACTTTTGCAAAACCGAGGGGGAAAACGAGGAGTAAAAACAGGCAAACTACTCTTTACTCCCTGCTTTTGTGCTGAGATTTGTAAAAAAAAAAATGTTTTAAAAAAATAAAAATTACGCTTTGCGGACCGGGTTTAAAATGAATTGTTGTGGAATCAGCCTGTTTCTAGCAGGGGCTAAAAGTCAGGGTCAGACTGGGCCATAAAACTGACTCGGGCACCAATGAAAAAGTGGCCCACAGTTGCAAATGGCTGTTCCTTCCTTTTGTGACACTGTTTGAATAGTATCCAAGGGAGAGGTGTTTTAATAGAATGCGATGCAAATTGTGCATTTTAAAGAATATTTATTCAGCAACACTGGTCAAAGCTACTAGCCGCAGAGTGAAGTAACTCCTCAAACTGACCCACATGGGCCAAAAAAGTTTCCCACTTTGACCAAAAAAAAAGTAGCCCACACCAGCATTTTGTGTTTTCTATTCGCCCATGGGCCTTTTGCCCGATAGGCTAGTCCGAGCCGCTAAAAGTAGGAGTCCAGTGGAATCCATTGGTTTAACGCACAGCATGTGAATACGTGTGGCATTTGAAGGCAGAGGAGGAACGCACAGCAGAAACCATATATCCAGCCCGCCTGCTAATGGGCAATAAATGCCAGAGGGCAGTAATGCAAGGTATAACCCGCTGCCCCTGGATCATAAGGGTGGCAGCCGCCTAGATGCGCCTTGTTGTTGGGTCGTGTGGGTGCCCGAGTTCCATTTTGCCACTTCTGACTTGGCTGGGTCAGAGAGCAGCTTTGCGCCACGGTGACGTCACACCCTTGGGGAACGACTGAACTGTGAAAGACCCTTCCTTGCGAAACCACTCGGTTCTGGCGCGTCTCCCTGGTGAGATGAAGCGATCTGTCATATGTGCAAACATTGCACCTATTTAGCACTGCCCACGAGAAAGCTGTTACTTTTTGCCACCCACTATCCGGCACTTTACCCACATATAGCAGATGGACGTCTGCCACCTTTTATAAAAACCTACGGCTGTGGTACTTATTAGTAATATTTCACACAAGACACGTCGATTTGTCAGCTGCGGATTGAAGAACAAGCGATGCCATTATTTTCCACACCGGTTGCCCCACCTCATAATGACGAGACGTGGCGCCAGCGCTTGCAGGACTCGAACCAGCAACATGTGGATAACAGCAGCGCGCTGCCGCCAGCGCTCAATCCACCGAGCTACTCTCTGAGTCAATCACGCGCGTTTCTTCAAAAAGGCTTTGCGTGCGTGTTCATTTAAGCGCGCGCAGATGTCATCTCTGACATTCAAAACGCAAAACGCAGTCAGTTGCCATAATGGGACCTGTCAATCAGCAGCGCGCGCAGTATATTTAATTGCTCAGACCCTATGGGACGTGTCGATGTGACTCGTTTCACATGTTGATTTTTGCCTGTTGACGTTTGTAGAAAAAAACATATCAAAGGCAGAGTCGGACCGGGGAATAAAACGGTCTCGGGCACCAAGAAAAAAGTGCCCCCCAGATGCCAATGTCAATTCATTCCTATTGCCACAGACTGTGCAGTACACAAGGTCGAGGTTTTTGACAAAATGTGATGCAAATTGTGCATTTTAAAGCGTGTTTTCGGTAACAGCGGTCAAAAGTACCAGCCGCATGGCGAAGTAACTTATCAAACTGGCACATATGGGCCACAAAAGTGGGCCACTTTGACCAAAAATACTGGCCCACAGCGCTTTTTGCGTTTTGGGTTCGGGCATTCCCCTATTGCCCTATAGGCCAGTACGAGTCTAATCAAAGCAGTACCGTTCAATAAACGGAGAGTCCACTGGCGGCCGCCCCAGATAACACATTTTACTAATCTAGCGCTGTGATTAGTCATTCAATGACAGAGCCTTCCAGTGGCGTGTCCAGACTCTTTTGACTGTGGTGGCACAAGTGGGTCGCTGACTTATGCCAGGGTGGCATGAAGTATGAGCACACACACACCTTAATCATAGTTAAGGATAATGAGTGGCACCTGGGGTGGCCAATCAGATTCCAGGGGGTAATACGACCCACCCCAGGACACCCCCTGGACACACCACTGGAGCCTTCCTCATTGGAACCATTCAGGGCTAACAATGAGAAGAAGGGTGCTTTCCTGTAGTTGGGCATGTTATGCTAAGGTGACATTCATAGCTCATGGCAGCATTATTGGGGAGATAATGGCACGATTACTTACCGGTAATCTTCATGATTCCAAGTCCAGGCCTCATTACACGGTAGGCGGTAAGGGTTTACCGTACCGGTAAGGGCACCGGTACCGGTAAACCCTTACCGCCTTACTACGAGGTCCCTTTGCGGGAGCCGACCTTAACGGCTGGTGTAGACCAGACGTTAAAGTTGGGATCCGCAAAGGGACCTTGGTGCTAATTAGCTCCTTCCCCATTCCCATTGAGCCCTATGGGGCAAAAATGGGAATGGGGAAGGTCCATGGAGAAAGGGGGAATTACCGCCCCGCCAACCTTGGAATGGGGTGGTAATTCCCCTTTTCTCCGTGGTGGTACCAGTATGGTACCGGGGGCAACCATGGTGCTAATAGCAACATGTAATAGCACCATGGTTTACCGCATAACGTGTAATGAGGCCCCAGGTCTTCCTTCTCACAGGGCCTCATTACGACCCAGGCGGTAAGGGGTTTACGGCGGCGTAAACAGCGCCGACCCTTACCGCCTGAGTACGAGGTCCCTTAGCGCCATGGCGGATTTAACACCTGCTTTTAGCAGGTGTTAAAATCCATAGCGCTAAGGGACCATGGAGTTAATTACGCCACCGTAATTTACGGTGGCGTAATTAACGCCTTCCCCACTCCCATTATGCCCTATGGGGCAAAAATGGGAATGGGGAAGGGTAAATGGGGATTGGGGACTTACCGCCCCGCCAAGGTCGGAATGGGGCGGTAAGTCCGCCAACCACCATGGCGTAAACGTAGTTTACGCCATGGTGGTAAAGTCACGGCCCAGGCGGTAATTTACCGCCTGGGTCGTAATGAGGCCCACAGTCCTTAAACTATGACATGAGTCCTCCCCTAAAAGAGAGGGGCTTCACAAGCCCACTAAACATGTTTTGCTCTAATCCTAACTCCTCCCCATGAGGATAAACAAGCGCTTGCCACTCACCAAGGCTCCCTGTTCGATAACTAAACAGTTTAGAACTACAATGTTCACTCAGTCGGTGTCCCTTAGAAGGGAGAGATGTCAAGGATTGTGAAGAGGAAGTCCTGGGGCCTCATTAGGAGTTTGGAGGTTACCATGGCTCTATTAGCGCCATGGCTGCCTCCAAATCCTTACTGACTCCGCCGTGGTGAATGGAGCTATTACCGCCCCATTCCAAGGTTGGCGGGGGCGGTAATTCCCCATTCACCGGGCCCTTTACCATTCCCATTTGAGCCCCCATAGGGCTCAATGGGAATGGGGAAGGCGCTAATAACGGTACCGCAAATTGCGGTAGCCTTATTAGCACCAAAGCCCCTTTGCGGGTCCCGTCCTTAATACCTGGTAAAACCAGGCGTTAAGCGAGGACCCGCGAAGGGAACTCGTAGTAGGGCGGTAAGGGATTACCGGTGCCCTTACCGGTACAGGTAATCCCTTACCGCCCACCTCATAATGAGACCCCTGGACTTGGAGTAAAGAGGATCAGCGGTAAGTCTTCGGGACATTGGGCCTCATTACCACCCTGGAGCTCACCGAATGAAGGGGGCCGGTACGGGACTGGCCCCCTTCATTACGGAAGCGCCGATTATGAGGTTCCCTTTGCGGGACCCGGATCAGACGTCTGGTAAAACTTTCCGGGTCCCGCAAGGGGAAGAAGGAGGTAACAATGGGCCAGTTGTAATCTGCCCGTTGTTACCTCATCCCCATTCCCATTGAGCCCTATAGGGGCTGAAATGGGAATGGGGAATGGGTCCTGCAAGGAGGAATTACCGGGTCCTCCAATGTTGGAATGACCCGGTTATTCCTCATTGCAGGAACCCGGTAAATGAGCCCGGTTTGGGGGCAGCCATGGAGCTAATAGCTCCATGGCTCCCGCCAAACTCGTAATGAGGGCCATTACCTCCTCGTTCGTCTTTCTCGTTGCAGTCCTTACTCTATGAGGATGTACCAAACCGATGCCGGAATCCTTCCAGAGATCTAACCAAAGCAAGCACATGGAGGCCTTGCCTTGACATTCGTGCTGAGATAACCACCTAACTTATCACAAGATAAAACAGCATCCCAGACACACTGAGCTAATACCTCCGAAAATGTGAATTATGTCTTGAGGTGTGGGGGCAACAGCCAAGCGCCTCAGAGGCACTCAAAGTCACTGCCTGGAACTCAGAGGAAGTGAAAGAGCACAGTCCTTGCTAAGAGCCCTACTAAGGCTGTGCAGTAGGGTAACCCTGCAGACAACACAGTGCGGAAAATAGAACGTATCAGTACATTGGCTCATTTGCCCCGCTCCAAACTCTTCCAGTCAGGACACCTGGAACACCACACCCCATGGAACCTGTCTGAATTTAAATGTAGCCATGGAAACCAAAAAAAAGGCCTGGCTAGACAACAGGGAAAAGGAAGGGACTGACAGTCTAAATACCAGATAAAAGGAAATGATTTCCTAGACATTTTTATTTTTAGAAGACCTTCGAGATATCCTTCACTGACATATGAAGATGGAGGAGCTGGGTTGTCAATCAGGGAACTACACAATGAGAATTAGCCATGATAGTAACTGCAGGGAAGTCAGAACAACTGCTGGATGAAGAGGAAGGGCATATCAAGTGCCTGTTCTATATGGACGATATCAGAAGTAACCAAAAGCCAGGAGACATGAGAACAAGGCCACCCCTACAAGGATGACCTCAGTGGTTTCAAGGAATGCACCCTTTTGCTCTCTAAACCGCATGAGGAGGATCCTCGAAGTTGCACCTTTTATGGAAAGGAATAGTAAATATCACAATGAGTGAAGCACACAAGGCGAGACCGTCTTAAACGAAAAGAGACTGTCACCATTGAAACTATAACATGCCACATCACACACCAGTGGCAACCAGGCAAGGAGACTTTAGAAAGCTGAATGAAATCTACAGGAGAGGTGCCATCTGCAAAAAGTGAACAAGACACAATTTACAATAATCGATCACTGATACGCCCATCTACGTGCAACATAGGTCAACTTGGACCTAGCGCCCGATAGAAGAGCCAGGTGTAAATGCCTGGCATTAGGAGGAATGAAAATACCTGAAAAGGAACACAAGTGGAGAACCCAGGAGGTTGACCGAGAGGCAGCCCTACCTGGCATGTGCTGTAAGTCAAAGGGACTGTCTTACATAAAATAAATAAGGGTACAATTTCCCAATGAAGGGGCTGCAATTTGTACAAGAGGGCGGAGCAACCTCTGACGGGGCCCGTAGGATCAGAGCTCATCCTCATGTACCTTAAGACGAGAGAGCTGCACCTTGAGGAGGATGGGGGTGCAGGATTCTCTTACTCCAACACCAATCAATAAGGACGAGTCAATGGTTTGGCAAAGGGAAGTCCGTTTAATGACAAGTACAAAAAACGGGGAAACAAATGGAAATCATCAGCGCTGCGATCCTCTGTCTCGCTTCAACTCCCAAATTCTTCATGCAAACATTAACATTAATAGCAAATTCTCGTCGTCATTGACGTAAAACTGATACGTTTGAGCAATTCTATTGGTTGGAAAAGGTAACTTAAGTATAGGTACTATATCTGTATATGGTAACAGAGTGTGGGGATTGGATAACTCTTATCGGGTGGGCGTCTATGCCCATCCCTCTACATCACTCGTGATAGACGTCACTAAAAGTACGACGTCTCATTGGTTCTACTAGCTATAGGACCCTAGATTATTTGGTCCATTGTGATTGGGTCGGTTACACCCCTAGACATAAATCTCCACTTTAATTAGCAGCATGCAGAATGGTCGCCCAGGTGCGGGATGGCCCAAGATTCACCCTGCCTCCCTTCCATCAATCAGTACCTTAGGGCTATGTGTCAATTAGTTGGTTGAGGATGGCCTCCAAGCTGTATTGTTTTATCAGCAAAAGTTATTATGGCATCCTCGGGTTCTGGGTGACATCAGACGTTGGTACCTCTTCGCGCTTGGCTGGTCACGTGTCTGTACACCGTGGATCTGCTTCATTTTCCCTCTATTTGTGTATTTGATTCTTTGTTCGGCCTCGCCGCCTGCCTGGGCGTCCTTATCTCGACCTTCACGGGGCAGGCTTCTATGCTCTTAAGTTTCGATTCTTCGGAGTTGCTGCTCTCCTACCTTCCTTGGGTTGATCTCGAATTCTTAGCCATGAGCTGCTTCTTGCTGAGTTTTGATTCTGCTCTTTTCGTCTTACTTTGAGCTAGTTTATGGATCCTGGCCTGTTCATCCTCTATCATCCTAGGCTTAATTCTGCTTTTGTAAAAATGGAGTCGCACTTGTATAATGTGCTGCTTGAGGTAGATATACAGTTGGCGCTTGCCGCTCTATCCTTCTACTAAGCATTGGAAGCAGTATCGTTTCCTTAGCTTCTTGCATTCCAAGCCTATTTACATCATTATTCGCAACATTTCGTCTTTGTTTATCACCTTTTTGGTTGCCGTTTCTTTCATCTGTGAGTCTGTCCGGACCATTGTGTCATCACCAATCGCCTCCAATAAGGGCCCATTGGGTCTCTTCAGGGACAGTTTGTAAGTGGTCTTCATTTCGCGTCAGCTGCTGATATGGTTGTCTCAATGGGTACCGTGAAGCCCATGGTTGTATGGTTACCGGTGCTTCAATAGGTATACAAGTCCTTCTGATGGGTACTGGACAGAGCCCCACTGTGGCTCTCTGTTGGTTTATTTGCTCCTTATACGTCACATATCTTGGCGAGTATGCTTCTGGTATCTCAAAATGGGTGGCTGGAGTGCAGGCCATATTTGGGACCTCCTCTACACACCCCCTCTGGTCGGTATATCAACCACTTCTGCTTCCTCCTTCGTATTACTCTTACTTGGTTCTTCTGTATCCAATTCTTCGTCTTCTGGGTTTGTACATGATGGTGTGAACGTGTGTTTCTTTGGAGTCCATATTTTTATCACTCCTTTCAGGATTCCTGCTGTTTTTACATGTTCGTCTTTGTTCCAGGTCATAAGCTGACACTGTCCATTTGGGCTGCAATAGATCCATTTTCCTTCATAATGTCTACGTCTTCTGGGATACACACATTTTGTTCCTTCTGGCGCAAATTCGCTGGCCTTCACAAAGTCTCTTATTTCTTCATCTGTCAGGTCTCTCAGCTTCCATCCTGGTTTGACATCAATCATGATCTTCATCCCAATGGCTTTCTTTGCACTTTTCTGGCATTGTGTGATGATTATCTTGATAACACAAAACCATAGTAGTATCATCAATAGCAGGGCTCCCAGAAACTTGAATATGTCTTCCATCCATTGTGGGACCCATGAGAATAAAGTTCCAAACCAGCTGTCATCATCAACCTTGTCAGTTTCATTTATCATCTGGTTCTGTAGGTTTGTTAGTATACTTATGGCTTCTGTTAAGGTTCCATTTTCTTCGTAATGCGAAGGTATAAATGGGCAACACGATTCTCCGATTTTTGCGCAAACACCTCCACATATCGCAGTGATCATGTCAAGCACATATCTGTTCTGGGGCGTCATTAGTCAGATTGCTCTTAGTTCTTCCTTAATAGCATTGGATCCTTCTATGGTAGTGTTAATGGTCTGCAATAACTCCCATCTGGTTATCTGTAACCATTTAGTGTTTGCTCCAACTTGGAATCTTGGCATGATGATTGTTGTGATCACTGATGAGGTGAGGCTGAACTGCCTGTGTTCATATTGGATTGCATGGAATGCTTCCTCTGATTTGGCTGAGAAGTAATTTTCTCTCTTCATTCGGGATATCAGTTCTGCAGATCTCCTCTTCCTCAGGTGGGCATCTGCTTTCGGAAAAATATTCAGGTCACTCTTTGGGATCACTAGTGCAGGAACATGGACATTCACTATTGTGCATATGCCTCCCCAGTTTCTCGGCAGCCTTATGTATGCTTTGGATCCACACGCCCAGTAATGGTCCATATTTACTGCGGTTCCGCAAGTCATCCCTGGAGCTTCCAAGATTCTCCCGCAGTTTTGATTTTCTCCCATCATCCTCGTGCCATTGTCCCTGAAGCACAATTTTGGGCTTTCCAGTGGCACTATCTGCAAGGGTCCTCCTCTGTCTTCTGCCCATGTTAGTAACTTTTGCAACTTTGGCCATAGAAGTTTGCACAGTTTTTGTGAGTTTTCTACTGCTTCCTTGCAGGCTCCAAGAACCATCCAGGCTCGGTATATCACTACTCCTTCTTCCCATCTTCTGGTGAAAGCACTGTTCCCCTAATCTGCATTTGGCCTCTGTTTTTCCAAATTTGGGCTTCTTCTGGGGTTTTTCCTCAGACGTTCTATTCGGGTTAATTTCCCATCTTGTTCCTGCTCCTTTCACTTCTGGCTTTTCATACCTGATCACGTGATTCCTAGTATGAGCTCTGTTTCTTGTCTTAATGTCCTGGACATAATCATCTTCTTCGGGATATGCTGTTTCAGTTGCCCATATCAGTGAGGCATCACTTCCCATGAACTGTCCTCTGGTATTGCACATTGCTACGTGTGACAAACAGTGTGCTGTCGGGACATCAATTTCTACAGCCACGAAGATCTTGGATTTTCCCATGCTGTACGGTAGGAGTGCACACACGAAGCAATCTCCTTCTGATTTCCTTCTCCCAACTTCTTTCATGTGTTGGTACCAAATGTTTCCCAGATGCGCTGTGCTGTCCAGGTAATCATTTAATTCATTGTTATCTTCATGTGGGCTCCTCTTGATTCTTAATGTCTTTCTGCAGTTAGTTATAACTACATCTCTAAACGCGTCTGTGTGACTCTTTCGTCCTGGGGGACTCTCAGGATTTCAATCCATGGTGCAAGCTTTTTCATCTGTGCCATTCGAGTGGACACGATTCTGTCTGCTCTTTCCTGGTACTCATGCATCTTTTCTTTTCTGTGTGCAAGTGCCCATGCTATCCAGCCTGACACTGGTCCTGTATATGGCTGTATGGTAGGTCTGATTCTGGTCCCTTGGGTTGGAACTTGTGTGTTTGTCGACACGGTCTCTGCGGGTTTACTTTTCAGTTCCTCATGTAGTGTCTTCGCTCTAGCTATGAACAGGAATAAATGATCTATCAACATTTGTGTCTTTGCAGTAAATTCTCTTGTAGCCGCTTCTGTCTTCTTGAGGGCTTTTGCTATGCCCGAATTAGTCGGCCTTTCACTTCTTTTCTTTCAGTCTCTCTCACTGTTTTCTGGGGCTGATTGTTTGGTAGGCAGTCCTGTGCTCTCTGCTGCCTTTGCTTGAGGTTCTGCAGCCATTGACACTTGCCCAGGTTCGTGTGCATTTAGTGTGTGGGTGCGTGTAATGGTCAGTGCTATGTTTTCATTCGTTTTGTGCTGACCCTGTCTCCAGCTCTTCTCTTTATTCGTTAGCTCAAGTGTGTGTGTATTACTGCTAATTACATTAAATTTTAGTTCATTTACCTTAACATCAGATTTTCTCAGGACTGGAATAACTATATAGGGTCTAGGCGCTTTTGTGGGACCTAAGTGAACATTATCTGGTGGGTGCACTGAGAATGGAACGCCTTGTGCACCAATAAAGAATGCAGTTCTGATTGTTAATGACAGAAAGACAATGATAATCACTATACATATACACATAATCGTGCGGTGCGAAAGGTGGCAGCATTTCCTTCCAGAGAAGCGGAGGCGCCACTCTGTTTGTGGGAGGACCAGGTTACTTTTCTGGGCCCCCATTTCAATCATAGCAAAATGTCAATGTTTTATTCTTTTCACTCACTCCATTATTGTTTTTTGAAAGTTTGTATCATGAAGTGTGTGGTGCTTCGCAACAGTCCCCCCTGTTGTGGGTGATGATTGTCTCTGGATATGGGATACAGTTCCCTTGCTATACTATGGAAAAATAGATTATACTAACACCTTGTACTAGTCACATTCATTGTGCATATTCCAAATAGGTGAGTTCCCAGTCCACACACCCCCCCCAAATCTGCTTCAATCCTGAGGACATGCTAAAATTTGTTTAATGTGATGCAAAATGGAAAAATGCCAATTAATAAAAAAATAAAGGGTGAAGTTTTTGTCTCTGTCCTCTCGATCTGTCCCTCGGTGGAAAGATGACTTGGTTGGTTCTGTTCCTTCAATCTGTCCCTCGGCAGAAAGTTCATTGGAATCTCCTCAGATACTCTCTTTGAAAGTTGGACAGCTCCACTTGGAGCATGATGCCATGGAGGAGCGTTCCCATATGCGCAACATTAGCTGGATCTCTGACAAAGGTGATGACATCAACCTCGGCAGGTCTCCCCACCATTTCTGGAAAGTCAGTGACTAGGCGAAACAGGACGTTGTGCGCCAGTCGGCTGTTCTCGGGTAACAGGGACATTTGTCCTGCTTTGCCGGGTTCTGGATTACAGGCCTTTCCCTTGGCGTGAACAGTCCCTACACTTTCCTGCTGCGTGGATTTCTACTAAGTAGTTTAGTTTATTCCACAGTTAACTCAAATGTTCAGAGTTTGCTGGATTTCTAATGAAAGTTAGCGTGTCTGTGATTCTTCCGACAATAGCTGGGCACTCCTCAATGATGCGAAAGAAAAGTGTATTGACGAGTTCATCTATAATTGCCTGTGGTGGAAGCATTTGTGTCCTTGTCACTGTATTCCGGCAGGGGAATGAAGGCCTCTGCGATGATGGTAAGTAGTTGCCAGATTACTTTCTTGTTGGCAGGATCTTGGATAAAGTCTGTGACACTGGTGACTCTCCCTACAAGTGACGGATATGTCTCTAGCACTAATTGGAAACAGGACAGCACATCCCTTGTGATATTTCTGCTGGGAGACACCATAAATGCTGCAAAGCGACGTCTTGCTCTTTAATGAGTCAGGATGCTGCGTTTAGCTCTTTAGGCAAAAGTCATCTGTTTGAGTCTTGTTTTCACCGACACTTCAGTGTGATTGATTTACAAGTTTGTGTCAACAAACGTGTTGTGGCTTAGATGCGCAATTGTCTTCTTCACCCTACAACTGAGATGCCTAGAGTGTCCGTTATGTCCTTATCCCCTTTTTTTGCTTAGAGGAACTATCCAGTTTAAGCCACAATTTTCAACCGGGTGCTTTGTCTTGGCTTTGCTGCTCATGCGTCCGTCTTCCTCATCATGGATCTCGTCTGAACGTGCTGAGGTTCTTCCCCGTTGTCTGTAGTTTCTTCGCGTGGGGTGCAGCTGGAGGGCTTTCTCCGATGTAGGGCTTAAATAATTGAGAAAAATCCATGCTCTCCTGCCCTGCAATTTTACTGCTGATGGAGTGCAGTCTTTTACGATGAAAGGATGATTGAATCTCGGCTCGTCCCACCTTTTCCTTGTGTGGTTTTTTATTAGGACTGCGTCTCCAGGGAAAACAAGTGGAATACAAAGCACTTGAGCTGGGTCTGTTGCAGAGTCTTCTGCAATTCTTTGTGCTGTGCTGCACCCTTTTCGTTGCCGCTGCAGCTGGTCTGAAATTACAGTAAGGCTGGATGTCATACAGTTCAGGTACTTTGACAATTCGGTTCCCAGGACCTCTCGGGTTGGATGAGCATCACATCTATCTCTATCTCGTGGGGTCAGGGGGGTATTCATTCTTTTTCCTGTGACTATCTCGTGCGGCGTAAGATGATGGTCGGAGCCCGGTTGGTTCCGAAGAACATACAATGCCAATGGAAGGCAGTGCAGCCATTCCTTCTTTAGAGTAAGCTTCAACTTGGCTATCCTTTCCTTTAACAAGCCGTTGAGCCTCTGGCATATGCCATTACCCTCCGGATGATGTGCCGACAAGAACATGTGCTTTATACCAAGCAACAAGCTGATCTGCTCAAAGACTGAGTTAACAAAATGAGCCCCGTTGTCTGACCTCATCACCTCACACCCCCCCCATCTAGGGAGCACTTCCCTCACCAGGAATTTGGCTGCACAGTCTGAGTCTGGGTGTGTACAGGGACCTGCTTCTATCCATCTAGAGAATGGACACACCACTACAATGAAGTACCTGTACCCGTTACACACTTGGATCATGTCAACGTAATCGACATGCAAGTGCTGAAAAGGCCCATTTGGCCGGGGGATAACTCCTCTCACTACTTTTAATGTGTGCCCAGCGGTGAATTGCTGGCAAATTATGCAGTTCACCATAAAGAATGCAACATGCTCAGCTAAATTCGGTATAAACCAGTCTTCTGCAAGCTTTGCTGCTAGATTCTTTTTTGACATATGTAATGGGTAATGCAATTGCTCCAATGCTATCTTTAGTAGGGCTATAGGCATGACTGGTTTACCAGTGCTGTCTTGCCACCACAATCCGTCAGAGGGGTTTAAAGAACACCCTTGATGTTTCCAAAGATTCTTTTCATCTTGCGGTGCCTCCCCTTGAAGCTCCATTAATTGTGTCTGCCCCATATTACTATAGGCTTCTTGTGTGGTTCGTGCTACCATCATTCTTTCCTGAGTGTACGCCACTTCCACTTCCATGATCGTCTCACTCTTGGATGCCATATGTTTTGCTTCCATGTCTGCTGTGTGATTTCCGCGCGACACAAAATCTGTCCCGTGAGTATGAGCAGCATATTTTACGACCGATATGCCCACTGGGAGCTGTAGTGCCTTAATCAGTCTGCCCAATAAGGCTGCGTGCTGCACTGGTGTGCCATCCGCTCGGAGGTAGCCCCTCCTTTTCCAGCACGCTATGCCTGCGTGCACTGTGGATGTCACATAGGCGGAGTCACTGTACACCGTTACTTCCTGGGCTGTGTGATTCTCAGTGGCGAGTATCAATGCCAATAACTCTGCAGCCTGTGCTGAGTAATGAGATGGTATTCGCGCACTGACGAGTACTCGAAATTCTCTGTTTGCTATGTGTTTCATCACAGCAACGCCTGTGTATCGGTGTCTGTCTTCTTGATCGATTCTCGAAGAACCGTCAATGAAAACGATCTCTCCTCCTGCTAGGGCGTTTTCTTTTACCCTGTGGATTTCATCATAGTATTCTTCGTAGTTTGCTCAGTCATGTATCGGTTCTCCTTCAGTGACTGGCTCAGCTATGAACGTAGCTGGGTTTACTGTTTTACATCGAACTATTTTGATCGATGGATTAGATATGAGTACCTCATATGCAGAAGCTCTTTGAGATGTCAATGTACCCTTTGGTTTCTCTAAGATGGCAAATAATGAGTGCTCGACGTATAACGTCATAGAACATCCCATTACAATGGTTGTCGCTTTCTCCATGGTGAACGCTGCAGCAGCTAAACTTTGTTCACATGGGAACTGGCCTCTCATTACTTGGTCCAGATTCCCACTGTATTACGCCAGGGGCTTGTACCCCAACGAGGTTCTTTGAGCGAGTACTGCCGTCATAACGCTGCCATCTGTGTGTGAGAATAGGTAGAATTCCTCTGCATAATTAGGAATCCTGAGAACTGGAGCTGTACAAATTGCTCTCTTGAGTTCTGTAAACCCCTTTTCCATTGCCCTGGTCCATTCAATCTTTCCCTTTGTCACCTGGACCTTCTTTAAAGCCTGGAGCAAGAGCTTGGTATATGAGCTGTAATCGAAGACCATGCTCTAACAAAATTGTACAGCACCTCTTGCTGACAATATTGCAGTTTTTCCTTGTCAACCTTATAGCCTTTCTCAGCCAGTATAGTCAGTAGCTGAAAAGAATCACGCCTGCATTGTTCTTATGTTGTGCTGCAGATTAGAATGTCATCCACATACTGCAAGACGACACTTTCAACTGCAATATTACTCAGGTCCGTTTGCAGGACTCTGTTAAAGATTGAAGGAGACTCACAGTACCCCTGTGGCAACCTCATGCTTTTCAGACACATTTGTCTGAATGTGAACGACGTCAGATCTTGTGAATCACGATGCAACAGGATTGAGAAAAATACATTTTTCAAGTCAATCACTGTGAAATATTTTGCCTCGAAGGGTATGTTACATAAAATTGTAGAGGGATTAGGGACTAGAGGGAACTCGGCTTCAAAAATATTGTTTAATGCTCTTAAATCTTGGATTAAATGCCAAGACCCTCCCTTTGATTTGTTGACAGGATAAATCACTGTATTACATGATGACTCTGACGTCACCAAGATGCCCTGGCCCATCATGGCGGAAATGGTCTTCGCAATTCCTTCATTCGCCTCCCTGGACATGGGATATTGTCGTGCTCTTGGTAAAATTGCTCCTGGTTTCAGCTTAATTTTTACTTCTCCCACCCCCTTCAGGAGGCCTACGTCATAAGGTCCGGTGGTCCATACTGAGACAGGCACCTGGGCCATGTCGTCATCAAAGTATTCTGGACCTATCAGTGCCAACATCATTCTCTGGGGCACTTCTTTCTTGATAATGTTTACCCAAAATATGAGACTCACTTCTACCCTGGTCTCTTCTGAGTCCGGCTGTTCTTCAAACAGATCGTCATCGATGACGTCAGTCACTCGATACCCTTCTTCAATGGGGATAATCGCACACCATTGTCTGCCTTCATCATCGTAGCCTTCAACTAATGCTATCCTACCTCGCACTGCTGCAGCATGTATCATCAGGGCAAATATTTGCCTTCCTCTTCATGCATTGGTATTCTCGGCCTGAATAGAAATTCGTCAGGAGTTCTCCTGACCTTGTCCGCAAGGCCTGGCAATCCCGCCATAAGTACACGTATGCGAAAAACCTCAGGTTCCAGCGGTAAAGCTCTCATGGCTCTATGTCCTGAATTGGCTCTGATCATATCACACACATTCAAATAATGCATTCCCGGAGTAGAGCATACTATGCCCTCTTCTGTAAACGAGATGGTCATATTCAATTTTGTCATTAAATCCCGACCCAAAATGTTTATTGGGGACTGATGCGAATACAACAAAGGTACATTCATTTCGCATTCCCCTATGGAGATTGGGAGTGTGTCTGTAAAGGGAACTCGACTGTGAGCTCCTGTAAAATTTTGAGTAGCTATAGCCTCGCCGGACAAGGAAAACTTACCTTCTCGTATGCACGAGCGTGTTGCCCCTGTGTCAACTAAGAAGGAATATTCTTTACCCCCTATGGTGACATTCACCCTAGGTTCCCCATTAGGGTCTGGTGTCACTGATAAGATAGAGCACATCAGGGTTCCCAGTGAGCTGTCCTAGTTCATGTATAAGTTTGGTCCACTTTACACTTGTGGATTTTCTCCATTCCCGGGGTTGCTTCCCCTAGCAGTGTTTGTGCCCTGTGACATTTGTGGTGGTGCCTGTTGAAATGGCCCTTGTGGCAAATCCACCATGCACGGGGGTTGAACCCAATGCTGCGCACCCTGCTGCATGCCTGGTGCTTGCTGCTGCACTGTGTGATTCTGTGCGCTGCTCTGTGGTGGGATCGCAGGTGAATTCACCATGCCTGCTCCCATTCCTTGGCCATTTTGCCATGCCCCTTGGCTTCTGCACGAGCGTGCCAAATGCCCTGTCAAACCGCACAGCCAACACACTGGTGGTGGTCGGGCTATCTGTCCATTTGACATATCTGGACTGCCCATCTGCACGTTTTGAAAACCTCCCTGATTACTCTGGAAACCTCCTTGATTACTCTGGTATTCCCTTCCTCTAAATCCCCTTCCCCTTGAGTATTGTCCTACGATACCCTGGCTGTTCTGCTGTGGGTTAGCCACCTGTTGCACGTTCTGTTTGGCTGGGCTGGTCCGCATGGCTCCTTCAAGAGCATACTTTGATAACTTCTTCTGCACCAGCTTTGCTTCATCACCTTTTCGAGTTGCCTCCTTTTTCCGATTCTTTTCTTGCAACAATCTACAGTAATGTGCAACAGTCGACTGTACTTCGTCCCAAGGTTTAGCCTCAACTCCTACCAATTTCTTAAGCTGTTTTTGTACAGGCTCTGGTAACCCCTGGCACAATATGTGATAAAATACAGGTAAAATATAGATTTCATCCAAGATTCATGCGTTTCGAGCACCCACGCGTCTTGGAAATTCTGGATATAAATCAACTGATCTTCTGACGCCTTCATTTTTTGAGTCATTATAGCTCCCATATTGGAGGTGTCTGGGTAAAGCACTCGCAGCGCTTTCCATACTGCTGCTCTGCAATTGTTGAATGGTGCTCTGTCGTGGGCAGTGTTAATTATGGTAACACCAGGTTACCCAGCCCGTGCCCATACATCGTCTGCTCTCTCACCGAGTATGGTAATCAGGAGACCTTTAATATCCCCTATAGCTAACGTGACACCCTCTGTCATCTTTTCTAACTCGTGTATCCACTTCCCAGCTCCCGATGTCAACATTGGAAGCTTGTTTTTCAAGTTCTCTCGATCCATGTGTGGCCATGGAATATATTGCGGTCTTGCTCCCCCCTTTTCTAGAAGCAGAAATTGGAATGCGCAGACTCACTTCTCTTTTCCCATAGCTCTCCTGTCTACCACTGGGGTAATATTCCCGCATCGCCGTTTACCTGGCAATGTCCTCAACCTGTCCACATAGGCGGGCGCTGACACCCCCCTCTGACCCTGGGGTGTTGTTTCGTGTCGGTCAGACTGTGATGTGGATTCTGATGCCCTTGGTGCAGACTCACTAGCGTCTGATTGTCTCACCCCTTTGTCCCTTGGGAGCCGCTTTTCGCGCTGTCTCCCTTCTTCATTTGTCTCGCACTCCGTATCCTCTCCGGAGTTGGACATCGATCGTTCCCAATTTACGCAACTTTTTGCGTCAACATCAGTTTTATTGATTTCTAGTCTGTCCAAGGACAGTCTCCTGCTCCCACTTTTTCGGGTGACGTCCTCCACATCATACAGTTGAGTGCTTTCCATGCGCTTGTCTTCCCCCTCTTCTTGAGATATTCGTTCTAACCCCATCTCACCATATATCTTATCGATCGTTTCTCCTATGCTTCTGATGTTGAAGTCATCCTCAATACTCGGCCCATGAGTGCCTGGTACTGAATCGTACACAGGGAAACATTCTTCAATGTCTTCCCATTCTACAACAGGATTGGGTTTTTTAACTCCCTGCTCCAAATATTCGAGATTGCGTGCCCTCTGTCTACGCTTACGTTCAACATCATCGAATTCTTTGCGCTTCCTCGCTTCTTCTCTGACCTTATCTTCTTCCCTTCTCCTTTCATTTCTACGTTCATTTGCCCTTCGAACTTCCTCATCTTCTCGTCTCTTTATCTTTTTTTCTCGTGCTCTCTGCTCTTCTTCCAGTTTTTCCAGGTTCTGCTTGCTCTGGTCGTAGGCTACGATCTGTTTGCGGCTGAGCTGTTTTCCTTGCTCTCACGATAGGGCTGTTCTCGTCTTAGCCTATCTCTCCTTTTTATCCTTTCATCCCTTATCTGTGTCTCATCAGACCGCTCCCTTGGTCTTACATCATCACTTCCTTTTCCTTCGAGTTTTAACAATATCTGTCCTATCATCCATTCGTCTTTTGCGAATGCTGTCTCATCTGTTTTGTCTTCACTTCCTTTCCATTTCGTTCCCTCTCTCCCCTTATCGAGAGGCGCACTGGCCTGTGCCTGATCCTTCCTCTCATCATCGCATCTCTCCCTGTCCCTCGGGACTGCGTAGGTAAGATTTTTATCCTGATCTTCCCCTTAAATTCGTTTATGCTGAATGTAGGTGACTCATATGCGGGGTTGCTGTACCCCGTAGCTGCCTTGAGCTCTCTTAATGGGTAGAATCCCTCTGACTTACTTCCCTCGGTTTCTGTTTCAGGCGGGGCAGGTGGCATGGTAGGCGTCTCACCCCCCTCCATGCATACATTTAATATCCAATCTGTAGGTGGCTCTTCCTCTTTCGACTGTTCGAACATTTTCCATAGTTCTAGAACAGCGAGGTGTTTCTCTAGTTTTTTCCTGTATATGTAGCATGCAAATAAGTCGTCATATGTTGTAAGACAGCTTTTGATAAGGACCCGTTCTGTGCCCACGGCATAAACATCTTGTGGGCAGTACCCTTAACCGACTCTGCACTGTATTTCTTAAGCTTGGGTGCATGTTTATGCAATTGGTTACATACGTGTGCTAGCGGAGTAATATCATGCTTAAATCTGTTCTTCCAATACTTTCATGCAACCTAACCACACCCAACAATATGAGTGAGCACCAAATATCGCAAGTTCCAATCCAATCTTTTCCCGCCAAATTTTCTTTCTCACCAATTGACTCAAGGACATCAATTCATGTGCGATTCCCTCTCAACTAAAGAATCTCGTAAAACCCCGAATCAATTTCAAACATCAAGGAGACAAATTTCCTTACATGTGACACATCAACAGGACATGTATGACAAACGTTAAACAGACTTGGCAGACACGAGCTGGACACAGATATCTCTGCCTTCTTATCAATACCCCGACATGGAGTTTAAACAAATTCCTTTATGACGTCTTTAATCGTCGTAGTAGCCTATTCTTTCCCTATTATGTGGGACTATGAGTTCACGTTTCCTTGACCGCTATATTAAAGCGCAGGAACAAGGCGTATCCTCTCTCTTCTCGGGTGTCTCCCCCGGTATCCTCTCTCTTTATCTCAGGTGTCCTCCCCGGTGTACTCTCTTTTTATTCAGTTATTCTCGAGTCTTTATCCCCATATATATATATATATATATACAGTCTTGTCTACTTCTGACTATTTTGTTTTCTCCACCTCCCTCCGTTACCTTTCCCCCTACTTGTTCTATTGCCTAAGGACATTTGCCAAAGCATCAATTTTCATTTCACTCACCGCTCGCATCGTTCCTCTCTGGATCCTCGGGATCACTGCCTCCTTTACTGCCATTTTTTGGTCTTTCGTCTGATCCACTGCCCGTAGGAATGGAAGGGTTTATGTTTGTAAAACGGGTGCCTTAAAACCCACTGCAGTTTTTTGGACACGTTTATACTATCATTGTCCACGGGAAGCTTCACAGTCTACTCAGCCAAAATGGCAAAGGACTCGTGATATTGCCAAAGGCCTAGAGTTAATTTGTGTCGACGGTCAATAGGTGTCTTATCAATAATCAAAATTCAATAGTTGATAGTCAAAACCATCCTCTCCGCTACCAAGTGTACAAGAGGGCGGAGTGACCTCTGACAGGCCCATAGGATCAGAACTCATCCTCATGTACCTTAAGACGAGAGAGCTGCAACTTGAGGAGGATGGGGTGCAGGATTCTCTTACTCCAACACCAATCAATAAGGACGAGTCAATGGTTTGGCAAAGGGAAGTCCGTTTAATGACAAGTAGAAAAAACAGGGAAACAAATGGAAATCATCAGCGCTGCGATCGCCTGTCTCGCTTCAACTCCCAAATTCTTCATGCAAACGTTAACTTTTATAGCAAATTCTCGTCGTCATTGACGTGTAAAACTCATAAGTTTGACATGCAATTCTATTGGTTGGAAACGGTAACTTACGTATAGGTACTATATCTGTATATGGTAACAGAGTGGGGGGATTGGATAACTCTTATCAGGTGGGCGTCTGTGCCCATCCCTCCACATAACTCATGATAGAAGTCACTAAAAGTACAACATCACATTGGTTCTATTAGCTATAGGACCCTAGATTATTTGGTCCATTGTGATTGAGTCGGTTACACCCCTAGACATAAATCTCCACTTTAATTAGCAGCATGCAGAATGGTCGCCGAGGTGCGGGATGGCCCAAGATTCACCCTGCCTCCCTTCCATCAATCAGTACCTTAGGGCTATGTGTCAATGAGTTGGCTGATGATGGCCTCAAAGCTGTAGTTTCCTATCAGGAAACGTTATGGCATCCTCGGGTTCTGGGTGACATCAGACGTTGGTACCTCTTCATGCTTGGCTGGTCACTTGTCTGTACACCGTGCATCTGCTTCATTTTCCCTCTATTTGTGTATTTGATTCTTTGTTTGACCTTGCCACCTGCCTGGGCCTCCTTATCTCGACCTTCACGGGGCAGGCTTCTAGGCTCTTAAGTTTTGATTCTTCAGAGTTGCTGCTCTCCTCCCTTCCTTGGGTTGACCTCGAATTCCTAGCCATGAGCTGCTTCTTGCTGAGGTTCGATTCCGCTCTTTTCGTCTCACTTTGAGCTAGTTTATGGATCCTGGCCTGTTCGTCCTCTATCATCCTAGGCTTACTTCTGCTTTTGTAAAAATGGAGTCCCACTTGTATAATGTGCTGCTTGAGGTATATATAGTAGGCACTTGCCGCTCTATCCTTCTACTAAGCATTGCAAGCAGTATCGTTTCCTTAGCTTCTTGCGTTCCAAACCTATATACATCATTATTCGCAACATTTCATCTTTGTTTATCTCCTTTTTAGTTGTCGTTTCTTTCATCTGTGAGTCTGTCCGGACCGTTGTGTCATCACCATTCGCCTCCAATAAGGGCCCTTTGGGTCTCTTCAGGGACAGTTTGTAAGTGGTCTTCATTTCGCGTCAGCTGCCGATATGGTTGTCTCACTGGGTACCGTGCAGCCCATGGTTGTATGGTTATCGGTGCTTCAATAGGTATACAAGTCCTTCTGATGGGTACTGGACAGAGCCCCACTGTGGCTCTCTGTTTGTTTATTTGCTCCTTATACCTCACATATCTTGGTGAGTATGCTTCTAGTATCTCAAAATGGGTGGCTGGAGTGCAGGCCATATTTGGGACCTCCTCTACAAATTAACTACCACAGACTAAAACCCCAAAAGTCTGAATCCTTAAAACAACCAGGGATTGATGAATCTCAATCTAAAGAAACACAGATGGCACTAAAAAGGCAAAAGCCAGAAGAACAGGCCCACATCCTACACATTGCCTGGGCCTAAGTCAATAAAGACAATCTTGTGTTTAAAATTGAAGGTAGTAGCCCACAGAGGCCTGACCAAATAAGAAAAAGGGCCATGTGAAAAGAATAACAAGCACAGAGGCGTAGGCAGGGTAGGGCCTGAGGGGCAAGGCCCACCCAAAATCTGTTAATGCCCCCTCAGCAGCACTGTGTGGGCATTTACAGATATTTTTGTCAGTGCAGTGGGCCCAACTACATTAGCTTCAGGCCCCATTTGCTAGACAATCCTGGCTGCGCCTCTGAACAAGCATTGTGTCTCTGCTCATATCTGCATATGGGGGTGGCGCTGTTGCGCTTCAACAAAGATGGCCACCACACAGTAGCGCTCTTGATCCCGCTTTGCATATCCTGTTAATATCTCCTTCTGGAGTGCAGCCACCGCTCTCTGCTGGTAGGACCCTCGCTCAGGATTCCTGGTGCAGTCACGCACTGGTGATTCAACAGCCTGCGTACATTCGATTAACAGATTGCCAACCACAGGACAACTGTTTGGTTTGGTCTTGAGGGTGCTGTGGAGACTCCTATCGATGGGCGACAATATAGACATGCTTGCCACAAATGTTGACTACTCTAATGCCAAAATCGAAAAACTGTGCACCAGGATGACTAAGTCCAAGCAAAGAATTTCTAAATCCGAAGATTTGATCCTGGAACAGGAATCTGCAGTCAAGACTCTGCAAGCTGAACTCAAAACTACACAGGCCATGAATGATGATCTTGAAAATAGTTTGTGGCACAATAATGTTTGCATCCTTGGCATGCCAGAATCATCTATGATCGTCCCGCTTGAACTCTTCTTGGAAAGAGGTCTCCCCTCAACCCTAGGCAAACCAGTCTTCCCCTCTCATTTTCAGATTGAGCGTGCACATAGATCTTCAGGTCTGAGACTGGCTCCAGGCCTCCTTCTGAGCCCAATCACTGCTGAAATATTTAATTTCCTAGATAGGGATCCTATCTTTAAAGCAGTCAGGGAAATGGATTTGCTGCAATTTCAGTCGGCCAGCCTTCAGGTCTTACCGGATTTCAGTCCCACAGTGCATGCAACCAGAAAAACCTTCATTGATGCACGAAAATACTTGCAGGATAGGCAAATATCAAAATTATACATGGCAACAAGTCTCACGTTTTCACCTCGCCAGCAGACGCAATTGACTTTTGAACTTTTACAATTGGCATGATAAGGCCACATTGTTGAAGGTCTTCCGTAAGAGGCATTCTTGGGTCAAACAGTCAACTGTGCTGATATCACAGTGCTCTCGATCAAAGTGTCAAAGTGGGTGCAGCATAGTGGACTATAGTTCCGATCGCGTTTCTTGCTATCCAGATGCACACGCCAAGGATGTTCTCTTTCCCCATTATTATTTGCTCTGGCTCTTGAAGCACTTGCTGCTCTACTCAGAGAACATCACACAGGCAGGGTCCTTATATTGTTCAATCAGACTGCGGTGCTTAAGTTGTTTGTGGACCCTTCAAGCTACTGGTGACTCTGTCTTCTTCCACCCACTTGCGAGGTGTTCTCAGTGTCTGACCCCCATAGGCTTGTTGGCCTCTCTGGCCTTAGTGTGCTCAACTTGTAGTCAACCCTTCTTGGGATGTTCTCCATATCAGCACCTCATGGGCTTTTCATCTCTGTCCCTCGTAGGCTTGTTGGCCTCTCTGGTTTTATAATGCTTGACTTATATTCACCCCCTCCTGGGCTGCTCTTTTCCTTAGCCCCTTGCAGACTTTTCCATTGGGTTTTACTCCACCCTGGAGTATTTTCACTCTCGGACCCTTGTGGGCCTATGGTTCTGGTTTACCTCCTTTTGGTATACGTCTAATGTCCACCCCTCACGAGTAATGCTCAAGTTCAGTTTCTTGTTTGCTATTCTCACTCACAGGCTTCTTCCGTGTTTTCCACTCCCTTGGGGGGGATTTTCACTCTCGGCCCCTCTTGGGCTTCTAGTTCTGGGCTCCACTCTTTTCGGGATATTTTTTTTTAGCATTCACCCCTTGCGGATTATGCTGAAGTTCAGTTTCTTGTTTGCTATTCTCACCATCAGCCCCTTGCAGACTTCTTCTGGATTTGTGCACCCTCCTGACGCTTCCTCTCTCTGACTTCATACCTTTTTCCTGCTGCGGTGCATGTTGGGAGAGCTGGCAGCTTCAGCTGCTGCATTAACCATGATGCCTACTTCCTCGCTGCCTGGTATTTGTGTTCGGTTCCTCCTGTCTGTCTTCACCAGGACTATAGCATTGGGTTTGGTGGACACTGGAAGACCACTCTGCTGGTAATCGATTGTTTCCTTGGGCGGCCGGCTCTCTGCTCTGCGCCTTCTCCATTGGCTTGACAGTGTTCAGTGGGCTCTCTGCCCACCATGCATTCAACATAGTCCTGCCTCCAGGTGGTTGCAAGGGAAAGAGTCAATCATTTGCACTCGGACACAGGCTGCTCAACTGCAGTGACACATTGGTTCTCTCTCTTGGCTTGTGGGCCCAAGTCTTTTTAGTTCCTTCCTGGAGTGAGAGAGAAGATACCATTGGTCCTGGCCTTCAGGTAGGGGCGTCATCGAAACAGCGTCAGAAACCAAGCCAATCCCCTTCAAAGGGCCCTCCATGTTATGACACGGTTCAGCTCTCATGTATCCTACAAACCTTTTGGGGTTTAGCACAATAGGGAGATATAAAAGCATCTCTGCTTGGCAATGCCTTGTCCCCTAAGGGGGTTTACCCCCAGTAACATCCTGCATGCCCTGTCCCATAGGGAGTTTATTGCGTAGCAGGCTCTCCTCACTAATCCCACAGGGGGTGGCTCCCACTTGGTGAGGAGGGACGAAAGTCCAGGATTCATCACAACCTATGTGATAGAACAAGTTTGCAAACCATCATCTGCCTACAAGCAGAAAAAGCCTCCATTTGACTGAAAAGAGGTTCAAGAGAACAGGGGCGCCCAGCAGTGCATGTCTGAGTAACAAAGGAGTCCACAAGAACTATATGAAGTTGTGTTAAGACTTGATGGTCGTGTAGATGATGAATCCTCCGTCCCCAAGTACCACACGGGCAAGAATAGTATTATAACCGCCCGTGCAGTCTTTGAGGCCACAGGTGTGGAGTACCGTCAGCCTGGAACCAGGAACGCCGGAAGAAAACCCCCTGACCACTGTAAGGCAAGCAACGAGGTTAGGGAAAGGAAGGCAAGACAGTGAATGGTCGAAAAGGACAAATCACACTTAATCTTAACCCAATGCCAGTGGTCAGATACCCTGGGTGTAGTACTGGGCAGGGTTCTACAATGGTCGACGGCGGCAGACAGCAGATGGTGATATGGTGGCACTCTTGATGGAGATAACACCTGATTTCAGCCAAGAAACGTGAGCAAAGTACTGTGATGGGGAAATCCGTAATCAGTCCAAGATACAGTCCGTGGTCAGAAGCCAGCTGGTAACGTCAACAACAAGGGATGATCCAAAGCAAGTCCAGGTGAAAGCCAAGTTCGTTGTTTTTTCCAGAAGTGATCGACAAAGCAGAGGTACCAAGGAGAAGCAAGAGCGGGTCCGTGAAACAGTCCGTGATCAAGGATTCCAGGAAGCAGAAACAAGGTAAACGCTCAACGAAACTTGCCGTAAGCAGCTGTGAAGCGATGTGCGAGCGTTAGCTCGATTCTTTTGAAGGCAGGAATTGTCATGTGAGTGCGTCACGTGAGTTACGCTCCGATCACGTGATGCATGCTCCTCGTCTCGCATACCCATTCGAGCATATTACTTCCTGATCACGTGTCGCTTAACGCAGCGAGGCCCCAGACTAAGCCGATGACCATGACGTGGCGTGGACAATCGCCATGGTAACCGCCACTGAAGGTAAGGAGTTCGTACCGGACATGAGTCTATCTTGAGTTTGTTGTGCCGCCAATAGCTGTAGCCCAACCGCTGTCGGGAGTTACATGAAGACATGTGGGAATGTGGGGAAAGACTGTTGGCAGAGGGGTGTGTGACCGGGGACGAGACAGAGCCCCCCCTAAACGCCCATGACCCTGTGGGCTGGAAGTGTGTTCCCGGTGAAATCGGGCAACCAACTGCATGGCATGGACATCGGAGGAGGGAACCCATTACCGGTCCTCAGGACCGCAACCCACCCAGTCCACTAGATACTGCAAACGCCCCCGAAACAGACGGGAACCCAGAATGGCACTGACCTCAAACTCATCAGGGGTAACCACAGAGACGGGAGTGGGAGGTGAGACAATGCGGGTGGGATCAGGGCATGGCTTGAGTAAAGAGGTGTGGAACACCGGGTGCAACCGCCAGGTAGAGGGGACGTCAAGGCGATAAGAGACTGGATTTATAACTCTGGACACCCGGTAGGGACCAACAAAGCGCGGGAGTAACTTCCGGCAACCAGGGATGTGCAGGTGCCAAGAGGACAACCAAACCCGATCACCCACGGAGTAAAGCGGGGCATCTACCCACTTTTTGTCAGCAGCCGTTTTCATGGATGACTGTGCTTCCCGGAGATGGTGGAGGGTCTGGGCATGAATCGTGGTGAGATTGCGGGCACAGTCATTAATGGCAGGGGTAATGGTGGGCGTGAAGCCAGGAAAGGGAAGAGTGCGTGGATGTTGTCCATAGAGGGAATAAAACGGGGAAAAACCAGTGGAGGAATGTAGTGCATTATCGTAAGCGAATTCCGCAAGGTGAAGGGAATCAATCCAAATGTACTGGAACTGCAGGGATAAACAACGGAGGTATTGTTGTAACACCTGATTCACCCTCTCTGTCTGTCCGTCGCTTTCAGGATGATAGGCCGAAGAGAAGCGGGCATCAATACCCAGTAGTTTAGTGAGGGCCTTCCAAAAACAGGACATGAATTGAGAACAACGGTCCGACACGATGATCTGAGGCAGACCAAACAGACAGAAAACAGACCTAAAAAACAATTGGGCCAGGGACGGAGCAGAAGGGATTCCCTTGCAAGGTACAAAACGGGCCATCTTGGTGTAGGAATCTACCACAACCCAGATTGTGTCGTACCCCTGCTTACTAGGTAGGTCGGTGATTAGGTCCATTGAGACCATGTGCCAGGGCCTCGGGGGTATCAGTAGGGGTTGTAGCAGTCCGAGCGTGCATCCCCTGCTTGACTTACACTGCGCGCACACCGAGCAGGTCTTAACATAATCCTCCACATCGCGTCTCATAGACGGCCACCAACACCAACGTTTGAGCAGATCCAATGTGCGTCATTGTCCCGGGTGACCGTTGATAACGGCGTTGTGGGACCACTCTAGTGCTTGGATGCATGTGTCAGTTGTGGGCAAGAGTAATTTTCCCTGTACGAATGGTAGCCCATCCTGAAATACCGGGTCCCATTCCGACAATGCATGGGGATGTTGCATGATCCATTGACGAATGGCTTGTAACATGGGTAGCGAGGGAGTACAGGCACAAATCACGTGCCCCTGTTCCAACAAGGTGTCTGGAAAGGATGCAAGAGAACCCCCCCCGGGTGAACGGGACAATGCATCTGCTTTACCGTGAACATCCCCTGGTCTGTGTTTAACCACAAAATCGTATGCTGCAAAGAACGGGTGCCAACGCACCTGTCAGCTGTTGACGCATTTTAGCGACGCCAGGTCTTGCAGATTCTTGTGATCAGTGTAAACGACTGTTTGGTGTTTAGCCCCCAGGAGATGTTGCCTCCAGACCTGAAACGCATCCTTGATAGCCAGGAGCTCTTTTTCTGAGACTGTATAATGCGTTTCAGTTGACGTGAACTTCCTTGAATGGTACGCCACCGGGTGCAGGTGACCAGTAGTCGTGCAAGGCTGGGAGAGAACCGCACCGAATGCAAACGAGGACGCATCTGCTTCTACAATGAAGGGGAGCTCCGGATCAGGGTGTTGTAAAATTGGGGCTGTAGTGAATGAGGTTTTAAGAGACTCGAAGGCAACTTGGTGTTCAGTGGACCAATGAAAAGATACCAGTGGACTGGTCAGTGCTGTCAGAGGGGCAACGAAGGAAGAGAAATCGGCGCTAAAGCGCCGGTAGAAGTTCGCAAACCCTAAGAATGACTGAAGTTGCTTCAGGGTCTCCGGGACCGGCCAGTCCGTGATTGCACGAATTTTAGACTGGTTCATTGCCAAACCCCCATGAGAGATGTGAAACCCCAAGATATCGACCTCCTTCGCATGAAACAGACACTTTTCAGGTTTTGCGAACAATGCGTTCTATTGGAGTCGGGATAGCACTTCTCGGACGTGGACAATGTGTTCTTCGAGTGTAGGGGAGAAGAGAAGTATGTCATCCAAGTATATCACGACATAGATGTCTAGAATGTCACTAAACACGTCATTAATGCACCTTTGAAACGTGGCTGGGGCGTTGCATAAGCCAAATGGCATGACAGTGTATGAATAGGCCTTGGGGGGTACAGAACGCTGTCTTCCACTCATCCCCCTTGCACATATGAATCAGATTGTAGGCCCCCCGGAGGTTTAGTTTTGTGTAGATGGAAGCATGGGTTAGTTTGTCTAGAAGGGTAGAAATGAGGGGAATCGGATATCAGTTATTTATGGTGACAGAGTTCACCGACTGTAATCCATGCAAGGGCGGAGATCCCCTCCTTCTTCAGAACAAAAAAAATGGGGCTTGCTGCAGGCGAGGAGGAGGGTCTGATGTGGCCTAAAAGCAGGACTTGTTGGATGTATTCCCTCAGAGCTATTTCTTCAGACGGTGACAAGGAATAGATACAACCCTTAGGTATCGATGCCCCGGGAACCAAATCGATAGGACAGTCGTAAGGTCTATGGGGTGGCAGACCCTCAGCCGATGCCTTGTCAAAAAACGTTTGGAAATCATGATACTACGAGGGTATACCAGTTAGGGCTGCCCCTACCGTATGTGATGTCTCAGATGACCCAACCTCATTGATCGTTAATGAAGCCACCGCCCGAGGGCTCTTGTGGGGTTTGAATCGCCCCCAGACTCTACCAGGCAGAAGTGTTGACAAACATCGGACTCGAACAGAACCTGGTCTGTACCCCAATCAATGAGAGGGTTATGTTTCCTCAACCAAGGAATGGCGATTATGATCCCAAACTGTGGTGTGGAAATGAGGTCAAAAGATAATGTTTCCTTGTGGGTATTTTGGATGATCATTTCCATAGGGGCTGTCTGCTGCTTGATTGGACCAGAAACTAGGGAGGAACCATCAACAGCCTGTACAGGCTCAGGGTGTTTCTTTGATACTAGTGGTAAGTTCAGTTTTTTGGCCAATGTGATGTCTATGAAACAACCGGTCGCCCCTGAGTCAATGACTATGTGTACTGAATGGGAATGTTCTCTGGTAGGATACAATAGGGCATGATCCACGACCGGTCTTATAGGACCGAACACAGGCATAGCCTCAGAGGTGTTTTGCAATATGCTCGCCTTGTCCCCTGTTCTCAAGGGCGAGCTTTCTGAAAACCTGAGTGCCTGTTCTTTGGGCGACAAGGACATTCCTTGACAAAATGCCCATTGAGGCCGCAATAAAAACAGACATTATCGGTTCTCCTGCGTTCTCGTTCAGCATGTGTGATGGGGTTGTGTATCCCTCCTATTTGCATGGGTTCACTGGAAGGTTCGGCCGTACTGGTTGACTGGCTGATAGAAAGGCCGACTTCGGCTCCACGCTCGGTTCTCCGAGCATCCACTTGGAGTGCTAGATCAACCAAATCGGAAAAGGATGCCGGGAGGGATGGCACAACTCAGAGGGCATCCTTCATAGCACTACACAAACCCCTATAGAACACTACAGATTTTTTATTTTCGGGCCAAGCTGTTTCTGCGGATAACTGGTTAAACCGTGTAATGTATTCTATTAGTGTTTGTTTGCCCTGGGCGAGGTCTAGTAGCTCTAGGTCTCGGGACTGTGCTCTGTGCCTGGTGTCAAAGACTTTAGACATTTCGTTCACCAGGAGGTCGAAATCATAAAGTGCCGGATTATCATTCTCCAGCAAGGGATTTGCCCAAGTACCAGCTATACCTGTCAGGTGTGATAGCAGAAAGGGCGCTTTGGTGGTGGAATCATGAAAAGCCTGGGGCCGGCAGAGGAAATGGAGCTTGCATTGGTTGAGAAAAGTCTGGTACCCCCTGGGATCGCCCTGATACCTTTCCGGGGCTGCTAGAGGGAACCGGGTAGGCAAAACTACTGGGACCAGAGGTGTGGGAGGTGTGGAGGGACCTGGGTTCGGGGGCGTGGTATCTCCAAACTCGGCGTCTGCCGGTAATGGATGGCGGGCGCTCTGCAAAGAATCCAGACGGTGGTGGATGGCGGTTGTGGCTGTCGCCATGTCCGTTCTTAGGGCTGTGACGGCTTGCATTAGAGCAGCCACGGGGTCCCCGGCTGAGTCTTCCATCATCTGAATGACTAGTAGGCTTCACAGTCTGTTAAGACTTGATGGTCGTGTAGATGATGAATCCTCCATCCCCAAGTACCACTCGGGCAAGTATAGTATTATAACTGCCCGTGCAGGTGTGGAGTACCATCAGCCTGGAACCAGGAACGCCAGAAGAAAACCCCCTGACCACTGCAAGGCAATCAACGAGGTTAGGGAAAGGAAGGCAAGACAGTGAATGGTTGAAAAGGACAAATCACACTTAATCTTACCCCAATGCCAGTGGTCAGATACCCTGTGTGTAGTACTGGGCAGGGTTCTACAATGGTCGACGGCGGCAGGCAGCAGATGGTGATATGGTGGCACTCTTGATGGAGATTAACACCTGATTTCAGCCAAGAAACGTGAGCAAAGTACTGTGATGGGGAAATCCGTAATCAGTCCAAGATACAGTCCATGGTCAGAAGCCAGCTGGTAACGTCAACAACAAGGGATGATCCAAAGCAAGTCCAGGTGAAAGCCAAGTTCGTTGTTTTTTCCAGAAGTGATCGACAAAGCAGTGGTACCAATGTGAAGCAAGAGCGGGTCCGTGAAACAGTCTGTGATCAAGGATTCCAGGAAGCAGAAACAAGGTAAACGCTCAACGAAACTTGCCGTAAGCAGCTGTGAAGTGATGTGCGAGCGTTCACTCAATTCTTTTGAAGGCTAGAATGGTAATGTGAGTGCATCACTGAGCGCTTCACTTGAGTTACGCTCCGATCACGTGATGCGTGCTCCTTGTCTCGCGTACCCATTCGAGCACGTTACTTCCTGATCACGTGTCGCTTAACGCAGCGAGACCCCAGACTAAGCCGATGACCGTCGCGTGGAAAATCACCATGGTAACCTCCACTGAAGGTAAGGAGTTTGCACTGGATATGAGTTTCTCTTGAGTTTGCTGTGCCGCCAATAGCTGTAGCCCAAACGCCGTCGGGAGTTACATGAAGACATGTGGGAACATGGGGAAAGACTGTTGGCAGAGCGGTGTGTAACCCGGGACGTGACAAGTTGAAGGAAACATGGGCGCCCAGCAATACCTTTCCTCAATAGGAAATCGGGCCAGAGGATCCAGAATTACCTCTTTTGCTCCTATAAACCCACTAGACCACTACCATGGCCAATAGTGGCCCATTATGGAAGAACATTTGGAGGGGTGAGGAGCAGGTGACAGGCTTCGCCAGGCAGTACCCTTATTGCATAGAGCTCACAGCTTTGTAGACACATAAACTGCCCAACAGAAACCATTAGAAAGAAAATAATCTATGATTATGCAGAGATGAACCCTCAGTATGTTAAGACTCTCCAGTGCTCACATTTATACTGCACACAATCCTCTGGCCCAAATGGCCAGGGTATATCCTAAAAGGGAAGAGCATATTTAACACAGAAAACTTTCCATGTCCAAAAGCACAATACTTCCTACCTATTGCATGGTGGAGCAGTAGCATACGTTAACCTACCGCCAGTGCTGACAGACGAAAAAGGCAGTCTCAGTGAGTCAGAGGTGCTTTTAGATCCAGGGGAGGACTAACCACAAAGAGTGGGCTTCGCAGGGGGGCATTGCCAGTCAGACCGGAGAGAAAGAACCCACACATTAAATTCTTTGGTAATATTCAGCCATCTTTAATCTTTTAACATTATTAACACAATACAATCGATGCGTTACTGACATAAACAGGACCCTATTAACCATGAATATCACATCATTATACACAGCAAATTTCAGCATAAATCATGACTCATATTTACAATACTACAGGCAGTTCCCGGTGCGACTGTTTACTCCGCCCCTGGTGTTCGTACAGCGGTGAGGTCCCCCCTACGCCGTCGCGGACCTCTCCGCCATATCCTATGCTGAAGGGTGATCCCAGGAGGCACCCTTCTCTTGTTCGACAGCTTTCCCCTCCTGGACCCCCCTTTTCTCATCCACCTTCCCATCGGATCCCCCTTGCTTGGCCAAAGCCATCCCAGTGGGTAGCAAACCGTGCCCTCATCACTGCACCCAGCTGGCCTCAGGGTCCCCCTGGGAGGGGCAAATCACTGACCACATGGTGCCCCACCTGCCACCTGCTCCCCTTCTCCTACTGCCCAAATGGGCGGGTGGGATGGAAACTTGGCAGAGGAGTGTCGAAGAGTCCAGTCTGGTCGGCGGAGGGAGGTAAGTGTGGCAGCTGCTTCCAGGGAGAGATCCATGAGGCCGCGTCCGGCAGGGTCCTGAAAACGAGGTAGGGGAGCCGCAGCCCTCTCTCCCTTCGCTGACCCCTTATAAAAGTGTCCCGTTCCCCTGTGGCTCGTCCCATTGACTCTGCCAAGGGCGTGCCCCGCCTTGGGCCAGCTCCCAGCGGCCGCACCTGCAGCTGCCCCAACTCTCCCGCCTTACCGGCGCCTTCCATCCGGTCACCCTGCGGTCCCTCCACTGGGGAGGGGACCCGCGCTCTTAAGGAATGTGACAAGGAGGACGGGCGTGGAGGGAAAGCCTTGTCAGGCTGAGAGCGTGCAAGGGCCCTGACCCAGATAGGGTCTGCTCTCATCTCTGCTCCTCCAGCGCAACAATGACGCCTTTCTTGTACATTAAACACTGGATATGTAAAAAGGTCTCGTCTTCGTGCTCCCACATCCGAATACTCCCTTCATCGAGGTCCCCCATACTTCCCCAGAACCATAACAACGTTTTCCTTTCATTGACCAGAAACACCTACTGTCACACCTCCTTACCTTGAGACATAAAGGGGGCGCAGTTCCTGGTCTAGTTCTGATATTTTTCTGCATGTAAGGACCGAGAGGTCCCCCTGGCAGCTTGGCATTGCCTTCTGGGGAACAGGGAATCTGTACCCGCTTATGAGGGAGAAACATTTTGTCCTCTGATGCCTGGACACAGTCCTGGGTGGGGGTGTGGACCCGTCGAGAGATGGCAGTCAGCAGTTTTTTATTTTGCCTCCTGTGTGTCGGCTCACAGGAGAGCACTCACGGGTGGCCGGGTGGGCTTGTGCATTCTAGCCATCCCACGTGCTTGGCCCATATCTGGCAGATTTTGGATTTCCCTCCCCCTGAGCTGGTAAGTGAAAAGGATACAGATAGCTCACTGCAAAAACCTATTATTCGGAATGCGACTTTTAGCGATATTTTAGATTTAAAAGATAATGCTGCTTAATAGGTTGTAGTTCGCCTTTTACCGCATCAAAAACACCACAAAAGGAATTGTATCTATTCTACGACCCTAATAAAAGGGTCCCCAAAAAAGACTCCCTCTCTTGCTTAGGGGATACGTTTGGGAAAGAATTGAGGAGTTTTGAGCATCTCTCCACTAGAGCCAGAAAGATGGCACAAAGTATTGGCGCTCTTTAAAGACACTAGTCCGTGGCAATTATTAGTGCCATTTCTGCTGCGTGTGTTAGAGTAATTGGGACATTTGGTGCTGAGGTTTGGGGCTTTCAGAAACCACGCAAGATCCAAACAGTAGAAAATCAATGTTGCGTAAAATGTTGGGTCTTCCTGTATCCTCCTCTGCTTATAAATGACATATTGAACTCGGTATTGGTCCTGTATCTCAGATCTCTTAAGTTATGGCAATAATCAACTTGGTCACATACCAAGACTGTGTTATCTAACATCATTTTAGATCATACAAGGCCTCAACAGAGTGCTAATAAAATCCTGCGGCGCAACCATGTTTTACAATGCCTAACAGCTCCGAGTATGCACGACTTGCGGGACTCCAGCGTCGCAGCGACCGAAGTACAGATCAAACAAATATTATGAGGGCAGGTCTAGCTAGAAGGGGCAACTCTGCGGATGGTGCAATATTAGAGGAACATATTCTAGAGTGCCAATCCAGCCATAACTAAACTCTGCAATGTACCTATATGCACGTTGGGCTGTTACTAGGTTTCAATGGAACCTCTTGCGATTAAACTCTTGGTTTCCTCTATGGACTAATCAAGCCGGAGCTTTAAATGGTTGCTGCCCCTTCTGTCCAGATAATGCTGAGACAAGCCTTCATTTCGCCTTGCTGCGCCCATAATAAGGTGTTTTACCGGTACACAATATCTGATTCCTATATAGAAACATATTAACATAAGGAAGTGTTCATTGGCTTACAAATATCAGATTTTATGTAAAGAACTGTGGATGTCATCACTGTTGAATATGTATTTAAGAAAAGTCACCCAACTTAGATATATTACATTGGATGCTCTGACATAATGGGCCTCATTACAAAGAGTGTGGTAGAGGGTTAACGGCGCTGGTAGTGCTGCCGGCGCCGTTAACCCTCTATCGCACCATTACGAGGTCTGCTCGCGGTCCCGCTAAGGACGTCTGGTAAAACCAGGCGTCCTTAGCGGGACCCGCTAGCAGACCAGGATGCTAACAACGGGCCCGTCATTAACGGACCCGTTGTTAGCATCCTCCCCATTCCCATTGAGCACTATGGGGGCTCAAATGGGAATGGGGATGTACCGGGTCCGGGTTCCGTAAAAGGGAATTACCGGGCCCTCCAAGGTCAGAATGGCCCGGTAATTCCCCATTCCAGGAACCTGGACCCGGTGCCCGGTATGGGAGTAGCCATGGCGCTAAAAGCAGCATGGCTACCTCCATACTCATAATGAGGCCCAATGACTATAAGGTATATGGGGTTGTGGTTTTACGCATTGTTCCTTCTTTTTTAATGGCAATTGTTTTATTAATATGCTAAATATACATTATGCACTTGCATGAATTGTAATGTTCAATTCAAATAAAGTTACAACGGATGAAATGTAACAGGTGCCTGTTTCCACGGCTACCTAGAGTCGCTATTTAAGATGATGAGTGGCAAGTGCTGTGTCTTGCCAAGCACCGAACCTGCTTTTAAATGTATGGGTGCCAGCAGAAATGGCATCCCAAGAACCAGAATAGGTGTTTGAACCTATGGGTGCAAAATGATATGGCTTCCCAAGACTCTTTACATGTTATGGGCGCCAGCTGTCATGATTTTCATCATACCATGAATGCCAGAGCCTAACCTCCACCCCGAAGGCAGTCTGAATGCCCACACAGGGCTGTGGTAGGTTTTGAGGGAGAGAATAGTGCGGTACCCGAAGCAAAGCTCTGGAGAAAGTTGCTCTATGTGCTTAAATGCAAGAGAAGCCACTACCCCTGAGCACTTGACACACTTACTATTAGGCAGCAATATCCTTGTGGGTCCACCTTCTGGGTGAATGTACGCATCATTGCTTATTACCCATACACTGTTATCAATATCTTCTCTACACAGTTTCATCACTAAACAAACAAGTGGTTGCACTTGCAATATAGTGGGCCTCATTACGCGTAAAGCGATGTGGGTAAAAGTGGTGGTAACCCAGTGGTAACTCAGTTAACACTGTATTACCACCACATTACCAGACTGCCTTACCATAACTTTGGTGGTAAGGTGAAGGATTTTCCTCCAGCAAAATGCTGGAGGTATATCCTTCACCTTCCCATAAAAAAATTGGTAAAATTGGTGGAATTCCCACTGGCGGAATTACCACTAGCAATAATCATGCCAAGATGCTCATGGAGTCCTATGGATGGCAATTTGTGTTTTAATGGCAATACGTATGGTGGGAGTAATAGGGACTTTCATACCAAAACCTATAAATGGTGTGAATACATGCTTTTGATGGAATAACCTGGTATTTACAAGCACTACATGGAAAGTTTACCAGAGTATGTTATTCAACTACCTTGAAGGTCCTCCCACTGTTAAATAAACCCACACCTGACCCAGATGAGATTGACCAACTATCGCCCATCTACGCATCTATCCTTCCTCTGCAATGTGTTTGAGAAGACTGTCACCATCCAGTTGAACAAAAGGATCACTCAGCACAATTTCCTACAGGACTACCAATCTAGTTTCCGACCATGATGCAGCCCAGAGACACTTGCCATCCAAGTTATCAATGACACTCTACATGCCATGGAAAAAGGGAACAATTGCTTACTTGTCCTCTTCGACCGCTCTGCTGCCTTTGATACCATTGGATATGAAGCCCTCCTCAACAACCTCACTGCACACTTTGTCTTCAGTGGAACAGTCCTGCAGTGGCTTGCCACATACTTGTCCAACAGAGACCAACTCACCCAGAAACCTGCATAGTTCCACAGGATATATCCTTTCCCCTGTCATCTTTAACTTCTACCAGTCACATCTGGGAGAACTCCTCACCAAAACACTGACATGAACATACACCAATATGCTGATAGCTCACAGTTGTACCCAAAGATCAATTGCACCAAGAACATCTTTCGTCTCAAGCACTGCAAGTCCCTGTCTCGGGAGGATAGCTCAGGGTCAATGTGCTCGCCTTGGAAACAAGATGACGCAGAGCAACACAGGTTTGATCCCAAGGTCCGCGCTTAGAAACCTCTGGGTAATAAGTGCGTTATAAATAATCAATTATAATTATGAATTATAATCCAAGCCTGGATGTCAAGTGCCCACCTGAAGCTCATGCCTACAAAGACAGGATTTATTCTTCTAGGAAAACATACCAAGCACGCCCAAATTTACATTAGACTGACTGACATAAAGCTTGATTGATTCATACCTCAACTCTCCCTCATTGCAAAATCTCTCAGCTTTGCTATTGACTGTTGACTTTTCGATCCAAACACACATCGCCAAAAAGACCCAAGCAGTTTGTGCTCCTCTGCAAAGTGAAGCCTTTCATCCCTATCCTGAGTTTCAGAACAATCATCTAAGCCCTTGTCATCTCCCACCTGGACCATGGCAATACCCTACTCACAGAAGTCACGGATGCCACCTTTGCCCCCTCTTAAATGAGTCCAGCATGCTGCAGCACACCTCATCACAGGACTAAGACAATTCAACCCCGTTGAACATTCGAGTCATAACCCCCACTCTCAAGGAGCTGCACCGTCTAATCCTTCATGTTCAAGACGGACTGCATCACCTACAAAGCAGTCACAACCAAAACACCACTCTACTTGCTCGAAAAGCTCACCCTCCCCAGAGGCAGCACACCGCCAGAAGCCACAACATTGCAGGCAGGAAGTTAATAAGGGCAATAGGTAAAAAAGCAAAAATGCACCCTGTCTTTGGAACAAGATATCAATGCATACAAGATTGCCCTCTTGCATCTCAAACATCAGGAAGGACCTGAACACACGACTCTTCCAGGAACATCTCAGCAATCACGGATCCCTCCCTTCAACACTGTCTCCCACTCGGGAGTAGCCCCCTTCCACACGCCCCACCCTCCCCTGCATCCTACGTATAACCCCTGGGTGTGTCCCCATTGTACACCGTTCTGTTGTTTCCCAGCTAGAATCGCACTGTGTGAATCCCAAACATACATAGCTGACAAATAACAGCACTTCCTGTATCAAATGACATCCTCAGAATTCTCTGCCACTAACCAATCAGAGTGCTTTACTGGATCACACATGTGTAAGGCAGAGGAGAGAGATCATAGACATCTGTGGATGCTATTGTGGTTCACTGCGTCCGCCTTTTACTGATTGACGTTTTCATGAATTCATTCATTTGGTTGAAAAGATGTTCTTTTGCGGTTGCTCTTTAACATTTGTAAAACATTTTTTGTGTGATTTTTTTCCCATTATGAAAACCTTAGTGAAAACTGCTTGGAAATAAATGTTGTTCAATGTCAGGTGTGAGATGCTCAGCGAGTTATGGGGCTCATTCCGAGTCGGGCGGTCTGGAAAATAAGTGCTATATACAAGGATACCAGCGCTTTACCGGACCGCCTGACTATGGGAGTGCCGATGGGGCACCTGGGTCACCTCCTGCTAAATGCTGGAGGTAAGCTAGGCGCCCTACCGCCCCAAAAACTCCATTCCATGAATGGGGATTTACACCGCTCTGCCAGTACCCATAATCCGGCGGCAATGCCACCGGCTCCGGTGCCGGAAACGGGAACAGCCTTTGCCATTATCCTGGCGGCTCTACCGCCAAGATACACGCATGGTTGTAATGAGGCCCATGGTATTGTTGCCCGTTTTGCTTTGCATTGTGGTGTTTGTAGTCCTTAAACTCTAATGGGAAAAGAACAGCACTAAAACTGTAACAATACAGAATGACATGAGCTAGAAAAAGCCACGACTCCTGGACCACCTCAACCATGGAAGGTTCTGTAACCTAAAGCAATTGACCCCAATGCTTCGCTTTCTTTATTTCCCAGGAAGTCATTGCTTTAGTGCTCGCACACCCAAAATACTTGAGCAGTATATTTTTGAGAATCTCAAACCCCCTGTATAGTGGGGCACCACTCCTAATAAAAGCAGGCGGACTCATTAACAGCAAATAACATCACAGGAAGTAAACATGCTCTAAAGTAAAATAGCCAAAGTGCCTTCAATTGGCTTTTCCTAATTAATCGAAGGAAGGCCCACATGAGCATTTGCCTTCTTGAAAATGAATCATCAACCTCAGAAAAATAACCCTTGAGAGCTAGTTTTTTCTTTAATCTTGCTGGCAAAGTTTTTTAACATGCTCAGTACAGGAAACTACTCTCTAGGCGCAGGACCGAGATTCGAACCCCCAAGACAAACACGTTGCCCTTGAGCTATCCTCGTGGCCCATAAAAGGTGTGTACTTTTTAAACCCAAGGATCTGTACAGAACTATTCCCTGCAGGGTAAAATCCCAATATGAGACGTTTCACACTCAATTCAGTCACAGTCAAATCAAATCTCACAGTTCATGGACAAAGGCAAACCTGCACTGCTCCTCATGCTCGATCTATCAGCTGCATTTGACCTGGTAGATCACCAAACACTTACCACTCACCTCACCCATGCAGCTCATTTCTCTAAACAAGCAGCATCCGGGATCACATCCTTCCTTGAAGGTAGAGCCATGAAGGTCTACTCGGACACAGCAAACGCAGACCCTACCACCATCAACTGCAGTGTCCCCCAAGGATCTTGTACAGCTCCCAGCCTCTATAACCTCTTTACAAAACCCCTCTTCGACCTACTGGACTCTATGGGTGTTGCATATACCAACTATGCCATCACCAAGACGCCACGGCCTTTCACAACATCTATGCCACTATCCAAGCTTGGATGGCAATCAATGCCCTGTGTCTTAACAGCGAGAAGACTGAAATCCTCATCCTTGGCCTAACTAATACAATAACGAAGCTAAGCCCCCAACACGCTGACTTCAACATAGACAACACTACCATGTCTGTATCATCCTCTGTCAAGACTCTAGGAGTTCACATTGACGCAAATCTATCGATGAACAAACAAGTCAGCGCCATAGCCTCTGCATCTGCATTCAGCACAAAACTCATCAATGCAATTAAACCTTACCTATCCACCCCCAACCGCCTGGCCATAGCTAGAGCAACTATAGGTGCCAAACTCGACTATTGCAACACTCTCCTAGCTGGCACCTCAGCCAAGAACATTCACAGACTGCAAACCACACAAAACAATGCACTCAGAGCCGCGATGAGCATCCCTAGAGGAGACCACATATCCCTCGACAGAAGTGAAGCACGTTGGCTCCAGGTCAAAGACCGTATAACTTTGAAAATCCTCACCATCCCACACAGATGTATCTACAAAACCGCCCCAACATACCTATCTGAAGCATTATCCAGCACATCTACACGCTCCACCAGAGCTCAGTACACCAACCAGCTACACATACCACACATAAAGAGAGCTACAGCTGGAGGTCTAGGCTTCTCCTTCATTGCACCAAAACTTTGGAACTCTCTCCTGACCACCCTTAGAGCTGAAATGTCCATCTCTGTCTTCCGCAACAACCTCAAGGCCACCTTCATCAATTAGCATTCTACATCCTCCTCCACTTCGGCCTTCCTTATTGTAATATAATACAAATGTAATATAACTATATTATAACCTGTACATATACTGCAATGTAACTAAGCTTTGTACTGTAACAAGTGCCACGATGTCCTTGGACTGTTGTTCGCTATATAAATACGAATAAAACAAACAAACAAACAGTTTCATGTGGTCTACTGGGTACGTTTACGGCGCCTGGGTGCTTGATGGCAGACACCGACCATCCGTGTGTATACCGACCATCCATGTATACCCTCGACTTGAGTCCAAAATGCTGCAGCAAGCTTTGCGCCCTTTTTCCCAGGATTCCATGCTCTCTGCTGGTTGCCGGTTAAGGCCAGTCAAGGCAAAGGATTGAATGTAAATGTGTTTGCTTGCTCCATGGCGCTTTCTATGGCCAAAGTCCTAATTTTTTAAAAGATAAATGCATCCCCTGTGCCCCTTTGAGCAGTCTGTGCCCCTTCAGCGCATGCCCAGTGCCCATCCTCCAATACAGGAAGCAGTGGACTGGACAAAGGGCATAGCCAGGATTGTCTAACAAGTGGGGACTGAAGCTAATGTAGTTGGGCCCACCGCAGTGACATGAACATCTGTAAATGCCCACACAGCGCTGCTGAGTGGGCATTTACAGATTTTGGGTGGCCCTTGCACGCTCAGGCCCTACCCTGTCTACGCCTCTGGGACTGGAGGGCTGACAACCGTAGTAAAATTGTCAAACCGTTTATCTTTTGAACTAAGAGCTGCAGACAATCATTAACTCTTCAGAAAACGATCTTTCTTTAATGTTTGTGCGGCTTAGTGGTGTACAATTCCTTTTATGACAGTTCACTGGGAGTTGACAGACTGCGCTCTATAAGTAACTTATTTACTTATTTCATTTATAAAGCACACAACAGCCCGGAGGGATCGAGGCGCTGTTACAGGCACAGGTTATTTGCGTTAGGTATTGACATTCAGTATGGGTAAGGGGAGTAAGGCGCAGGAGGAGTTTCAGGCCAAGAGAACAGCTGTGTTGTTAGTGCTTTTCGGAATCCCCAATATGATTTTTCTGCTCTGAGTGAAGTGGGGGTGGGTGGGGGGGCGTTCCACTGTTTAGCTGTGATGTAGTGGAAGCTGGAGCCGCCTACTTTGGTCCGTTTAACTTTAGGTCGGAGTAGGCGGTCAGTGTATTGCCTCTTGGTGGGTATGGTTGAGAGGTAGGGGGACTGTGTTGGATAGGCACTTGTGGGAGCTGGAGAAGGGTTTGAAGTTGATGCGATCTTGGATGGGCAGTCAGTGGGCCTCTCTTCTGGCCTCTGTAGTATGCTCCCTTTTAGGGATATTCAGGGCTGCTCAGAGGGCGTTATTTTGAATTACTTGAGGTTTGTGGATGTTTCTGGAGGAAGTGCTTGCAAAGAGGCCATTGCAGTAATCAATCCTCGAGCCGATGACTGCACGAGCAATAGTTAAGCAGCTGTTTTTGGAGAGGAAGGGTTTAGCAGCATTTAATACCTTGGTGGCATAGGCTGCTGATGACGCAATGGCTTTCACTTGGCTTGACATGGCAAGGGAGGCGTCAAGGTGCACCCCTAGGGTTTTTACTGAAGCTGAGACAGGGATTGATATGTTGTCAATTTGGAAGGCAGTGTATTGCTCATTGAGATATTTCAGAGCTCTTGGTGATCCAACATGCAAGATTTCCGTTTTGTCACGTTTAGACATAGGTGGTTTGCTGCCATCAAGGCGTAAGTATTGTTGAGGGTGTTTGAGTCGTCTGCATAAATCCCTGTGAGTGGGTGCAAGATTTGGGTGTCGTGGGCTTAGTTAGTGTAAGCTATGCCGCGGGAGTCTGAGATATCGAAGAGGGGCCTAGTGAAAATGTTGTAGGGGGTCGAGGATATGCATGGCCCTTGTGGTACCCCAAATGGGATGGGGGAAGGTGAGGCACTGGCATTCTCCAAGAATACCCTCATGACTCTTCCTTCCAGAAAGGACGCGATCCAGGCCGTGGCCATGGAGGAGAAATTGGCTGAGGTATTGAGGTGGTGGAATAGGATTTTATGGTCCACCAGGTCGAATGCAGCAGATAGACATAGGAGGAGAAGTGTTGACGTTTCCTTATCCCGGATCTTGTCCAGATTTATTTTTAGGTCAAGCAAGGCAGATTCAGTGCCATGCCCGGGACGGAAGCCAGATTGCCACATTCCTAGGACATGATTAGTTTCAAGGAAATGCCTAACTTGCAGGTAAACTGCCCTATCAAGGATTTTTAGTAAGATGGGGACAGTTGTGATTGGCCTGTAATTGGTAGGAAAAGCAGGGTCTAGAGATGTTTTTTTACGAGGGGAGGTCCCATGCTTCCTTTAGACTGGCAGACAATGTGCTTGTTGAGAAGGAGGCGTTGATAAATGCTGTGATGAATGGAGCTAGGATTTCTTCACAGTTTTTGATGAGGGGTGCTGGGCAAATATCTCCTTTACATTTTGATGGTTTTAGACTTTTGATTATTCTTAGGACTTCAGTCTCTGATAACTCTTTGAAGAGAAACTGGGGGTGTAGAGGTTAGGGTAGTCGGGCAGGGTGATAGTTACTAGATCGTGGGGGTCCCTATGGTGTCTGACTGGGTGATTTAGAATTTTTTTGTTAAGGGTGTCGATTTTATTGAGCATTGTCAGTGGATGTCGGATCATCAGGTTTCTTCCTTGGCAATGGTGGGGATGGGTGCGGGGGGTGATGCTGGAGTTTCTAATTCACAAAAGATGGTAAAGAGCTATATAGTGTCTGATTTGGCATTGCATATTCTGGCATTGAAGGAGTTGGATTTTGCTGATATTATTGCCGATTTGTATTGTTTCGCGATTTTGGTGTAGTCATCTTTCAAGGTGACAGTAGGACTTTTAGTCCACGTTAGTTCTCGCTGGTGTTTTTTTTGTTCCTTCCGCAGTACTAGGAGGTTGGGTGTGAACCAAGAGTTGGAATGTCTGATGGGTTTAGTAAGGTACCAACTTCCTATTTTCTGTCTATTTTAGTAAAATGGGTGCAAATGAACAGCATTTTCAGTGGGTTAGTCCTCAGTCACCGTTCCCCCAGAATGTAGGAGTGCGGATGGAGGACAGGACAGGACAGGAGCTAAACATAGATGACTCTAGGTCAAGACACATCCTACTGCTCTCCTTGACCCCCAATTAACCCCTTGACCAATTTGGGACATTGTATATTGTTGTGTAACTAACGAGGGAACAGAATGAGGCGGAGCCTAAGCTTAACAACATTGCAAACTGGGGCCCCAGACATCCTGGTCAGTGAGAAAAAAGCCTGTATACCTCCCCCTCCCCCCTGATCATGCATTATTGCTGTATGAATTGGGAGCACCTAGAGTCAATTTGGTTAAAGGTGCATTACTCAAAAAGCCTCCATTTTACATGGTTTATTAGACTATGGCATTGCTCCCCACAAACAGGGGCCATAATTAAGGTTTCATGAGCACGAGCTAAAAGTATCTCCTGGGTATTGGGCATCACCTAGTAGGCAGGATCTGCAGCTACAGAACCAGAAGATAGTACATAGCGTGCTGCAAATCTAACATTTATGTGCAATGCAAACTTGAACGTTCTGTCCATTATATACAATCCATGATGCTTTAAAAGTCTTCTAGATGTCTCTAGTGCTTCTTTATGGGCATTCCCAAACACAGGAAGTGAATGTCAGATAGGTTTGCTTCTATGGTACTGGGTAGTCTCAAGAGACAAAACTAGCTGTTGGTGTCAAGCTAACCAAGCTCTCGAGGGCTAAACAGCTCCCATCTCCCAGTAATTTGGAACCCGGGTGCATATAGATAACTCCATAGGAGGAATTGTCCCTTCCTTTGCTAATGGCACCATCACCGGTGAACCATAATTCTCTTGAATGTTGGCGGTAGAGCTATCTTCCCCTTTCCCATGCTATTCTTTCCTGACCGGTCTCTGCCCGCTTGTGCTATTCACGTCTCTTGGTGATCACCACCAGCTCATTATTGTTTCTTTGAACATTTTTATGGGTGTTGGCGGAGGACAACCCTGCCCCTTGTACTTTCCTTTGGTTGCCCAGACCGCTGCTCTGAGAAATGTCCTCAAATACATTGATTTACTGTTGCCGCTCTCCCAGGCGCGACATCAGGCATTTCCACTTTTTCAATTGAAATGATCCACCACAACCTGGGAGCCCTCTATGACTCTGGGCCTCATTACGAGTATGGAGGCAGCCATGCCCTTAATAAAGGCATGGCTGCCTCCATACCGGGTTCCAGGTCTGGGTTCCTTTAATGAGGAATTACTGGGCCATTCCAACCTTGGAGGACCCAGTAATTCCTCATTGAAAAAACCCATCCAAATTCCCATTTGAGCCCCCATAGGGCTCAATGGGAATGGGAAGAGAGCTAATAACGGGCCCGTTAATAATGGGCCCGTTATTAGCTCCCTTGACCCCTTGTGGGACCCGCTAAGGACTTCTGGTCTGACCAGACATTCTGAGTGGGTCCCGCAAGGAGACCTCGTAATAGGGCATCCTGTAATGAACGGTGCCGGTCCCGTACCGGCACCATTCATTACGGGAGTGCCAGGGTCGTAATGAGGCCCTCTGACAAAGTATTCATTTTTTTTAGCAACGTTATTTATTCGAAGGGACAGACGGAAAGTAGCATTACAATTGTATTTGTGGTTCGCGGTTAGTGGTTTCTAATGCTGTATTCATTCATCATAATTTGCTCATTACCATGTTGCTTATTCTTAAACCTTTCATTTCCCCACCGTCAATCATAATAGTGCAAAGTATTAATATAGGCTTGGCATGTATATGCCAGAGAGAGTGTTCTGCATATAGGTGATAAAACAGAGCCATGTCGCTGCACATGGCCTATATTTCTCTGATGAAAGAGCCTTATTTTCTCGCATGCCAGGATCAACCATGTTTTCCCCCACCACAACGCTATAATTGAACCTTCTGGGCCTTTCCAGTTTCCAGTTGTGTGCCAGTGGAATCTTTGCTGCCAATAGAAAGAGGGTGATGAGAGTAGCTCTGCTACCCCTGAGCGGGTAAACGCCATCCCCCCGGTCTCCCAACTAAATAATGAATGGGCCCATAGGTAATGTAACAGCAATCATACATTTGATATGTGAAATGACCTTTTTACAGAATGTTTGAGCTTTAGGACACAGCCACCACGTGTGAAAATAGTGGTGGCTGTGAACACCCTCTTCAGCAAGCCGTGGGGCATTAATAGTTTATTCTGTGGAGTTTTTCTGGGGATAAGTACCATCTGTAGCAAAACTTGAACTGACATTCCTTGTCTATTGTGTACATAGCCTATGTGAAGAGTCAGAAATGAAAGTCAGACACAAGGTTACCATGTTCTTGGTTAAAGACTCTTATTAACACAAACAAGGTTGGGCAAAGGCCTCTCTGACCCTGCTCTAAGAGGAATTTCCCTACCTAAAATTAAAATTAAGGATCTGTCCATGTTAGGATGTCAAAATCAAAACTGTCCTTGTGTCCAAACTTTCTATCCTGACCTTCACACTACAAATCAAAACTATAAGGTGAAACGGAAAATGTCTTTAACCTGGTGATTGCAAAAAGAGTTAATAAAGGAAAAATAGAACAGCTCCAACTTAAAAGTTCTCCAGGGTAAAAGAGCCTGTGTTCCAGAGAGTGGAACTTCCCTAGGAATATTTCTCTAACACAAACGTTTTCCAAGGCCAAAACCTTTTTGTCCCAAGGGGAAATTCCCTTCCCCAAGATTCTTTCTTACCATCAGTGATTCTTCAATACAAAGTTCCCCAAAGTCAAAACAAGATCTTATTTCCAGAGGAATTCCCTTCTCCCGGATTTTGTCTCATGAAAATGAACTATTCAACACAAAAATGCATGCATTGGTTGCAGAGGTTAATTCCCTTCCCCCAGATTCTTCTGTAATGTCAATGATTCTTGGTCTAACTGTTATTTTGGTTCTTTCTTGGCCCACAACAATCCTGTTAGTTACAAAGCTACGCATCCTTGTAGCTCCTTCTTTCAAAAGTTCCTCTTTGTTCAGCACAGTTTTATATCCTTTCTTAGGACTTCTTGTAGATTTACAGCTGCCTGTTATACTCCCCTGCCAGGACTTCTCATACACTTGCATCTTCCTGGTTTACTCGCCTGCTAGGACTCCTTGTATTCCCAGATAACAGTTCCTCTTTTACTTCCACAATTGCATATATCTTCTTGTGTGTGGCAGATCTGGTTAATTCAACATTCGCTCTTGGTTCCCCACATATTTGCATTCTATGCCCTCATATATGGCTGGGGTCTTTAATGTCACTATGCCTCTTTGGTTTGCACTCAGTCTCTTTAATGTCTCTCTTCTGCGGCTTCAATGTTTACAGTTTGTATTTGGCTTGGTCTCCAAAACACTACAGGGTACCCACTCTGCTTGGACTGACGCACCCACTTTGTGTGGCATATTTGGCCTCTTTTGCGCTTCCGCAGCAACGCTTTGCCGCCTGCTTTCCACTCTAGACTGCCTTCACATCATTCTGGTTTCTTTCATGGCTTCGTGTCAGTACGGCTGTTTTGCTTCCGTGCCCCGGTAGGTGAAGCGATGCTTTCTCTGGTTGCCAAATGCCCAGCAATTTCCCTGAGGTTCGCGGCGTCTCTGCAGTACATTCTGCTCACACAGCATTCCTCTGCTTTTCTGCTGGTGAGTCCCTTGGCTCCACCACACTGGTTCGTGCCTTTCAATTCCACAAGCCTCGCAGAGAGGTGCAACGACTTCTCCCAGACCGCAGCCTTTTGTCTTCGATCTTTAAAAGTCCCACGCACATGTGCATTTTGAAAACAACTAGAACGTTTATTGAGTTTGAGGCTTCTTCTCATCGACATAATTTGCATCCTCCTCCTTGTCCCAGTACTTGGGTAATTGTGGGAGATGTAGTCCATTGATGTGAAACTGATGCAGATTACTTGAGAAACTACTTTCAACGGTTCCACATGATGGACCATTTCCATATGGAGGATAATTAGAACTAGAAAAGGTAGTCTTGGAGCTTTTACCTTTTTACACCCGAGATGGCAGTTTGTCCTAAAGAGTTTTGGGAAAAGGTTTTCCTATTTTTCCTATGAGGGGCGGGGGGTATGGATGTATGGCAACAGGCCATTAAGGTATTAGTTATAAAGTGGTTTTCTTTATAGGCAAAAGGGAGATACCATGTCTCATCCAATGAAGCCATGACATCTTCCCGGAGGCTGTCTTCTCCTATGTGATCCTCCCTCAAAAAGCCGCCCCCCAGGGTCAGGATCAGGTAGCGGCTGCTGTCCCCATGCCACACGGGAGGAGGCTACTGCCGGGGACTCTGTGATGGCTCCTTGGATTCATCACACCACCTTGTGGTTACACTCCCAGATGTGTCACTGAGATTCCTCAATAATTTTGCACCCTGAATCCCGCTCCCAGCTTAACATGTATGGTAGTTTTTTCTGAGGATCAAAGCGGTCAAGCAGTTTGTAAAGAGTGGAGATTTTTGCCTACGTCAGCCCCGAAAGGTATGTGAGCTCCAAGGCATTTAAAACTTGACCACCGAATGGCAGGCCCAGTGACGGAATTGGGAATACCTAAACCTTTCATTTTGCTACAATGAGAATATCCTTTTGCAGGCCTCAAATGTGTGTAGAGTGAGGTCTCCCTGCGAAATAGTTGTCTCAGTTCCTTCAAACCCTCTCAACCCATTGGGTGAAGTTGGATTTTTGCATGCCTGGCGTAAAGTCGTGGTTGTGAAAAAAGGGCCACAATTGTCCTAGCCATCGACGGGTTCCCCATCGGCGTGTTGCTGTATTCCAGTATTTCAACAAGTGGTTTGTGGAGGACAAGAGTGCAGATCTGGATGGCTCTTGGGCCGCGTTTGTAAAATGAAGCTGGGATATGGGGATACGGGTTGATGCCTGTTCCATTTGTAGCCACCTGGAGCATAAAGGCAGTTTTCGGCAGGTAATGACGAGTGATAGTTTGGCCGCAAGTAAGTAACAATGAATATCAGAACCCCTAGACCACTAGGATCGTGTTTCTTAATAACACTCTTCTCGTAATTCTGGGTCTTCTGCCCTGCCAGATGAATGCGAGAACTTTCCTCTGGAGTACATGTATTCTGGGTAAAGGGATAGGGACTGGGAGAGCTGGTAAAGCTTTTTCGGCACTATGTTCATTTTTATGACGGCCACTCACCCCAAGCAGGATATTTGCTGTTTGTTCCATTTCTGCAGCTCTTTTTCCACTTCCATAAATAGGGGGGGGAAGTTAGTTTCATATAGTGTTTTAGGATCTTGAGGAATTTTAATCTCTAGGTAGTTAATGTGATTCTGCTTCCATATTATTGGGCATACGACTGATAGAGTGTGTAGTGCTACCGGCGAAAGCGCCATGGACAAACCGTGCGATTTAAAATAGTTTACCTGAAACTTGCCCAAATCTCGTGAATTCTACCATTAAGGCTATAGTTTGTTTGTTTGTTTGTTTGTTTTATTTCTAATGCGCTCCAGACCCGTGCGTAGAAGGGCGCAACAGGTAGGATAATGCGAAGCTTACAAAGTTACAAATTATACAAGATGCAATAATACTATACAAATTATGCAAGATACAGTAATAATATACAAATTATACAAGACCGGTGTCGTAAAAGTCAGCGAATTGCATAGGAGATGGTGCAGGTAACATATCATAGTTCAGCAGGAAAACAGGGACCAGTGTCGTGCCTGGGAAATAGCGTGGACCGGTAACTAGTGGTCGTTAGAGATAAAATGTTGGATGGCGTTCCTTCTAAATAGTGGGTAAGGTTGATCTGCTCTTAAATTGTTTGGTAGTAGATTCCAGGTTTTAGCAGCCTTCACAGGGAAGCTATTGACACCAATCGTAGTTAGTTAAAATCTAGGTACTACTAGACAGTTGGTGTTGGTAGCTCTGGTTGGTCTGATAGAGGTTTTTTTCTGTATTTTGTTCATGAGGTTGCTTGGGACGGCATTGTTGAGAGCTTTGTGTGTCAAGGAGATCATTTTTAATTGTATTTTGTGGTTTGTGTATAGCCATTTGTAATGAAGTCTGGTGGTGGAAATGTGTGCTCTTTTATTTATGCCAAGCGCTGCTCGCAAGGCGTTATTTTAGAGCGTTTGTAGTTTCTGGATGGTTGATTTATTAGCACCACTGTAGAGAGCATTACAGTAGTCAATCCTGGAGAGAATAAGTGCTCTGGCCAGGATCATGCAGCTATTGTTAGAAAGGAAGGGCTTACCTGCTCTTATCAGTTTGCAGGTATAGGCGGTGGTGGAAGCCAAGGATTTAAGCTGTTTGTCAAATGAAAGTGTGGAATCCAAGTAGAAACCAAGGGTTTTTACTTCCTTGGAGACCCTAATAGGATTTCCATCGATATTAAAGGATGAGAATTCCTGGCCTAGTTTTTTAGTATTTATGTGTGTTCCCAAGATTGTCAACTCCGTCTTGTCGTCGTTCAAGCACAAGCCATGTGTGGCCATCCATGCTTGAACAACGAGATATACCCTGTTCACCAACTCTGAGTCCATCCTATGATCCCCGTAAAGTGGGAGGAGAATCTGTGTATTATCTGCATAGTTAGTGTAGGTGATACCCAGAAGGTCCAAATCGTCGAACAAGGGTTTGGTGAAGATATTGTACAGGGTTGGCGAGACACAGGAACCCTGGGGAACGCCACATAATATGGGGCTAGGGTCAGCAGCAGCCGATGGGGAAAATACTCTCATTGTTCTTTCGCTGAGGAAAGATTCTAACCTCTTGAAGGCCTCAGGAGAGAAGTGGGCAGCAGAGTCCAGGTGCCTGCAAAGCACCTTATGATCGACCAAGTCGAATGCGGCTGAAAGATCAAGTAAGAGCAGAAGTGCTGTTCCACCTCCATCCCTCAGCTCATCGATTTGCATCTTTAAATCGATTAGGGCGGTTTCCGTTCCATGTAATGGGCAGAAGCCAGATTGTCTAGCTCCTAGGAGCTTGTGCAGGTCAAGGTGTTTTTGTATCTGGATATAGGCGGCTTTATCCAATATTTTAAGGAGGAATGCTGTAGTAATGGGGTGATAGTTGGTCGGGATGAGTCGATCTAAGGTCTGTTTTTTGAGAAGTGGGAGCACCCAGGAGTGTTTTAAATTAGCTGGGATAGTACCTGATGTGAAAGAGGCATTAATTAATTTTGAAATGATAGGTGAGAGGTCTCTGGCAGCATCTTTTATTAACTGTGCTGGGCAGATGTCGCCCTTACAATTGGACGGTTTGAGTGAGAGAATGATTTTTTCTACTTCTAGAGGAGACGTTTTGGAGAAGTGAAATTTGTTGTTTGCCTCAGGTGAGTCACTGTATGTTGAGGTATTGGGGGAATACTGTAGATTGAGCATATCTTTTTTATGTTGTATTTTGGTTTGGAGTGTGTTAATTTTGTTTGCTAGCGCATTTTGGATGTCTGCGCACCAAGTCTTATCCTTGGTAACTAAATCTGGTGTGGCTATTGGTGACTCAACTTCTTTCAGTATGGAGAAGAGTTCTCGCATGCTAGAGTTTGAGTTAGTGATCCGTTCATCGTAGGAATTCTTTTTGGCAAGGTGCACTTCTTTTTTGAAGTGTGAGGAAATGGAGGTTAATTTTGCTTTATTTTCGATTGCAGGATATAGTCTCCAGGAGTTTTCACTTTTTCTTTTTAGAAGTCGTAAGTCTCTTAATTGAGGCGTGAACCATTTGTTAAGGTGCGCTTTAGGTTTACTTTTTCTAAGTTTGAGCGGGGCGATTTTGTCCAGTGTGTTGAGCATAATCTTATTATATTCTTGGACTAGAGTACTAGGGTCTAGATTGTCAGGTAGAGCGTTTAGCGTAGGTAGGATAGCAGGGATGACTTTTTCCACTGTAATGCTTTTTTTATTTCTAGTTAGACATGGTGGTGCTAGCCGTGAGACCGTAGGAGAGGGTCTGACTGTAGATAAGTTAAAGGCCACGAGTGAGTGATCTGTCCATGATTGAGGAGAGATGGAGGTGATGGAGACTGTGCAATTGTAGTCCGCTATCCAGTCCAGTATTCTCCCTTTAGAATGAGTGGGTTTGTTGACTTTCTGAGACAGGCCTGAGGCGTTGATGATATTGGCTATATCTAAGGCTTGTTTGTCCATAGGATCATTAAAGCCAAGGTTAGAATCTCCTAATAATAGAAGCTGGGAAGTAGGTTTAAGGTTGTTGGTGATTAGACTATACAAGTCCTCCTCAAAGGTGCCGAGAGGACCTGGGGGTCTATATATTAGGTGGATTGTGAGAGTTTGTATGTTGTTTATCTGGAATTTAACCGAGATATTTTCACAAGATTGTAGGATTTGAAGAGGGGATTTTCTGAGAGAGAGGCTCAATTTAGAGATAATGGCGATTTCACCACCTCGTGAGCCGTCCCTATCTTGTCTTGTTATGGTATAACCTTCTGGAATGGCTAACATTAATGGTGGGCCAGCTGCCCCTCTAATCTAGTTGACCCTCTAATCTCTGTTCATGTAACCATAAAGTCGTCAGCATATAGAGCAGTAGTCTTCAAACTTCTTAAGACCGAGCCACCACTTGGCAAAAACGTCTATGGGCTCAACTCGTAATATTACCGGCACGTGGCAATGGGCAATTACCAGGATATGCCCTGCCCGGCAGATCCGGTAATTACCCATCACTGCGTGCCGGTACCCATTACTCCCCATTTCCATTTGAGCCCCATAGGGCTCAATGGGAATGGGAATGGGGAGGTCGTATGAACCGGCACCATCCCTGAATGGTGCCGGTGCATCCTTCGAGTTGTGCTTGCGGGAGCCGGTCTGCCTGCCAGGTCAGACCTGGTGGGCAGAAAGGCACACGCGAGCATAACTCGTAGTTTGCCGGTCCGGTAGTAACGGTGCTGGTAGCTTAACGGCACCGTTACTACCGGACCGGCAAACTTGTAATGACCCCCTATATCTGGGCCCCCTCACCGAACGAGGAGGCTACCGCATGGAGATGGGTAGTCGAGTAGGGTGGAGGTTGCACACAAACATACTTTCATATCTCATTCCATACAGGAATACAGGAGAAGCTTGTACATTTCCGGTTTACATTGTACTACCAGGACTACAAGCCAAAAATGTAAAGCAAAATAAAGACCTGGATTAGCATCTAACAAATGGAATGGAGCATGTTGCCATGTATGCATCATGGGGGTAAAAGTGGGGCAGACCACGGGAGGTGGTTGATGTGCAGGCCACCAGCCCCTACTCTCATGTATGCCTCTCAACTTGTTGAGCCTCTGAAAGGGGTGAAATTAGATATTTTGGAGGGTGAGACCATTGAGGTCCATAAGAGGTATTTAGTTTGTTGGCAAGGTGAAGACTTGGCAAGAGAATCAACAGCTTCCAATGAGTGCGATTGAAGAGGGTTCTATATGTGGCAAGAGGGCTGGGTGCACATGTGGCAGAGTGTTTTATTGTAGGTGGGGCAGCATAGAAGCAATCATGATGGCAAAAGGCCAGCCACTAAGTATTATATTCCCACAGCGGGATGCAGCCAGGCTGGTTCACAAGAATATTCCATTTTTGCTGCTTTGATGCATTGTTGTCTGCCTTCTCTCTACCTCCCGCCTTCATTCTCCTTCCCCTGGCCTCTCTCTATGCAAGCCCTCACATTTTCCCTCTGCCTCTCATGGTCTTCATGCTCTTAACTTTCTCGCATCTGCTCTGCCGCCCTTCTTTACCTTCCTCCATGATCTGCCCTGTCTCTCCTTACTCGGTTTTACGATCTTCCTCTACTGTTCTTTCACCTTCCCTTTGTACTCTCAATCCCGTCTCTGCTTTACACCTTCTTTTCTGTCTCTTTTCTCACTCTGCTCCCTCACTCCCTCCAATTCCACTTCTCCTCTCTCCCTCACAGTCTATCTCCTTTTTCTCTCCTACTGTCATACCTGCCTAACCTCTGGGTTTTCCCCAGAGACTCCGGGTTTTTAGCCTCTTCTCCGGGTCTCCGGGAAGACCCTGGAGTCTCTGGGTTTGTTCTGCAGTTTCCGGTCCCGTCCAATACTCCATCCGATTGGCTGCAAATGACCACTGCCGGTAGCCAATCGGGTGGAGGTGTGGGCGGGACCAAAAAGAATGCAGACTCGAACAAAATAAACATAGAATACTGCTTTCAATCCGGAGTGAAAGCAGTATTACCACGTTTCTTTTGATCATTGCTTTCATTCTTTTTCTCCAGTTTGCCTTGTTTTAGTCGCCCCCAGATGCGAACGCTAAATACTGCTTTCAATCCGGTGTCATTAAAATGACACCGGAAATGACACCGGATTGAAAGCAGTATTGCCGCGTGTATTTTGCTTAAGCTTTCATTCTTTTTGGCCAGTTTGCCTTATGTTTTAGTCGCCCTAAATTGAAGAGCGGCTAAAACATAAGGCAAACTGTCCAAAAAGAATGTTAAGCAAAATAAACCTGGTAATACTGCTTTCAATCCGGTGTCAAGCAGTATTCTGCCATTCTTATTTTTCCAGCTTTCATTCATAAGTCACAGGGAAAACCTTTGTATTGGTTTTTGGAGTTTAAAGCATGCAAATATTTTAACGTTTTCAAAAATACTATTTGAAGAAAATATCCTCTCTTGGTTTTGTGTGTTTATTGATTTTATGGCAGGCGTACGCCATTCGTCCTGTGCAATTCGGGTGGTTATGAAATAGCCAATTGAATGACATTTATTGCATTCCACTGTAAAGTGCAAACTGCACATTTAGACATGTGGGCGGGGCGTGCGGGTGGTGCCGTGTGCAAAGGGGCGGAGTCTTTTGTAACTCTGGGCAGGGCATACATCTCAGGGTTTTTGATTTTCATATGTAGGCAGTTATGCCTACTGTCTCTTCATGTCTACACCAGATGTTCGTATTTGGTGATATGGCTGCTTTGCATTCGGTCTCTGTCTTGCGACTCTTGTTTTTTTCTGTCGCCTTTCTCCTGTTAACCCTCTGCGCGCTTTCCATTCTCCCTTCTGCCTACCCCGGGCCTAATCCCTTTCTGTCCCTTCTGTTTTAGGCCCCTCTGGCTGCATCTCCCAGCCACACTCTCTCCCCTCCCATTTTCCTTCCTCTTGATATTTTCTGACTATTCTCGCTCTTTACCTTTCCATCTCGCCTCTTTTTACACGCCTCCTTCTGTGCTATCCATTGTAGTCGCCATTTCATTTTTTCAGATGTCCATTTTAGTTCTCAATCCCTCTTTCTCTAGCCATGTCTCTTCTCCCACGCCCCCTCCTGTCTATTCCTCCTTTGGCTCGTCTTCATCGCGTGCACTCACTCTTCCCTTTACTTCGCTCTCCTCTTCTGCCTCCCCTTTGCTTCCCTCTCAATCACTCCCTTTTTTCATTGTCTGCCTGCCTGAAACAGAAAGCAGAACCTGCTGCCGTGAGCACATAACCTGTCCGACCCAACTGCCTGTATGGGGAAGGCGGGGGGGTGGGGGGGGGGGGCGGGGGAGGTGTTTCTGGAGGTTATGTGCTCACAGCTGCTCTGATCACGGGCACACGAAGCGGAAATGGGCCAAAGGTCTTCCTTCTCTGCCGCGGAGGGAAAGAGCCCCCACCCTCTCATTCCAGAGGCCCATTCACGCCGCCGCATGTGAGTGGGACCTCGGAGAGAAGGGCTGTTACATGCGGAGAGGCTGTTTATTTGTTTTTTCAAGCTGTGGCCTTCGCGCACCCCTGGATACGGCACCATGCCCCCCTCCACAGGGGGGCACACCTCACAGTTTGAATACCACTGGTATAGAGAGCTTGTATTCCCTCCTTGTATATTGTATTAGCATGATATTATCGTTATTGCGGATTTGAGGGGGAAAGGGCTCCATCGAAAGGGTGGATAGTAAAGGGACACAGTGCAGCCACACCTTGTTCCCCTCGTGACCGCAATCGGTGGGGTTGGTTTGCCATTGATCCAGATTTTTGTGGTAGAGGTGGAGTAAATGACTGGTATCGCTCGCGCCACCTGACTCGTTAGCCCGCCCCTCTACTACCCCCTCCAGCCGGTACAACTGTATCCCCCCACTGTACCCCTGCTATATATCTGTACTGTTGTTACCTCTGTAAAGCGCCCCCATGTTATGTATCTCTATTGTTGTATACCGCTGTAAAGGGCTCTGTTGCTTCTCAAAGCTAAGTCCATGCTCAATAAATACAATAATAATAATGATAATTATAATATTGCTGGAATTCAGTGCCGAGACCAGATGTCTGGAGCAGCGTCCTTAGATATGTCCAGTCCAGCAGATTGGAAGCCTTATGGGCGTCCCGTGTGATGATCCCTGCCTCTAGTCCTATCTTTCCCGCTATTTCCACCAAGCGAAGGATTCTTCTAACATTGTCTTGCGTACGGTTTTGCATAATGAAGCCGGTTTGATCTAGCCGGATGAGGGAGGGCATTACCACCATTAGGTGGTTTGAATCTTTGAATATATTTTTGCTTCGTTCATAAGAGTGATCGGCTGATAAGAATCAAGCGATTTGCGGCCTTTATTCGGTTTGAGGAGTAGGGTGGTGAAAGTCTCTTGCATCAAGGCTCTTGTCGCCACTCTGGGAAGGTGCTAAATAGTTTTTTTTAAGTGTGGGACTTGCTTTGAAGAATTCAGAGGTGAAACCATCTGGGCATGGTGTAGTGATTATGAGCGATTTTATGGCCTCTTCGACTTCCTTCTCTTGTATCGACTGCTCAAGTTTTGCTACGGCTTCATCGTGAAGAGTGGGGAAGGCTATTGTTCGTAGGTAGTTCCTTTGAGCTATCAGGGGGCGAGCCCGACATCGCTGCAGTATAGTATTGGCGTACAAGATCAAGCTTGCAATTCTCAGATCGACATATTAAATCCACTTCATCTCTCAGGGCTATACTATTGTTGCAAGATTTCCGTTTGTTTAATGTACACATGAAGGTTTTGTTCGCCCATTGGCCCCTAGTGTAATAATACTTTAGTTTTTGAGAGCCTCTGAGATGTTCTTTACGCTAAGTGGGCTTCAAGTTTACCTCTGGCTATTCTTAGCTGATGCATCGCTTTTCTGGAGCCTGTGGTTCTATGCGCTTTCTCCTTTTTCCCCACCTCTTCCCCCAACTCCCTTTGGAGCCGTTCACTTGTTGTCACGTAAGCGGATGTTAGCTTCAGTAGATCGCCTCTGATGACCGCCTTCATCGCGTCCCAAACTTCTCCCAGTGGCATGTCGACTGTAAGGTTAATTTCAAAGTATGAGGTGATGGCTCTTCCAATCTCCTGGCATACCACTCAGTCTTTTATTATGGAGTCAGCCTCCAGGGATTACGGCTCAGAGGAACCAGCCTGGTCACTGAAAGTGGGAGAGAAACCGGGGCATGATCCGAGCGCACCGTAATTTCTATAGTGGCTTCAGGGATCGCGGGAACCAGGAGCAAGGAGACCAAGAGAGTGTCAATTCAAGAAAAGCCTCAGTGAATATGGAAGTAATGTGTGTAATCTCCCTGAGTGTCACTTCTAAGATGTCTACGAGGCCCATTTCTCGGACGACTTTAGTAAAAGTTATAGGGTTTCTGAAGTCCCCTCTAGTGGCAGGTAATGTTTTAGCCACTGTAGGGTCTGGAGCCAGATTAAAGTTGCCCCTTATCACAATGGTTCCTTCAGCGAAGACCTGGATCTGCCTCAACAGTTCCTCTAAAAAGAGATTGTGTCTGTCTATGGGAGCGTACATGGATATGAATGTGAAGGCGTGGCTCATAACTGCCCATGACACAAATGAACCTATCATTTGGGTCATGTAGCATCCCCAATTTTCCAAATGAAGTTGTTTTTACAAATAATATAGCTACCCCCCTTTTCTTCGCGCCACGTGAAGCAAAGAAACCTTGTGCAAAGCTTTTATGAGAGAGCCTCGCCTTCATCAGCTTTCACCAAGTGAGCTTCCTGAAGAGATATATTTGACGGGGATAATTCCATCAGTTTTGTTATCACTGATCTTCTTTTCACCGGGGCATTCAGACCTTGAACATTCTAGGTCAGCATTCGAATGGAGTCCTCTGACTTACCATCAATGGGGTGTCATGGATCTGCATATTGATACTGCAAGATGATCAGCTCCACTCCCTGTAAGTAACCCTCCTATCGTAGCATTTACCCCTATAACAGTGTTACGCTCCTCAGTCAACATCCCAACATTTCCCAACAAATGGACTGTCATGAAATTGGTCAGTTGAGATGATGATCTGACTTTCAGCCAATCTTGGGGCCCAACAGAAATCTAAGCAAACGGCTCATTGATTTATGACCAACATCCTTGAGTGCCTATCCGTAAGAATCGTCTCTGAGGCTGAGGGAGGCCCACCCCCTTGGATGGTTAATAAACTGTGAATTTCCCAATGTTTTCACTTGGGGTTATTACGAGTTGGGCGGTGCAGGTTAAATGCAGAAGTATTGCCATATGCCACTCCATTACTACATCACTCAACTATGAGTTGGGCGGAAAGTTGGAGGAATCACCTCCAGCTATGAGCTGGAGGTAAATCTGCTGATTTTCCACCCAGTTTCGACAGAATTAACACAGCAGAATTACCGCTGCAGTAATTCTGCCAAAATGACTCATTAAGTCCGAAGGACTCAAAAAAATGGGGACTTACACCGCCACTTGGAATCTGTTGCTAATATTGACGGACCAAGTGGTGGAACGGTAATTCCATTGGGCAGTATTCTGGCAGATTTACCACAGGAATAAAGCTCAACTTGTAATAACCCCATGTTGTAGCTGTGATCTTAGATTTGCCTAATTTTTCAGGTGAGGTCTTCATGCTCTCTCAGGCTCTTTTTCACCCTGATGCCTCTACTTACTTTAGTTCGGGGTCCCACACTATTAAATAAACAGATAGGGGTCCACACTGTCGACAACACAGTTTGCTGTCATTATTCATTTGTATTCATGCAAAAGAAATTTTTTTGTGCTCAATGAGTTACAGGTAAAAAAGCAAGGAGAAGTGTCTAAGTTAACAACATTTTTAATAATATTTTTCGTGAAGAGTAAAAGATCCGTAGTCAAAATTACATAGAGTATAAAATACAAATTGTGAATATAAAACAAGCAAAACAAGAAAAAATCTGAAGTATCAGAAACACATGAATTTAAATCAAAACAAGAAAAAATGCTTCTGTACATTAGGCTTATTACTATTCAGACAAAAGGAACCAGGGTACCGCTTAGAATACTCCTGATAAGTTGTATATTTTTCTGTTTGTTGTACATCGACGATCAATGTATGATCGTGTTTGTAGTCTGCCGAAGCTGCACTTCACTTGGGTGGGAAGTGGGCCACCTCTACGCTCGCTGAGGCCTAGTTGGCACCTGGGGAGAGGAGATGCTCAGCATTTTTCATTGTTTTTATTGCCCAGCGGTCTAAGTAAGAAAAACATATCGCCGTTGGGAAGCACCACCTGTAGCAGATCTTTTCCTCCCAAAGGCACTCCTTCATTGGTTTGAGAGCATTGTGCTTTATGAGCGTTCCTGTGGCGATGTCTTGATATATTGAAATTGAAGATCCTCTGAAAATTATTTCTTCAAGCTGTCTTGCTTTACAGAGAATCCGCTCTTCCAACGTGTAAAAGTGGATACTTGTGAGGCAATCTCAGAGGAAGCTTTATTGAGGTGGTCTAATTGGGTGGACCCTGTGAGTTCTGTCTAATTCTGTTTCTTTGTCCGGGGAATTGGCTAGGATCTGGCAAAAGAGATCTTTTACATAGCTTTCCAGTTCCTGATCTGCTATGTTTATTGGAACTCCCCAGATGTGCACGTTATTAGGCCATGATCGGTTTTCTGCGTCTTCCTGTTTTGATTCTAGTAGGTCTGCTTTGCCATCTACCCTCTAGTGCTTCGATTCACTGGGCCCATTCACTCGCTTCGTATGACTGTTCACAGAAGGTGGTTTTGACCTGTTTGATACGTCCCTCGGTTTCAACCAACCGTTTATCAGGTGAAGCTTTCTTGTGAGACATCTCTGCTAAACTTCCCAGGATCTCCGTTTTGATTTTGGCCAGCCAGAGCTGAAGATCCAGCTTTGTGGCCCTTTGGGATTCGTCCGCTGGAGTTTTGGCTTCATGGACCTGGGCAAATATGGTTAACTCTTTCTTCCCTCTATCCTGTGCCTGGAGTAAAGAGGCGATGGCTGAGGTTTGTTGACCTTTTCCTGGTTTCACCATCTTGTAGCTCACTTAGCCAAGAGAGCCTCTCCCACTGTGTTGTAGTAGCCAGGATGGTCAGTGGGGGGTGCGAGGGAGGCGGTCACCACCTTTCCATCTTCAATGCTGAGTATGTCAAGCTCGGGTGTAGGGTGAGGAATGATACTGTGCTGTTTATGGAACTACTTGGCCTGATCTTTATCCAGGAGTGTTGATTCTCCAATTGAAGCCAGTGACCAGCTTTTATTGCTAGGAGGGGATTTTGACTTACCGTAGGCATGGAGAAAGTGGTGAGGTTACTTGTCTCACAATGGTCCAAACAGGTTGCAGAGAGTAGGACTAGGATGAACTCAAAGGCAGATGCCGAGCCGGATGCTCCCTAGTTCAGGAAGCCTAAATTGCGCTTGATGGCTTGACTTTCCTCTCTATCATTTCGCTATGGCTTCTCTTCATAAATTGCAGGCACAATATATCTTTCTAGGTACGCTCACAAGGCTGAAGAAAACACTGCTGTGCTATTTTACCGCTAGTGACCGTCCATTTAAGTTCCAACATTCCTTGGGATCGCGCAGGTTGCCACGGTCAAGGGAAGTGGGAGAGATCCCGGCAATGTGGCCACCTGTGACAGTGCAACACGGGTTTTCTCTGCATCGAACATAGCTTCCAGGCTTCTCAGTCACCGTCCTGATGACCCAGCGGCATTTCGATACTGCATCACCTATCCATCTTCCACTGGGCTTGCAGCAAGCAGAGTAGTCCACGCAAACAGTTTTTCTCCCCCTGCGAGTGCTGGCCTTACCGCTATGGACACGGCAGGGCACCAAACATCCTCAGCCCGTCTCTCTGTCTCTCCTCTCCCGCTCTAGGGCGCCCGACTGGGCCTCCTTCATAGCATCTGCACTGCCACCATTACACTCCCTCCGCCTCTTAGGCTGTTCAGTGTCGCACTGGCATTGCTACAGTGGACACGTACCTCACGGGTAGAGATCCGGCAGGAAGCGTCTTTGTGGCTTAGGTAATTGATTGTTTCGGGTTACGCGAGGAATGCAGGTCTAAAAGCTACTAATGTAATCAGGCCATTTATCCCCGGTTTCTCTGGAGGCACTCAGGTGGCCATGTTGTCTTGCGGCACACCAGTGCACACCCACGCAAAGAATTCTTAATAGCTTGTGGTCATTTAGGGTTACGGCTCCCTGCTGGCTCTCTTTCTTTATTCTGTAGTGCAGAGGCCAATAATACTGCTCATTAAAAATCCACAGTTGTTCTCACACTCTCTACATTGCTTTATCTAGGATTGTGCCACAGAATGAAGCCATAAAGTGTGGGTTGGACATGTTCCCTGAGGTAGCATAGACGCGCAGCATCCCATAGTTAGATTTTAGTGTGTGTGCTTTACTGTTGTCTTTTTGGAATTTGACATAATTTCGTTTTCTAGTTCTTTTTTGTTCCTGATTTGATTACTGAAATGAAACCTTCTTTGTTTGGTTTTCTGGATTCAATATTGTTTGGACTGCGTTTTTGATATTTGACTTATTGTTTATATACTTAGTCTGGTCAGAGCGACTGGGGGTCCCCCACTTGAGTGATTCCTTTCACTCGCTTGGGGTACCACTCACGGCATGCCCAGATTAATTCATAGGTTTCATGCGATTGATTGTCTTGCGATCTTTCGCAGCAATTATTATTTGATACTAGCACTTTAAACAGTATGCACTTTTTTAGCCAATTGCAAGATATATTTCTGTATATTGTACTAGAGCTTTAGACAATTTAATACTTTTTTAAGATTCTATTTTGTAATAAATAAATATAAATTTGCAAATCAATTTTTTGTTCTATGTATGATGATCCGTGGAGCAGCCTGGGGGGGTCTTTTTCCCTGTCCACACGGTGGATTGATGTTCTTGGAGTGAACATTTTTTTTCTTTCCGCTGGTTTGACCTCTATGTATTACAGCATAAATCTTTACAAACTTAAGGCTGTGTGCTTGCTGGTCAACATGGAGAATAGGCGTGGGATGGTGGTGTAGGGGGGCGCTTCACGGATGGGCCTAACTGGTGGGAGTGGGGAATCACATAGTGAAGAACTAATCAGTAGGTTTTGAAGATACCTAACATACATATATGCATGGTAATTACAACATAAAGTAGTGTTGCATTTAGGAGTAGGCCTGAATCCTCACAGGCCATGCTGAAAACATAGAAGAAGGCCTCATCCTTTTGTTGACCTCTACATTTTGATTCCCATGTGCAGAGAGGAACACGCGCGTACACCCTCATCAGCTAGGCCTTTTAGCAATTAGGCAGAAATGTTTGTAGCTGATCAGGCGAGGGGCTGCGTCCTAGCACAAAGGCCAAATTCTTTGGAGGGGAGGCAGAGGTCCTGGAGTGCCCAAACATGAACCAAGATTTAAGACACTAGTGCTTCCAGAATAAGGGCCATTCCATTTCACCTACCAGATGCGAAGGGAAATGGGTCCTAAATCCTTCCTGAACTGGATTAATTAGTGGGACACTAGGTTTACTCTTGGAGAGGAAAACTGATAAAGGGAAAGCGGAGGACAACATAATCTATGATTTGTGCCACGGAGAGCCAAGAATGAAGCCCGTACAGTGGGGAGGGCACGGTGGGGGTGCCAACGTGTTTGGGTTAAGAAAAGGGCTGCTTTGTTTGCTGGGACCAGACTGACTTCGAAGTTGACTGCTGAGCTCATGTTCATAACCAGGTGTACATCATGTGATAAGGATTAAAGGTAGGGTGGTGCCAGTTGATTGCAACCAATTATCTTTCAGTGTTTCAATGTGAACAAGGACAATACCCATGTGTGGTGAAGATGGACTAGAAGACAAGGGAACCAATTGGGAAATGGGCTTTATGTAATCATTAATATGTACATAGGCGGTAGCCCATGCAGGTGGAGGATTGACACTGTATATCGAGTGCATCATATGTGACGATTTCTGTGTTTATAACCTAAGCCTTGTACGGAGGATGAGAGAGAGCTCTGTGGCAGTGGACTTATAATACCATTGTCGCTATTTTCCCTTTGTATACAAAATAAAGCTCTCGTCTTTCTTGAAAAAGGGTGTACCTAGACTTTTTCCCTAGTGGGTTGTATTATCTTGGTCTGATCGCTTGGAGGTTAACCTACACTTATCACAGAAATGTTTTGCCCTGCTTTCAGCTTTTTGGGGTGGGGCAGTGAATACGCTTGTTGATATGCATATCTTGCTATACCATGTCATGACATGCTATGTGCAGTTTCAGGTTTGTCAGCCCAATGAGGCCCTTGACTGCCGCCCGCACAAATTCTACGTTCCAGCACAAAACACACATGCCAAATAAGCCACCCACACATGCCAATTGAATATGCCTCACAACAGACGTCAGACACCAGAGCACTACACATCAACACCCAGGTTCCACACCACACCCCAAGCCAATGCATTTTAGCACCACCAGTATACAAGGTTCCCTTTCGAAACAACCTCTATGCTCTTGACATAGAACATGGAAACGGACCGACACGCAGAACTCAGAGTACTATTGATCTGCACGCACCAACAAAACAGCAAAGCTATCTAGCGTTTTTCTTTCTCTCCCCCAGTAACCTAATCCACCAACCCTCTCTTTCAGATCTGCCAGAGAGCCTGGCCTCAAAACAGAATAGATATCATAGGCCACAGCAATAAAAGCTTCACTCCCAATGAAATTGGGTACAGCAAGGATCACAGCAGCTTAGGTTCCCCACACAGAACTAGTACAGCCTGGGCTCAGTAGCACAAGTTTCCATCACACAGTACAGGTGAAGCATGGATCACAGCAGGGCAAGCGTCAATATCACAGATCGGGTACAGCAAGGGCCACACAGGCACAAGCTTCCCTCACTCAGAAGGAGTACAGCATGGGACACAGCAGGACAAGCTTCCCTCACATGGAACAGGCACATCAGTGCATTCAATGTTTCCCAGTGTGTTTCATCTCTTTGAAGAGGGTGTCGCCCCGTTCCCTGCCCCCACAGTGTTCCCTGCCAACTGAGCCGCCCCCCAGGTAGAGCCCACCTTTGCCTCCAGTCTAGTGTGGTGGGTATTGACCTTCCACTATAAACTCTGACATGGAAAGAGAGTCTCTGCTTTCCCCCCTGTCTTGCCCCCATGACATTTGCCCACCACGCGGCACCCTGGACTAATAGGACCCATAAACAAGAGTGTTCCCATTGAAGTGGTTCCATGTAATAATATAATGTCCCTGCAAAAATGTCGCCTGGCAAAAAAGTCACCAGAAAATGGCAGTTTTTTGCTGGGACATTATGACATTGAACATGGGGGGACACCCCTGCACCCCCCCACACCCTTTTGTTTTCAAGGGGAGCGAGGGACCTAAAACTGGTCGAATGACATTTGGTCGACGCAATTTGGTCGAAAACCAAATGGTCAAATTATTTTTTTTAATTATATATTTATTTTTCGGGTTTTCGTTTTTTACAAAAATGGGTTTTTAGAAAAAAAAGGGGGTTGGGGGGGACCCCCCCCAAAAAAAAAAAAAAGGGGTGAAAATAAAAAAAAAAAAAATTCGACCATTTGGTTTTCGACCAAATTGGTTCGACCATTTGTCTGGTCGACCAATTTTTTTCGACCAAATGTCTGGTAACCTATGATCCCCATATATAATGTTGCCACAACCTTTTCCCGGCAACTTTATGTATGGCGACCATATGTATGGGGATAATATTACCTGATTGCATCGAAGTAAATCACAAAATGTATTTGGAGTTGACAAGAAACAATTAATAATTGATCAATCAAGAGCGAATCTGCCTATAAAGACATGCTTAATAAGTCTGAACATATCCAGCCACCGCCACAACACATGTATCTCTCTTACTCCCCGTCTTACGCCATCTAAAATTACCAACTTGTGATTAATAGCAATTTAAAACTTCACGCCATTGAATAATGAATTCGTAAAATGTGAATTGCAAACATTTGATTTCTTAAAACATTTCAATCCAATCGTAAAAATGTATCTCGCGTCTACATGTGTTTCAACCCACAACAGTGGAGAGAAAATCCTCCACCTGCCCTTGTCTTCCTCAGGACATTGTACGTTACCACTTGTAAATCCGGACTCAATATGGTTACTTCAAGGAGAAGATTTGATATCTGTGGATTACGAAAAACACTGGTTTATTCATTTACACAATGATTGATTGAATAATTAAAACCTCCTTAATGAGAGATTCATCTGTAGGACACCGCAAGTGATGCTCGACTCATGAAGTTAATACACGATGAAAGAATTTGATGATTTATTCTTGTTGCGTGCCACCAGGGGTGGACTAGGAATCAAATGGGGCCTTGGAAATAATGTTCAAAGTGGCCCCATATTAGACATTTTCAGCAAGCCCAAGCCTTTTCCTATTAGAACATTTGGAAATAAAATAAAATAGGTTACCTCACAAAGGAGGCCCAGGGTGCAGATGCCTAAAGGGAGATCTCCAGAGTTCCCTATAGGCAAGTCCACCCCTGCTGAGAAGAAGGGAAAAGAAGATGTGAGAAGCTGCACTGAGTTGTCAGCCAATCAACAGCAAAGTGACGGCAAGTCCCACTTACATGAACCATTTCTGCTTTCTAAAAATATACTGAAGTCAAGGGAATAATTGCCAAGTACGTACATTTCGTCCTGGTCACTCTCAACGGCGGATAAAAACCCGGCAAAATGTTGATCTAATTTGCACAAGGATGCCCCCAATTACTTAAGAGGAGATGTGTTCCAAAGAAACCAAACACATAGGGCCTCATCAAGTGTTTGGCAGTAAATCCGCTGAAACATTGCCAAAATCAGTTACCGTGACCACCACTTGGTAGCAGTGTTAGTCCACATTTTTGGAATTCTTGGCAGAATTACCACTGGCGGAATTACCAAGTGTTAATTCTGCCAACTTTTGGAAGAAAACTAGAGGACTTACTTCTGTAAAGCCTTCACTTTTCCTCCACAAATTGGTGGAATTATCACTCGGTAATTCCTCCAGTGGTAATTCTGCACAAACTATTAATTTGGCGGTGTGGGAAAACTTGAGGCAATTCCGTTACGCCCCAAAAAAGTGGCGGTAACAGATTTACCTCCATGTCTTTTCCACAGCACCAAGCTCTGAATGAGGCCTAATTACCCATGCCTGTTTAGGCCTAATTACCCATGTCTGTTTAGTGGTTACAAAACCCTTACCCACATTTCAAAGTAGCAAACTCAAATGAGGTTTGTATAATTACTCAAATCGTTAAAAAAAACAACAGAGCTGACTCTTAGGTCTGAACTGCAGTCATTATTCAACTTTTCATATCCACAGGTCTCCGGAATAACAAACACATGGGGCCTCACTATGGGTCCGGCGGTAACCCTGCCGGTAAAACAGGCGTGTTGCCGCCGGACCCGAAAAAAATGACTGGTGCCACCGGGCTATTCAGAGTCCAGTGGCCAGAAAGTCAGGTGCCGGTAATTTTGTTAGTCCCCATTCCCCCGGAGTCCCACAGGACTCCGGGGGAATGGGGACACGGGAGCACCGGCACCGTTAACAACGGTGCTGGTGCTTCCGTGAAAACTCTGCGAGCGGGTGCCATCCCGCCTGGCAGGTCTGACCCTGGCGGGCGGGATGGCGCGCGCCAGCAGAGTTGTAGTGTGCCGGTCCGGAAACAACGGTGCCGGTAGGCTTACCGGCACTGTTGTTTCCGGACCGGCACTATTGTAATGAGGCCCGTGATCAGACCACCAGACCAGGCCGTCCCCTCCCCTAGAATAATAAGGAAACATCATGCAGTTTGCAATTCTTGTTTCTGGCACCTGTAGCTGCATCCCCAGCAGATGCATCACCCGTAGCTGCATCACCAGCAGCTGCATCACATGTAGCTGCATCACATGTAGCTGCATCACCAGCAGCTGCATCACATGTAGCTGCATCACATGTAGCTGCATCACCTGCAGCTGCATCACCAGCAGCTGCATCACATGTAGCTGCATCACCTGTAGCTGCATCACCAGCAGCTGCATCACCAGCAGCTGCTTCACCCATAGCTGCATCACCAACAGCTGCATTACATGTAGCTGCATCACCTGTAGCTGCATCACCTGTAGCTACATCCCCAGCAGCTGCATCACCTGTAGCTGCATCACCTGTAGCTGCATCACCTGTAGCTGCATCACCAGCAGCTGCATCACCAGCAGCTGCTTCACCCCTAGCTGCATCACCAGCAGCTGCATCACATGTAGCTGCATCACCTGTAGCTGCATCACATGTAGCTGCATCACCTGTAGCTGCATCACCTGTAGCTGCATCACATGTAGCTGCATCACCTGTAGCTGCATCCCCAGCAGCTGCATCACATGTAGCTGCATCACCTGTAGCTGCATCCCCAGCAGCTGCATCACATGTAGCTGCATCACCTGTAGCTGCATCACCTGTAGCTGCATCACCAGCAGCTGCATCACCAGCAGCTGCTTCACCCCTAGCTGCATCACCAGCAGCTGCATCACATGTAGCTGCATCACCTGTAGCTGCATCACATGTAGCTGCATCACCTGTAGCTGCATCACCTGTAGCTGCATCACCTGTAGCTGCATCCCCAGCAGCTGCATCACATGTAGCTGCATCACCTGTAGCTGCATCCCCAGCAGCTGCATCACATGTAGCTGCATCACCTGTAGCTGCATCCCCAGCAGCTGCATCACATGTAGCTGCAGGCAGCTTACTGCTCCCAACCCCTTTTTGCATCATCTGGGTCATTGCATATGTCTGCTTATTGCACCTGACACTTGTACCTTGTTTCTTGTTGCATTCCCAAATGGCTGCATTTTGCCACTTTTTCCGACTCCTTCGAACTATTTACAACTACATTGTGGATGTTGCTTGTGGACTTTTTGTATTTAATAACTTGTTACTTAGGTTTGCTTGTGCATAATCCTACTACTTGTGCCTGCCCACTTGTACCAGCCGGTAACTTTTTGAATGTCCATTCACATTTCTGCATGCCAGCTGTTTGCATTTCTCTAAATAAATAAAATACATTTCTCTAAATGTTGCATCATATTTAAATGGAACCATACAAAGCACGCCTCGCCCCGATGGATAACAACACAACAGAACCACTGCGTTTCCCCCAGTGAAGAGCTGGAGATCTACCAGCTCAGTCTAGCCATAAACTCCCAAACCAAGCCTCCTTACCACCACGCCCATCCCCAACTAACCAACCGCCTCTCATTATGCTCACACACTTACACTGCACATGTAACACCTACACATCTGCTAGCTCTACCCTCATCAGGTTAACCTTGGTTACCCCTCACTGCAGAGCCCGGTACACATTTCACCCCCACTTCACAGGGGCGCTTTCCCGTGGCCCAGTAGGATTCTCACCTTGGGTTTCCCTTCTGAATAATAATATATCCAAGTGTCTCCCACATATCACACATAGACATACCACTCCCCAGGACTCTGGTACATCTGGCCTGCACTCATGAGCAATACAGATGTTGCAACTTCCGCTCCCACTACCCACCATCCCTGTCCCTCATTCTGTCTTTCAGAACCCCGTGCACCAAGGCTGTCAAAATGTTAGAGGTGCGCTATACAAGACAACTTACATTACATTTGAATACCTTCAAGCCAGTTTGGAAACTCAAACATGGCTTCATGCAACAGAAAGCACCTAGAAACCCAGCTCAGTGTTGTTGAGACTCTGAAATCAGATAAGAAGTTATATAGCAGTGGTTCTATGCCCCGGCCTCGTTCTATGGGCGTAGTGACATTTAAGACCCCACTTTATGCCTTAAAGACACTTTCTTGAACTTGTTTGACTTTTTTTCAAGACTGTTTTACCTGCAGACTCCTATTCTTCAATCGCCAGAGTGACTGCATTCTCTGTGTATCACATGGCTTGTTAGTGTATTAACTGTCAGAGTGCCCCTTTTTCCCACAGTCTGCATTCTCGGTGTATCACATGGCTTGTTAGTGTATTAACAGTCAGAGTGCCCCTTTCTTCCACAGTCTGCGTTCTCTGTGTGTCATATGGCGTGCTAGTGTATGGATAGCCAGAGTGCCCCTTTCTCGCACAGTCTGTCTTTTCTGTGTATTACATAGCTTGTTAGTGTATGAATAGCCATAGTGCCCCTTTCTCCTACAGTCTGCATTCTCTGTGTATCACATGGCTTGTTAGTGTATTAACAGCCAGAGTGCCCCTTTCTCGCACAGTCTGCCTTCTCTGTGTATCACATGGCTTGTTGATTGTATTAACAGCAAGTGTCCCTTTCTCCCACAGCCTGCATTCTTTGTGAATCACATGTGTATTAACAGCCAGAGTGCCACTTTGTCCCACAGTCTGCATTCTCTGTGTATCACATGGCTTGTTAGTGTATGAATAGGCAGAGTGCCCCTTTCTCCCATAGTCTGCATTATTTGTGTATCACATGGCTTATTAGTGTATTAACAGCCAGAGTGCCCCTTTCACGCACAGTCTGCATTCTCTGTGTATCACATGGCTTGTTAGTGTATGGATAGCCAGAGTGCCCCTTTCTCCCACAGTCTGCCTTCTCTGTGTATCACATGGCTTGTTAGTGTATTAACAGCCATAATGCCTTTTTGTCCCACAGTCTGCATTCTCTGTGTATCACATGGCTTGTTAGTGTATGAATAGCTAGAGTGCCCCTTTCTCCCACAGTCTGCATTATCTGTGTATCACATGGCTCGTTAGTGTATGAACAGCCAGAGTGCCCCTTTCTCCCACAGTCTGCATTATTTGTGTATCACATGGCTTATTAGTGTATTAACAGCCAGAGTGCCCCTTTCACGCACAGTCTGCATTCTCTGTGTATCACATGGCTTGTTGGTGTATTAACAGCCAGAGTGCCACTTTGTCCCACAGTCTGCATTCACTGTGTATCACATAGCTTGTTAGTGTATGAATAGGCAGAGTGCCCATTTCTCCCACAGTCTGCATTATTTGTGTATCACATGGCTTATTAGTGTATTAACAGCCAGAGTGCCCCTTTCACGCACAGTCTGCATTCTCTGTGTATCACATGGCTTGTTAGTGTATGGATAGCCAGAGTGCCCCTTTCTCCCACAGTCTGCCTTCTCTGTGTATCACATGGCTTGTTAGTGTATTAACAGCCATAAGCCCCCTTTGTCTCACAGTCTGCATTCTCTGTGTATCACATGGCTTGTTAGTGTATTAACAGCCAGAGTGCCCCTTTCTCGCACAGTCTGCCTTCTCTGTGTATCACAAGGCTTGTTGAGTGTATTAACAGCAAGAGTGTCCCTTTCTCCCACAGCCTGCATTCTTTGTTTATCACATGTGTATCAACAGCCAGAGTGCCACTTTGTCCCACAGTCTGCATTCTCTGTGTATCACATGGCTTGTTAGTGTATGAATAGGCAGAAAGCCCCTTTCTCCCACAGTCTGCATTATTTGTGTATCACATGGCTTATTAGTGTATTAACAGCCAGAGTGCCCCTTTCACACACAGTCTGCATTCTCTGTGTATCACATGGCTTGTTGGTGTATTAACAGCCAGAGTGCCACTTTGTCCCACAGTCTGAATTCACTGTGTATCACATAGCTTGTTAGTGTATGAATAGGCAGAGTGCCCATTTCTCCCACAGTCTGCATTATTTGTGTATCACATGGCTTATTAGTGTATTAACAGCCAGAGTGCCCCTTTCACGCACAGTCTGCATTCTCTGTGTATCACATGGCTTGTTAGTGTATGAATAGCCATAGTGCCCCTTTCTCCCACAGTCTGCATTCTCTGTGTATCACATGGCTTGTTGGTGTATTAACAGCCAGAGTGCCACTTTGTCCCACAGTCTGCATTCACTGTGTATCACATAGCTTGTTAGTGTATGAATAGGCAGAGTGCCCCTTTCTCCCACAGTCTGCATTATTTGTGTTGTGTATCACATGGCTTATTAGTGTATTAACAGCCAGAGTGCCCCTATCACGCACAGTCTGCATTCTCTGTGTATCACATGGCTTGTTAGTGATGGATAGCCAGAGTGCCCCTTTCTCCCACAGTCTACCTTCTCTGTGTATCACATGGCTTGTTAGTGTATTAACAACCATAAGGCCCCTTTGTCTCACAGTCTGCATTCTCTGTGTATCACATGGCTTGTTAGTGTATTAACAGCCAGAGTGCCCCTTTCTCGCACAGTCTGCCTTCTCTGTGTATCACATGGCTTGTTGAGTGTATTAACAGCAAGAGTGTCCCTTTCTCCCACAGCCTGCATTCTTTGTGTATCACATGTGTATTAACAGCCAGAGTGCCACTTTGTCCCACAGTCTGCATTCACTGTGTATCACATAGCTTGTTAGTGTACGAATAGGCAGAGTGCCCCTTTCTCCCACAGTCTGCATTATTTGTGTATCAAATGGCTTATTAGTGTATTAACAGCCAGAGTGCCCCTTTCACGCACAGTCTGCATTCTCTGTGTATCACATGGCTTGTTAGTGTATGGATAGCCAGAGTGCCCCTTTCTCCCACAGTCTACCTTCTCTGTGTATCACATGGCTTGTTAGTGTATTAACAGCCATAAGGCCCCTTTGTCTCACAGTCTGCATTCTCTGTGTATCACATGGCTTGTTAGTGTATTAACAGCCAGAGTGCCCCTTTCTCGCACAGTCTGCCTTCTCTGCGTATCACATGGCTTGTTGAGTGTATTAACAGCAAGAGTGTCCCTTTCTCCCACAGCCTGCATTCTTTGTGTATCACATGTGTATTTACAGCCAGAGTGTCACTTTGTCCCACAGTCTGCATTCTCTGTGTATCACATGGCTTGTTAGTGTATGAATAGGCAGAGTGTCCCTTTCTCCCACAGTCTGCATTATTTGTGTATCACATGGCTTATTAGTGTATTAACAGCCAGGGTGCCCCTTTCACACACAGTCTGCATTCTCTGTGTATCACATGGCTTGTTGGTGTATTAACAGCCAGAGTGCTACTTTGTCCCACAGTCTGCATTCACTGTGTATCACATAGCTTGTTAGTGTATGAATAGGCAGAGTGCCCCTTTCTCCCACAGTCTGCATTATTTGTGTATGACATGGCTTATTAGTGTATTAACAGCCAGAGTGCACCTTTCACGCACAGTCTGCATTCTCTGTGTATCACATGGCTTGTTAGTGTATGGATAGCCAGAGTGCCCCTTTCTCCCACAGTCTGCCTTCTCTGTGTATCACATGGCTTGTTAGTGTATTAACAGCCATAAGGCCCCTTTGTCTCACAGTCTGCATTCTCTGTGTATCACATGGCTTGTTAGTGTATTAACAGCCAGAGTGCCCCTTTCTTGGACAGTCTGCCTTCTCTGTGTATCACATGGCTTGTTGAGTGTATTAACAGCAAGAGTGTCCCTTTCTCCCACAGCCTGCATTCTTTGTGTATCACATGTGTATTAACAGCCAGAGTGCCACTTTGTCCCACAGTCTGCATTCTCTGTGTATCACATGGCTTGTTAGTGTATGAATAGGCAGAGTGCCCCTTTCTCCCACAGTCTGCATTATTTGTGTATCACAACGCTTATTAGTGTATTAACAGCCAGAGTGCCCCTTTCACACACAGTCTGCATTCTCTGTGTATCACATGGCTTGTTAGTGTATGGATAGCCAGAGTGCCCCTTTCTCCCACAGTCTGCATTCTCTGTGTATCACATGGCTTGTTAGTGTATTAACAGCCATACTGCCCCTTTGTCCCACAGTCTGCATTCTCTGTGTATCACATGGCTTGTTAGTGTATGAATAGCTAGAGTGCCCCTTTCTCCCACAGTCTGCATTCTCTGTGTATCACATGGCTTGTTAGTGTATGCATAGCCAGAGTGCCCCTTTCTCCCACAGTCTGCCTTCTCTGTGTATCACATGGTGTGTTAGTGTATTAACAGCCATAATGCCCCTTTGTCCCACAGTCTGCATCATCTGTGTATCACATGGCTTGTTAGTGTATGGATAGCCAGAGTGCCCCTTTCCCCCACAGTCTGCATGCTCTGTGTATCACATGGTTTGTTAGTGTACTAACAGCCAGAGAACCCCTTTCTCACACAGCCTGCATTCTCTGTGTATCACATGGCCTGTTAGTGTATTAACAGCTAGAGTGCATGGCTTGTTAGTGTATGAATAGCCACAGTGCCCCTTTCTCACACCGTCTTCATACTTTGTGTATTATATGGCTTATTAGTGTTTTAACAACCATAGTGCCCCTTTATCAAACATACTGCCTTCTCTGTGTATCACATGGTGTATTAACAGCCAGAGTGCTCCTTTCTCGCACAGTCTGCATTCTCTGTGTATCACATGACCTGTTAGTGTATTAACAGCCAGAGTGCCCCTTTCTCCTACAGCCTGCTTTCTCTGTGTATCACATGTCTATTAACAGCCAGGGTGCCCCTTTGTCCCACAGTCCGAATTCTCTGTGTATCACATGCCTTGTTAGTGTATCACTAGGCAGAGTGCCCCTTTCTCCGACAGTGTGCATTATTTGTTCATCACATGGCTTGTTAGTGCATTAACAGCCAGAGTGCCCCTTTCACGCACAGTCTGCATTCACTGTTTATCACATGGCTTGTTAGTGTATGGATAGCCAGAGTGCCCCTTTCTCCCACAGTCTGTATTCACTGTGTATCACATGGCTTGTTAGTGTATGGATAGCCAGAGTGCCCCTTTCTCCCACAGTTTGCATTCTCTGTGTATCACATGGCTTGTTAGTGTATGAATAGCCAGAGTGCCCCTTTCTTCCACAGTCTGCATTATCTGTGTATCACATGGCTTGTTAGTGTATGAACAGCCAGAGGGCCCCTGTGTCCCACAGTCTGCATTCTCTGTGTATCACATGGCGTGTTAGTGTATGAACAGCCATAGTGCCCCTTTCTCGCACAGTCTGCATTCTCTGTGTATCGCATTGCTTGTTAGTGTATGGATAGCCAGAGTGCATTCTCTGTGTATCACATGGTTTGTTAGTGTATTGACAACTGGAGTGCCTCTTTGTCCCAGAGTCTGCATTCTCTGTGTATCACATGGCTTATTAGTGTATGGCTAGCCAGAGTGCCCCTTTCTCCCACTGTCGGCATTCTCTGTGTATCAAATGGCGTGTTAGTGTATTAACAGCCAAAGAGCCCCTTTCTCACATAGTCTTCCTTTTCTGTGTATCACATGGCTTAACAGTCGGTCTAGCCTTTTAGTTTAATTGCAGTTTTATTTTCATGGAATCTTGATTGGACACTTCTTTTAGTACCTACCGTACCATGATTATTTTGGATGCTTCTATGCTGACACTCCCCTTAGTAGAGTATAACCTGCTCTCTATGCTGCCTTCAAAGGTGAAGGACAGGTACCACTCATGCTCTGCCTGTTTCACCCTTGTGATGGAGATCACTGCTGTTCTAGTAGTAGTGCGGGGCAAAATCCAAGTTTAGCTAACACTAGTCCTGGGAGGATAGCTCAAGCGGCAACGTGCTCGCCTTGGTAACAAAACGACACGAAGCAACACAGGTTCGAACCCGGGGTCCGCGCTTAGAAATCTCTGGGTATTAAGCATGTTATAAATACGCAATTAAGACATATTCCTGTAACAGCACCTCGATGCCTTCGGGCAGTGTGAGCGCTTTAAAAAGGAAAATGCAAATAAATAAACAGTCATCCCTGGATTCCTGCCAGACAGTAGTCATTTTGTCATACCTGTCTTTTAACTTTGCATGCTGGGAATTGTAGGTGCATAATTACAATTGGAAAATGACGGTTCAAGACCCAACATGCAATGGGAAAAAACAGGACTGGATGAAGGTGCCACGCATTGCATGGAGCCACTTAGCAGCTGTGTCTTAATTTCATTTGTTTAGGGTTGCAGCCCGTAACTAGCCTGTGCCCCGGGCCCACAAACCATTAAGATGACCCTGACTGCAGAGCGAGAAAGAGCACTAAATTGGTAAATGCATGATACCGACAGTATGGTTAGTACATTTTGGCCTCATCATGAGTTGCCCGGTATCCCGGCGGTACATCTGCCAGAATACCGCCCAATGCAATTACTGTTACCACCACTTGGTTAGGCAGTATGACCGCTGGATGACAAGAGGCGGTGGCGGTGTAAGTCCCCCTTTCTTTTGAGTCCATAGGACTCAAATGGGGATTTCCGATGCAATTACTGCAGCAGTAATTGCGCCATGGTAAATGCACTGAAAATGGGTAGAAAGTCCGCGGATTTACTGCCATCTTAGAGCCGCAGGTGCATCCTCCAACTCTCCCCCAAACTCGTAATTGGTTGATGCGGTAATGCAGTGGTAACGATATTACCGCTGCATTTTTACGCATTGCCCAACTCGTGATGAGGCCCAAATTTAACCATAAAAGCATTTTATGGAGCACTTTAAGGCAAAGACGAAAAAAATCGTTTAAAAATGTTGTGCAGGCAAATTTGCGAACGTAGGCGAAGGTCGAGGGCACCGAGACCTTCTGCCGCACAATAGCCATGTCTGCAGTTTCCCAGTCTACTTTGTTCTGACCCAGTTCATAGCAAAGCTTTTCTTTCTCCAGCTGTCCTTGCTCCAAGCCGCCAGCCGATGATTATGTAGAGCCGGCTGCTTCCAGGAATCCAGCACTCAGCCCGCCTCCGTTGCCATGGTTACCAGCAGCACGTGCACAAAGAACATGTGGGATTCTGGTAATGTAGAGCCTGAGGATTATTTATTTGGAGCGATGCCTTTTGAATAGCACTACCAGAAGACCACTCCTTGCCTGTGTCGCTAAGGTACACTAGTGGGCCTCATTACGAGTTTGGTGGTAATTCTGTGGTAGCTACCGCTAAACTCATTTGCTGTTACCACCACTTGGTCATGGGATTTACCATTAGATGACTATTGAAAAAAATGTGGTGTTAATCCCCATTTTTGCAACTCATGGGGGTTTTTCAGGATTAACCACGCGCGCTAATTGCACCCCAGAAAATGGGATGATTTTTGGAGGTAAAGTGGAGGAAGTACCTCGAGCTTCCTCACTCCTCAGCCAACCACACACTTCGACGGTGCAGTAACATGACGCAAAGCTTGTAATGAGGCCCACTGTTTCTAAAACTGCTTGGCACAGAAGTTAAAGGTCACATTCCCAAACAATGCTGGACGCTGAATAAAAGCACCGAAGTGCAGAATGCAAATCCCCCCACCCCCTTGCCCTCCTTCACCGGGGAGTGCACCTGACACATGGATACCAAATTGGCCAGCAGCAAGCAGGCGGTGGCAGGCTGGGGTCAACCCTCCACCCTGGTGGGCGCTGCGTGGGCGATTCCATTGCCGGCACAGCTACAGAGGCAGGGATAGAAAAAGAGCTCGGTCCCAGCTGATCTGCCCATTGCGCCAGGGATGGCAACACCCGAGGAGATATGCTACAGGGTGAGTGCAGCACAGAGATCATCCCTCTTTCTGCGGGAGGCCCATTTTAGGGCGCAACTGTCCTTAGCCCGCAACACCCCTAAGATGCGGCATTTGAGTTTGGATGTGCAAAGATGAGCGTTTGGTACTGTACAGCACCTGAGACCATGCCAGCGTGCCTAGAAGCCGCTTCTGTTGCAACACAGACCAGCTGATTCAAACGGATGTTCACCACTTGAGGCCTGTTTTTCCCCTGAAGACACCTCTGCGGGTGTTGAGAGCAGCCGGGGCGTGGTGTTCCCTTTGTCTCATCCTTCAGTTTAGTTTAGTTTAGTCCATTTATAATCATGGGAGATGTAGTCCATAACCAGGGCAGTTTCTAGCCCATTGGTGCCCAGGGCGAAACACTATGAATGCTCCCCCCTGCACCTCACTCCCACCGCGCGCCACTCCCACCGCGCGCCACTCCCACCGCGCGCCACTTCCAAACTCAATGTAACACTGCTAAACAAATGAAATCGGTTTTATTACATCATGATTCAATAACTTTGTAGAACTAACCTCTACAATAGGACAGTTGGATATGCCTACCATGTTCTATCCTTTGAGAAGATTTATAAGACAAAGAGTCACAACAGTGGGACACGGGGACCAGTGGGGGCAGGGAACCAGTGGGGGCACACACTGGCACACAAGGACCAGTTGGGGCACACATTAGGATACGGGGACCAGTCGAGGCCCACATTGGGACACAGGGACCAGTGGGGGCAGGGGGCCAGTGGGGGCACACACTGGGACACAAAGACCAGTCGGGGCACACATTGGGACATGGGGACCAGTGGGGGCACAACAGCGGGACACGGGGACCAGTGGGGGCACACATTGGGAAACAGGGACCACTGGGGGCACATATTGGGACACAGGGACCAGTGGGGGCACATATTGGGACACAGTGGGACACAGGGACCAGTGGGGGCACACATTGGGACATGGGGAACAGTGAGGGCACACATTGGGACATGGGGAACAGTGGGGGCACACATTGGGCCAAAGGGACCACCGGGGGCACACATTGCGACACGGGGACCAGTGGGGGCAAACATTGGGACATGGGGACCAGTGGGGGCACACATTGGGACACAGTGGGGGCACACATTGGGACACGGGGACACAGTGGGGGCACACAGTGCGAAAAGGGGACCAGTGAAAACACACACTCTCATACTTCAGAAGAGGCAGCTCCAGCACCTGCTACGGCGCTGCCGAAACCTCTGACCGCGGCAATCGCCGCCACAAACCCAGACATGTGAACCCCTCCAGCCAGGGCAGGGACCGGGGCAATTGCGCCCCTGGGGCAATTACACCCCAGGTAGCTGCACGCCTCGCCCGGGCCAAGATACGTGCCTGTCCATAACATCAAGAGAGATGCAGTTTGCAGACTCCTTACTCAAATGCTATTGCTTCATCGGGATGAAGGAGCGATAGGTATATGTATGTATTTATTTATTTATTCAGGTGTCTTATTAAAGTGCTACACGTCAACAGTTACATTAACGTGTACGTTCCTCTTGTAGACAGGGTCAAGTTTAAAGTTCGATCCTCAGGCGTTATAAAGCTGTAATTTGAATTCTAAACCTATGTTTGCTCTTTCAGTACAGTGACATCCCCAGAACCAGTTGTTGATGTATATTCCCTGGAGCGTAGATTTGACATTCTGGTGCACCAGGTTACCAAAACAGGACTGCCTTTGGACCTTCCCGGATCTATCTTATGGGTCTTTTAGAGCACAATGGCCCCTCTGGAGAGGGCTTTGTAGGACTAAGGATTCGTTACGAGTTCCGCGGTGTGTAAACACTGTGGAGCTCATTGCATTACAGCCACTTTTTTGGTGGTAACGGAATTACCGACACTTTTTTACCGCACCACAAAATTCTGAGTTTGAAGGTAAAGTGTAGGATTCACCTCCCACATAATGCTTGAGGTGAACCCTACACTTAACCTCTAATAATGAGCAGATATACTATACTGCCTTACAACTCGCTGTAAATCCACCACAAATCCCCATGGAATTCTGTGGACTTCAAAAATGGGCATTTACACCACCCTTTCACCACTTGCAATGCCATGGGACCGAGGGGTGGCAACGGTAAATGAGGTGTCTATCATTTAACCAACTGTGGTCTGACATCTGGCTTGAAATCAGAGCTATAGATTGTGCAGTGACAGATGTGCTGCATTCCGCGCATTCAGCCGTGGGTTAAAGTCTTAACATGGTGTAGCTAGAGGGCGTTGTGGAAGGCACATTTGCATGGACAGTGTTGACTTTCTGCATGCACTGTCCTATAGTAAAACAGTTCATATGGTCAAAAGGTTTTAGATTCCACAGCAACCACAGGTAATTCGGCCAAAATTGTCAAATGCCTCTTTTTTAGGGAGGAAATATCTCACGGGGACGTAATTTCACCAAAATGCCAGGGGTAGGGAAAGTGACATCGCACAGCGCTTGACCTCTGATGACATCACAGTAAATGATGTCATTTGACCCATCCCGAAGCGACATCACAGGAAGCAATGGAAAACAACCCTTCACCCTTTGACAAAACAGAAAGTCACATCTCATAGCATAGTTCCTAAATACACTACAAAAAATATGGAACAATATCAATGTAATGTGATATATATTTTATAAAAGAATAGGTCACCATATGTATCATATTAATATCAGTGTGTATAGGCCCATATTACCAAAGGTTACCAGACATTTTGTCGAAAACAAATGGTCGACAGGACATTTGGTCGAAACCATTTGGTCGAAAACGAAGTGGTCGAATTTTTTTTATTTTTTATTTTCACTTTTTTTTTTTTTTTTGGGGGGTCCCCCCAACCCCCTTTTTTTTCTAAAAAACCCTTTTTTTCCCTAAACTAAAACCTAAAAAATATATATATAAATTAAAAAAAAAATTCGACCATTTGGTTTTCGACCAAATTCCGTCGACCAAATGACTTTCGACGAAATGTCCGGACACCATTACCAAATGACTGTGAATGCAAGCAGATGTACAAGACCAAATTATAATGGTGTGTTATTATATAGCACTTACGCTTATGCGCTTTATATAGAACAAATTTACATACAATATCACCCAACCTATGTTGGTACTCATTTATCGACCTCAGAAGGATAAAAGGCTGAGTTGGTCTTGCCAGGACTCGAACCTGCAACCTACAGGTAACACACACATATCGCATCAGCGAGCACTCAACCCACTGAGCTATCGTTCAGTATAGTAAAATTAGCAATTACATGTCTGAATGTTCTCAAAGTCACAAAGCAAATTACACTCTGTCGTGGCTACCATTAAACTGGTAACTGAGATGTAACAGCAGGCCAGTTCATCTGCAGGTCTGGTGCAAAGTTGGCCACATGTCAAGCCTGCGTGGATCTACTTTTCAGTCTCAGAGGTTGGAAAAATACATGTCAGTGGGAGGGTTCATAACTGTGTATTAAAGAATATAGAGTAGCACAGGGAAAGCAGCACACTCACACGGCATCACTCTGGGCACTCCTTACCTCATACATGCAAACAAACATCCTGAACAGCATGCCATGGAGATAGAAATGATGGACACATTACAACAAAGCATTAATTGTGGTACAATGAGATCAAGGGCTACTTTATGTGCTATGATCAAATATTTCTACACTGTACACAAGCTTTATGCACAAGGATTTTGTCAAGTGATCGAGGACACGGAGATGGCATGACTTATGATGATGGTAACAGAGACAACAGCAGAAAAAACATGCTGTAACTGCAACTTGCAAAAAGCAAAATACATAGTCCGAAATTGAGGCGTATTCTACTCTAAATGATTTTTGGAGGTTTTTGTCTGTGTTAGGGACAATTCTCATATTGACCCCTCTTGAGATGAGCCTGGATGTTCAGTCACTCTACCAACTTGTGTAGCACATGCTTATACCAAAGGGTTGGTTAACTATTGCCAAGAGGACAAGGCTGGTGCGGTCTCCGACAGGGTACTGCATACAGTCTTGCCTAACAATCTGCATTGTGAATTTGAGGTGTAAATCAGTGCCCTGAAATGTGCCTGAAATAATCCTTTAATGAGTCTAGCAATTATTGTACAGCATTCCAGAAAGACAAATGATGTGTTATTCCTATACTTTCTTATTTAGGGTCACTGCTCAAAGTGTTACACTTGTGGAACCCCCTTGTTTTTTAAAAGAGGCAAGAACAAGAAGGCCAGTCACTCAAGAAGCAAAGAGCCACATGCACTGGCCACAGCCCAGGAGCTTCCAGTTAAAAAAAAAAGAAAAGGGAAAAAAAATAAATATATATTTATAGCAGTAGCAAGGGAGACCACAGGGGTAGCAACAACAGAGACCTCAAGGGTTGCAGCTACGACCCCTGGTGATCCCCATATGAAATCACTGTAGTTACAGAACTTGGGAGCTAGTGGTCTCTGGGGATTAGAAAGTTAGTGACTCATTTTGGTGCAATCACAAAATGGATTGGATGCAGGAACATTCTTCATTTTGTCATTTGTATAGCGACTTTCCCCATTATTATGGTCCCAATGCGCTGGTTGGTTGAACGCCCTCGTAGGGACCAGAGTCAAAATTTGGGAAAAATGGGAGGCGTTATTTTATTTATTAATTTATTTATTGTCAAATGGTTATTTTCAAACCTTTGACAAAACATAAAAATACATATTCAAAATATATCATACAATACAATAAAAACAGCACAAAATAATTTCATTTGTGATATACAGCAAATAAAAATGCATTCAAAAATAAAAATACAGGAATTTATCTAAATTCATTCAAGCTTTAGTGAAGATAAGAACCCCGCAACTGCCAATACAATTGTCGTACCCCGACCTGCAAGACACATGTGCCAAAATGAACGCCCGCCCTCAGTTTCTCAGAGTGATGTACAGTTCTTAAAAAACACCTCACACTTTCCATTCAACTCATGACAATATGCAATCAGATGTTCTAGGGTTTCAACCATTAGGGGATGATTACAAAAATGACAATTTATTGACAATCGAGAGCTGTCCTTAAATGAAAATCACAGAAGGCCTCAAGCCACAGGACACAAGACGATGTAAGTAGAACCAGGCTGCACAGAACGGGAAGGCTAGAGCTCACAGCCAAGGTCAGAGATAAACAAGCACATTCCAAACTTCAAACGACAAGGGGCCAGCTCCAGAAAAACAGAATAAATCCTCATAATTGCAGACCCAGAGAGCTCGATTCTTTGGTCCACAACCACGGATGTGGCCGAGCTAGACAATGGGTATTCACCCGCAGTGGGAAGACGAACAATTCTCTGCAACCCAGACAAGAAGTGAAACGTGAATAAGTTAACAATGTTGCAACGTGAAGCACACTCCCATAGGCAAAAGTGGTGTTGCTACCAGATACATTGGGAACACATAGTCATTTCACATCATCTTGAAGAGGTGCACAGAGGGCTGAGAACGGAACTGGGCCCCAGGACTGGGGAAACCAGTTCCAGCCAATCAGGGGACAGAAATCAGGGGTGTATGGCAGGGGGCAAGGGCAAATGGTAAGTCTGCGACCCTTGATCAATGTAATAGATAGTTTCTTGGGGACAGGGCAGGCCAGCCACCTGACATGGAAGGACCAGTAGAGTAAGATGTATACTGACCATGTATAGGGTCTACCACTCCGAGCACCAAATAAACATGAGTGATAGGTTTTTGGGGGAGGCCCCAGGTAATGACGCAATTTTGCATCAAAACGGGGTGACATGTCTTGTGGAGTTGGAGATTCTGGAGATCTGTGATTGTCCTGTATGATCCCTGTCGGATTTTGTAATAAACAACAGTTCTAACTTGCCCTTGGTTGAGTTCTCCGTTTGTTCTGGGCAAAGGGTTGTTGGGCCCTTGGGAGCTGAACAGGCTTGAGAATGCTTGATCACCAGCCAACCACAACATGTCTCCCGCTACCATTGTTCCCACTGAGATAGCTCGATTACAAGCCAACCATAACATGGCTGTCCTCCTGTGTGCCCTGTTCCCAGGGCATGCGGGATGCGAATCGTATGTGACATCATCACGTATGCGTGATGACATGTCGCCTAGTAACGGAGGCTTCAGTATAAACAAATATGCGGACCTCGCTCGATATGCAAGTTTCTTCCTACCTGAAGCTACGGCACTGCGGTTCTCAGAGCGGCAGGTAAGACTACCTCTCAATATACATGGATTATAATCCATAGACTACCAAACCAATGTTTCCTTAAAGAAGGGGATTTCCTCAAGAGCAAATGTTCATTCTTATTACAGGTAGAGATGGATCTACCCAGATAGTCACAGAGATGACTACAAATTCCCAGGTAGCTACACGTAAAGTATTTCACTCTTTGAATACCCACCCTCACTTTCCACATAGATATTTCATACAATTGGTGTGTTACCCTTTAGTTGTAGACACCAAAAGGCATTTTGCACAGCCAGGTAAACCATTCTATTTCCTTTTTTGCACACAAAGTAAGCTATAGAGCTTCAAGAAATGAAGCACATTGGACCTTGGTGTCCTCTGTCTCATTGAGAGATGGGTCATGGCCAGCTCTTTCACCAGCTTTGGCACGCTCCTACTTGACGGCTACAAGATCTTCTCTGCGCCCAAGCCCAACCGATCCGGTGGGGGTGTAGCCCTTATCTTTCCTGAGTGGATTCCTGCCTCTGTCATTCCTACGCAGACCTACTCCTCTTTTGAATGCCTCATCTGCCGTCTCTCTCTCTCCCCTAGCCATTCCCTTACTGTGGCTACTATCTATCAGCCACCTGGTCAGATCTCCTCCTTCCTCTCTGAGTGGACGGATCTCTCCTCCTCCCACCTGGCCTCAACCACTCAACTCCTCCTTCTTGGAGACTTCAACATCCACCTGGATGCCTCCTGTCCCCCCTCTGGACTCTTTCTCAACCTCTGCGACTCTCTCTCACTCACCATTCTCCCCTCTGGCCTGACTCATTCTGCAGGGCACACTCTCGATGTTCTGATCTCCTCTGACCTTCCCCTCTCTGTCCCTCTCTCCACTCCTCTCTCCTGGAGTGATCACATTCTCCTATCCTCCCACCTCACCCTCCCTACCCCTCAGGCCAAGCCACCTCCATCACTGCCATCCACCTTCTCGGTCATCCGACCCATGAAGCGCGTGTCAGTTGAGGCTTTCGCCACCACCTTCTCACCCCCTCTCCCCCCTTTGGCAGACTCTCACCCTGACACAGCCCTCTCCATGCTCCACTCATCTATATCCGATACTCTTGATATACTTGTCCCTGCCATGAGAATCGATCTAAAGCCCAAAGCCAAATTTAACTCCTGGTATGACTCAGATCTCGTCACCCTAAAACACAAGTGCAGGGTGGCCGAGAGGAAATGGCGTGCTTCATGTTCATCCCCTGACAAACTGGCCTGCTGGCTGCTTCAAAGGCAATACCAGCTCTCTGCGGCATCTAACAACTCGGCTGAACTCTTTAAAATCTGCAAGGAACGAGCCATTCCTGCCGCAGTCTCTACCTCTCCTGTACCTTCCCAGGCCCTCTGCATGGCACTGGCTTCTCATTTTATTTAAAAAACCCAGGACATCCTGTCCTCACTCTCCTCCTATCACCTCCCTCCCTCCATTCCCTGCTCTTCCTATGGCCCTTCTGGTGCCTCCCCTCCCTCCTTCTCTGCCTTTCCCCTTTTCTCTGCAGACAGGGTTTCTAGACAAGTCAATCTATGAAAGTCTCATCAAAACAGGTTCACCCCTGTTCCTCCAAAACTATCAAGGACCACATTGACTCTCTGGTTCCTTCGCTGGCTGATTTCTGCAATCACTCCTTCGCCACCAGAGTCTTCCCACCCCCCCTGTAGCACTCCCTTGTGCACCCTTTTCTCAAGAAACCCTCTGCTGACCCCTCCTGCCCGGCTAACTATCGCCCAATCTCCATCACACCCTTCCTGGCCATCTCCCAGCTCAATCTCCACGCTGAATCTGTTGGTTGTCTTCATGACTTTTTTCATGGTTTTTGGAATAAACGACATTTCTAACTTGCCCTTGGCTGAATCCTCCGTTTGTTCTGGGGAAAGGGTTGTTGGGCACTTGGGAGCTGAACGGGTGGGCTTGTAACAAACACCAGACCTCTGGCATACCGTGTCCCGTCCAACAAGTTAAATGCAAAAATATGGCTACCTTACACCATTAGGCTAAATGTAAGATATGGCTGACTAACATGAATGGGATATGTGCAAGGTATGGCTACCATACACCATTAGGCTAAATGCAAGACACGACTGACTAACACATGAATGATACAAACTTTGTGGGTTTTTCCCCATCTGAACCATTTTGGACATGTTTCCATGTACAAAGTGGGATGCAGAGTAGAAAATCAGTTGGTACGTTTCCCCGCTCTGTGTATGGAATCCCCAAGCATTGCCATCCACACCACAATTTTCAAGAGGGCATAGAGGAATGGACCCCTGCAAATTCTGTCCACCCTTTGCATTCGGAAGCGGCAAATCGAAACCTTAAGGACCTTCAGTATTAGTGACCATCATTACCGATCACTACAATATTAGACACACAAAACTGGGGAAAAAACGGGTTTCCCACTGTGATAGAATTCCATCTTGTGAGGGCAGAAAGCCCCCAGCTTTTTTAACTTGTAATACCAGAATGATGGAGAGAACTCTGTTTCTGAAAGGCAGTGACATTTTGCCTTGATAAGGAGTGGGGGACCCCGCATCCTTTCATTCATAGTTGGACTCTTGCAAGGGCAGGAAAGTTTCACTAGACCTCTTTTGTAAGTACTGGCAATGTCAAAGTCCTCTGACGTAGAGGTGAACACAGAAGGCATCCAAGGCAGAGGAGAGATCTGTGCCCTCAGCATTGCCAGGGAACAGTGGGAGTGACTGCTGTTGTACCAACGCCTTACTGCTGGCTGCACTGGATCCGGAACCCTGTTAATTGGAGTTGAAGTATCTGCAGTAGATGCCAGTCAAGCTCTCTGGAGTGGGAGTGCAGCGCAGAAGGACTTACCTTGTTTTGGAGCCCCTGCATTGGGACGCACAGGAAACCAGAAGTGCAGAAGAGGCTTGTAATTATGTTGCCATGCCTTAAGACATCTTTGAACCAGATCAACCAAGCTCAATGAATTCAATCGACTTTTGGCACGTTGCTTTGACCCGCTTGCTCAATGTCAAGCCATCTATATGCAAGCTTGATCCATCCCTGCAGAGCGTCTGGAGAAACCGAACCGCAGACTCAACCTTTGTGGGAAAAACTGATTTAAGCATAGACTCGAACGGCTGGAAGCCATCGAATACAGTGTCCAGAACGCCGGCTCGATCCAGCAGAAGCTCTTGTTCCGCCACCTACTTGACCATTGCTCGTACCCTTGGAAAACATTGTCTACCTAACTTGAATGATGACTCAACCTTTCGAGAGCCTGCACCATCAAACCAACTCGACCGCCAGTGAGATCGCATCACCTCGAAAACACTTGACATCGACTCATCCACAGCTAAATTGCCAAGAAGCCCAGCTCGACACTGCAAACACCCAAACCAACAATAAAGTTACTGTGAAGAGTCCTTGTCCCCCTTGTCCACTTTGTGGGTCTATGATGACTTTCAAGCTCCCCTTCTGTACTTTTTTCTTCCAAGACAAAGCCTGGAACAGTGGCATTGGTGCCAATCTCTTGCCTGAATACACAAGCTCATCTACCCAGGGTGCCCTTTGACAAAAGTCTGCATTCTCTGTGGGTTTTGTTTTTACAGGGGTGGGTATTTCTAATGTTTTCCAGTTAGTTTATATTTTTATAGAACCTTGCTAGACATTATTTTATTTTGGAACCATTGTATTGAAGTTGTTTGGATTACTACCATTAACAGCTCAGGCACTACTTATTCCTGTATTCTTTCCGAACAGTAGTCCTTTCGCCACATCTGTGCCTTACACCACAAAAGGCAGTGAATGGCTATTATCCCTCGGAAAGAGCCTGCTCCTCTCACACGTAACACATCAGGATTAAAATACTTTATTTATTTATTTATTTTTTGTTGCTTGTATAGCGTGCCAAGCCCAAAGGCATCTGTGCGCTTGCTTACATAAAAAGATCACAATTGTTACACAGGTTGCAGTCATACAGTAATATTTAAATGTTTATATTGCTTTTAAATACACCCCTTAGACCCATCTGTGATGGAAAGCAACATTTTAAATTGGAAGGACTAACCCTCATTTCAGTCAAACAAAAAAAATATATACACCCTTGCTCCAAAGACACTTAAAAACAGGAATTCAGTCAAAATCCATGCCCAACCTTTCAAAGATGGCATCAGTTTTCTCTGATCCTGAAATGCTGGTTCAACCTAACATTTCCATTGGAAGGTATTGGGCTGACTGAGAGCTCTACCGATTTTGACAGAAGTCACAGGAGTTTTGGGCACATCACTGAGTCTCATGGGCAGATGCAAACTCCTCAGGGTTATCAATATTTCCTCAATATGTCCCAAGGAACTGTTGGATCTCAGCCTCTAGTCAATCCTTCATGATTACTAAATCTATTACAAACTGTTCTGTATGATTCATGTATCAATTTGTCATACAATGTAATAAAGCATAGGTTGGGGTGTTGGGCAAGATAAGCAAACCCCGTCCTGTGTTTTCCTTAGTCGTGTAATATTATTTTCTCATAAGAAATACTGGACTGTGATTCCCATAATCCAAAGAAAAAAACAGGGTTGGATGAATTGCTCACACTTGACATGGGACAGCTTGAGACTCTGAAGAGAGGAGTCTTCAATCAGCCGAGATGGTATCCATTCTTCAGTGGAATCCCCCACTTACCAAACAAGAACTAGCAAAGACATCATTTGTTGCTTTTGTTCAAGCCTGTCATAGCCATTTACCAGGTACTGGCATAATTGTACTACATGCCCTTCGGATGGCAACAGAAGACACATGGAGTGAGTACATGGGCATATAATTGCAGTGCCTGGTTATCCCCATTTAATGCCTATTAAAGACCAAAAACTGTTAGCTTTGCCATTGCTTTTTATTTAACTGGAATTCAATGCAAGGGACAGGTGCCCATACTGCTTAAACATAAAGTAGCTGAAGGCACACTTCGTTATGCTGAGTTTGTTACACTTGCGGCTGTTTTAAATCTGCTATTAAGCCAGTACCTTTCAAAAGGCTAGTCAAAAATAAAATGGCAGTTCAATGAAAGCCCATAGTTTGATGTTACTGCTTGACAGAGCTAGCTCAGCTAGATTCCAAGAAGGTTTGTTTTGGGCAAGGAGGAGCGGGTAGTGGGTGCGCATTGCCATAGAGATTAGCATAGCCATGGACAGTCAGCTGGTGGGTAGAAAGCCAAGCAACACCCACAAGCAATGTGTCTCTCCTCACATCGAATTTCCGTCCTGTCAGTGCTCCTGTTTCAATACTTTTGGCTTTTTATCAGTAATGTTGGAACACCACTTCTTAGACAAAGCTGAAAATAGAGATAGAGACAATTTTCTCAGTGTCACTCACAATTCCCCTGAATAAATCGGACTATTGCTGGATTTAGGGCCTGGGCTCTTCTGCTTAGCTTTACAAGTCCGGAAAGGGTGCTTCGGGGGAAACACACCTGTGGATATGGCATATGCTCTGCATATTTTGTGAGGCAATATGCCATTATTGGAGGAAAGTGGTGCCTCTACTTGCTGCTCACAATTGACTATAGCAGCTGCTTTACTGGGAAATCCCCTAGCACAGCAAACCTGAAATATCCCAGGCACTGGCATTTTGCTGGGAAATTATTCTGCAGCGGTGCTGCAAGAAAAGCTGAACCTTTAAAGAGATCTATGCTGGGGGAAGCCGGTCGGAGTCCTTGCAAACGCCATAGATCTGGGATTTCTTCTTCGAAATTGTGCCTCAAGACATGCAGTGGAGTGGAGGATACCGCACACAGCATTTTCTTTCAGTGTTGAAAAGAAAAGTAACCCTCAAGCAGTAGTCTGCAACTCATCAAGCTCGAGCCTAGAAACACTTGTGTACAGGCGCATTATAAATGACTTATCATATCATATCAGCAGTAAAGGACGCGTCAAAGAAAGGAAGGCCATCACGTCCTATGTGAATTATCGTGAATAAGCCTTTTGCTCCAGTGGATCCCCCCATTAGGACTGATTTTGAACTAAGGTTTGATTCTCAAGACGTGCATGGAATCCATTTCTTAGTTAAATGTCTTTTTACGCCCTGATAAAAACCCTCAACACCAGCTTAGGAGACACCATGGATAAGTGTATTCCATGTGGTGGGGCCGAACCACTAAGTGTCGACACATGTCTGATGTCCACCTGTTTGTTATCCTCTGTGGGATTTTCATTGGCTGCAGCACTAGTGATTTAAGGGTGTTGTGACTGAAAAAGGTACAGAGCGACCATAGGTAGTGGCTCGGGATGTGCTCATTCTTCACCATGCGAGAATGAAAAGTTTCTTTCTGGTATGTTATTCAGTAACCAGGTACCTGGGGTATCCCCCCTATTAGTCGATTTTAGTATATTTGTCTTTTATATATTTGTCTTTCGTAGATAGCACTTTGAAGCACTTGCACTTTATTGTGTCTGATGTACTATTGTTTGCACTTCATTGTATTTTTGCACAAGGTACCTGTTGTCCTAATATGTATTGTTGAAGATATGTGAAGAATAAATATGAGTTATCTAAGAATAAAATGGCAATTGTGTTTTAATCATTCCAGATTTGTCCGTAAATGTGTGCAAGATAAATTAAAGTAGCGGAGTGTGCCACCAAACTGTTCTTAAAAGTAATGAAGAAAAGATTAGACTTTGGTGTCCATTTGACCAATGGGAGGGCAGCGCTTAGGCATTTTCCAACAAAATGCAAAAAAAGCGCTGGGAGTCCCTGTACAGGCACAAACACATCCCATTGACCATGGCCCTGGGAGAGTCTCAACCACGCTTTAGCTACCACCCAAAGGCAGTCCAGCACCTAAATGCTAGGCAAATCTCCTCTGAACAAGAGTACCAACAGCAACCCCAGACACGTGCTTCGTCCTAGTCGGGCCTCATCAGTGAGGTGGAGCTGTGCTTCTCTGAGCACAGTGAGCAAGAGGTCCACGTCTGTATTACCCTAGTAATTTAGGGTGAGACCCCAAGTACATTTAAATATGCAAATGAAGGTCTGGGAGTCCCTCTACCGGCACAACCACAGCCCATTGACCTGTTGTTGATGCGCACGCCAAAACAGAGGGAGCACAATTAAACTATCTAAGATGCGATCAAGAAATATCCATGGAAAGAAATAGAGGACTATAGTGGATGCAGTAGAGGCGAGAGCCCAAAACCAGAACTTCCGAGCAGGAGCCATGATTACTCTCCCATCTCAAGCTCAAAGTAGTCCAATATATATTTTTCCTCCTTTTCTGCTATATATATATATATATATATTACATGGCCGCGGTAGCGGCCATGTAGTTATGGTTAAGTTGGTGTTTCCATAGGAAGAGCCCTTTTTGGGCGGCTTATAACTTCGCTCCCCCTGGACGAATCCTCACCAAACTTTGCAAGAAAAGTATATGGCCCACTCTGAATTTTTATGCAAAGTTTGGTGAGAATTCGTCCAGGGGGAGCGAAGTTATAAGCCGCCCAAAAAGTGCTCTTCCTATGGAAACACCAACTTAACCATAACTACATGGCCGCTACTGCAGCGATGTAATATATATATATATATATATATATGTATATATATACATATTCGTCCAGGGGGGGAAAAGTTATAGGGTTTTTTTTTTTCTCATAGGCTGAATGGGAAAAATCTTTGCGCACGGCTACAGCCCGAACCGCTGGACGGATTTACACCAAATTTGCGGCAGGAGCAGCGGCCTTGTTCCGAAAGCGTGCTTTTGCAAATTTTATGTAAATCCGTCCAGTAGTTTTTTTAAAAAATGACCAAAATGTAAGGCAAAAAATTAGTGATATCTGTGTTCGCTTCGCGGACGGACTTCCCTGTTCGCTCCGCGGACAGCACCCCGATTGGCCCAGCGGCTTGCGTCATGTCTGCGGACATGCGACGTGTTCGCTGATTGGGCGGCGGGGTGCGTGATGCGCATCAGATTTTCTGTCGCGCCCGCCATCTTGCATTTGCGGACGTCCGCGGACAGCGCAGTAAAAGTTTGTTCAAAATGTGTATTTAGTAGAGTGTGTTGGTGTGTAGAAGCCTTTGGGGAGGATGGGGGAGTATGAGATAGGTTCAAAGTTGCATTTTATTTATGTGCTAGACGCTTTTGTTGTGTTCGATTTGTCTGCGGACAACACGGCTGTTCTGGAATGTTCGTAAATAAACAGAATGGATTCGGTGTCAACTTGAAAGTGTTCTAAGAACACTCGTGGGGTCTTGGAATGTTTGCAGAGGGTGTCCTGGAGACGTTGTCTGTATTGTTCGTCGGCAAGGTGAAAATGTTTTAAGAACAATCGCGGTGTCCAGAAATGTTCGTACATAAAGAAAATGGGGGTGTCCTGAGGACGCTGTTTGTATTGTCCTCTGGCAAGTTGAATGTGTCCTAGGACCGTCCTCCTGTCCGCGGACATAACAATGGTTGCAATGTTTGCATCTATGGGTGTGATATGCTGCGGTAGTTGTGGCCAAGGTATAGAATGTTGGGTGCATGGCCATTTGGCCAAGCACCCAAGAGTGTATGCCCTGGCCACAACCACCGCAGCATATCACACCCATAGTGGCTTTTAACTTTGGGTCAAAAACTAATTTATAAGGAACAATGTTATAAGCTTGTATGGGTGTGATATGCTGCGATGGTTGTATTTATCTTGTTATACGTACTATTTGGTTTAGTAACGGGAGTCCATGTTTTTCTTGTTCATTTCTGTAATAGAAGAAAATAGTATGTTAGTATTTTATAATGACTTATTACATTGTACAATCAACATTTTCTTCTTTTTATTGACCCTCATATTTAGTAGATTACAAACCAGAGTACTGTGCAATGTGCAAAGTTTCTGTGTTTGTTGCTAAAATCATTGGGTCTGTGGGAGAAAAAAAATCCATGTTGGATTAAAAAAAAACAACCTTTTTCTGTTATGCTACAGTTTATTTATTTGTTTGTTTTCCGCGTTTACTTGTTCTTTTAGCCTAATGCTTTATGCATTGGATTGTTCCAGTTTTTGTGAGCAGTAAGATATTAGGTATTTGTTTGGATATTGTAAAATTTTGGCCCAGTTAGATACCAGTAGGCGTATTCTAACTGTTTATGTTTTGATATAATTTCATGGTATTGATTTATCTGTTTGCATATTTGTAAATTTTGGGACAGTTAGATACCAATTGGCATATTCTAACTGTCTATTTTTTGCTCTATTTGAGTGGTATTAATTTATCTGATTAGTTGTTGTAGAATCTTTGGGCAGTTAGATAGGTTTTGAAATATTGTGACAGTTTATATTTTTTTACTACAAGTGTACTTAAGGTTTAAGTACAGTTCAGTTATCAAATTTTGGTTTTAAGAACATTAAATACGCGTTTGTAAAATTAGCTGGTAATCTCTGCTTTAGAGTAACAGTACTATCATTATATTCAAACCATCCACATTTTTTTTATATATATGCAGTGTAGTGCCCTGAGTTGGTTGTGGCTCCTGCGTGGTAGATTATACCTATTGTTGTGAAGGTTTTCCTACCAAATGAAATTTGACCATGTGTGGATCCAGTCAGCTTGCAGTTGTTTTTCGTACCATCTGCATTGTAACGTAGAAGCATTAGTATTACGTATTTACTATGTGTTTGTATTAGTAACGTGGAGCGATTATCCGAATTGCAGGTAGAACATAATCTACCGTGGTTTGCATTTTGTACAAGTTGCTGAAATGGAACGGATTCACAATTAGGTATTGATATATAGACAAAGCGCTCATTGGGGATTTGTTCTTGTGTCACATTGTTGCAGAGAGTGCATGTATGTTTCCACATGTATGAAATCTGGAAGATTTCATTTATAGGTATGTTTTTGTTTTCCAGTACTAATAGTAAGTACATTAGAAATTCCTGTGGATCTTCCTGTGAGTATTTCACCATTCCAGCACAGTAGTCCAATTGTCGTCTTATTCCAAAAACACTATACGTGTTGTCAGGATTGTTTGCTGCATTTCTGTGAAGTACTAACATTTGCAAACACAATGGGTCTGTGCTGTGTAAGTAAATGTTGTCAACAATTGGTGGTAATTGAAATAGAATATTCATGGCTACATTTGCGTAGCAACTTACACCAACTATATTTGAGAATTTAAATGATCCAGGTAGTTCTGTATCTAACTACTTTTTTTGGAGTTTGTCTTCCTTCTTTAAAGAAGTACCTGGTTTACTTTCCCTAATTGATTCTTTTTTGCTTGTGGTACTTGATGAAGTTTTAGTTTCTTTTAGTCTCTTTGGAGGATTTGCAGTGACATCCTGTTGCATTTCTGTTTGATTTAGTGTTCTTTTAGACAATTTTCCTTTTTGTGGAACAGGATATGTTTGTAGATGGGGGGTGTATAGTGAACGAAGTCTATTGTATTCTAAAATGCAAGGAATATCAGCGTTTACTTTACTTGCATCAAAGTTTATTAGAAATAGACCGTCAATTGTATGACAGTGCTACGTAGCTCATGCCTTCTTTAAAGACTGTGTTACCAATGTCTATCATTGCTTTGTCTAGAGTAAGACCTTGTGATTTATGAATGGTGACTGTGTATGCAAGAGTTAGAGAAAATTGTGCTCTGCGTACATACATGCCTTTGAAGAGAAGGAATCGAGCTGTTGAGCGTCCTATTCTTTTTACTTCTGAAAGTTTGTCAAAGAGAATATTGACAAACTGAATTTTGTTGTCACGTGGGTATGTTTGAAAGCCAACAACTGTACCCAGTGCTCCATTAACTAGTCCTTGGTCCACGTCAAGGTTACGTTTAAGCATTACTCTGCAATTTAAGGATAATTTTAATATCTTTTCCAAGCCTGCTGTGTTTGAGATTGATTTTTCTAAACTATGTATTCTTGCTGTGGCTTGGTCACACATGGGTAGTGTCATTCCATGTACATCTAGTTTGTCTGTGGCGCTAATTTCCATAATTGGTTGCATTTCTTTGCTTAACATTATTTCATTGAATTTGAAACAGCTTGCAAGAGTTGGCATTAAGGCCATACAATTGACATTTTTGTGGGCTAATTGTTCCATAACATCTGTAGCACATGTATTATCACCGTAAAGTGCATGAATGTGCCGGGTTTTCAATATTGCTTCTGCTTCTCTAGAAAGTATACCAACTCTGATACTTTTTAAGATGTTGGCATAAGTGAGATCTGCAGATTGGCACATGTTTTCTGTTAATTCTCTGTATTGGAAATGTTGCCAAAGGTTGACATTTCCAATGCTGCCAACAGTTTTACGGCAGAGTTTGTGTCCTAATGTTTTAAAAATAGGCTCACCTTTTACAGGTGTCAATTGAAGAAGATCTCCGAAAACAATGATGTGTTTTCCTGCAAATAGCTCTTCATAGTTTGTTTGAGTACTTCTCGTAATCTGAGGTGAATCAAAACCAACATTATGTTGGACACCATGCTCACTTCATCTATTAGTAGCATTTTCATTTGTTTCAATACTCTGCGTACTTCCATTGCAGCTTCTGCAGAAAGTTTGTAATAATCTAACTTGTTTTGGTGTTCTACTGGCAGGAGTAGTAATCGGTGTAAAGTGACACCACCTATGTTGTAGGCAGCTAAACCTGTGGGGGCAGTGACAACAGCTGACAGTTTGTTGTTTGTCAATTGTTGAAGGAACTTACTGATGATTTTGATTAGGAATGTTTTGCCAGAACCAGCTTCACCACTGACATACAATAGTATAGGTTTGTAATTTTGGCAGGTGCATTCTTTGTTTTCATGTTGCACACCATGTGCAATTTCTTTTTTTATTTCTTGAAAAATGCTACGTTGCTCTTTGTTTAGTTTTGATTGTAGTGTAGTTAAGTCTTCTTTATCTTCATAGTGACACATGGTGTTTTCTACTTCTATCATAGCTAATTCTGCCTCATTTGTTATTAGTGGTTCTCGGAGTGGTTCTTGGCTTCCTGTGACAGAAGGTTGACTACTGTCAGGAGTGTCCTTATCTAGTTGGGCCTGGAGTTCCTCTTCGTGTTGCTGTTCATTGTGCAACATTGTTTTGTACTGTGCAAAGTTTACATCAGTTATACTGCTTTCATTGGCTTTGAAAGCGTCTTCATATGAGTCATAGGTATCTAGTATTTCTTCTTCTTTTCTCCATGGTTTGAAGAGTTGTAGCAGGGACATGTAATATATTTCTTTATGTTGAGGAGTCTTTAATGACAATTTGATATGATTAATTAAATATGGTTTGGTAAGTTTGTCACTTTGTATTTATGGTTTTGCTCATCAGGTTTTATATTATTTTTGTATGTGTAGTTTTGGGCTATGTGGTATAGACACATGGTTTCCAAAGTGGTACTCCTGTTTGGGTAGTATGTGTCCAATAAATTGTTTTTTAAAATGTCTTGGCTGTTGGGATCATGTTTGGCTATTGTTTCTATATCTTCGTATGATTTTAGAACTCTTTTTCTAGATTTAGCTGGACCAAGACTTAGCCATACTATATTTGCAGATTTACCATACAATGCAGTACCAGTTAATCGATCAGCTGCTTCACAGGATCCACATTCTCTATGGGACAGCATTTTTATGCCCAAGCTGTATCATTTCTGAGACACTGTTTTATCTGATGACAGGTCATTCCAGAGGTCTTGGACCTCTGTCTTTTCTGATTTGGTTAAGTATGCTGTGACATATCGTGCAACTTCAGTAGAATTGTCTGCAATGTACTGCACATCTATGTTTGTATTCCACAAGTGCATTGTAATCATTGATATATTTTTCTTCTTCTTTTCTTTTTATGCAATATGTATTTTTAGGTGACTTACCTTTAACACTATGTCTAACTGAAGACATGAGGATGTACATGACCTGTATTTGTAACTGGTCTAGGGAAACCAAATCGGCATTTGGTGTAGTATTTCCCTTTGTTTTTGTATTTGCGACGACAATATTTGCCACATTTGTGTCTTTGGAATTGTAAGATTTTTGCATGAAGATCACTATTTGTGGATTCTGATGGAATTTCACAAGTGACATATTTTTCAATAAACTGTAAAACAGTGGCATCACTGTCTTGACCAAATTTAGGAGCATCTTTAATCCATAAAAGCATGTGGACATGTGGCGCTCCTCTGGCTTGGTATTCTTTTCTCCAAAAGAAGTTTTGCACTTCTCCAAGGGGAGGAACAGTTTTATTACAAATAAAATGTAGCATAGCAATGAAGCGATGGTGAAAATATCTAGAAACATTAACAGGATCCTGAGAACAAAGTTCTCCAGGTGTTAGTATATCTATGTTTGTTTTGTTTTCGTTTGATATGCGTAGGAAAGCATGTAAATCTTCCCATGCATATTCTGCGCAACTTAATGTAGCAAACCAAGTGGGTGGGCCAAGGTTTCTGATCATACAACGTACATCTCCATGGCGTCGAAACCAGTACTCTTTAGTACCTCGCATATTTGCTAATAGATTTGTAAGATTTGTCTGTAAAACCTCATCTTTTTGTTGAACTTTTTGTAATAATTGTGTGGCTGTCATATTTTGAAAGTGTGATCCTGATTTTAATATGTGTGCAACTCCGTAACATAAAGTTGCTAGTTCACTTTCAAAGAGTAGGTGGAATATGTATTCCACATTTTGTCGAAATCTGGGCTCTTCAGAATACATTCGTAATGAGCGATATTCTGATGCTGATATTTGAACAGGTCTATCATCGTATCTTCCTCCTTTGCCAGTAGGAAAGAGTAGAGGAAAAGCACGTGCTTCTATACTTTTTTCCCATATGCTGATTGGTGATCCTTTTGTTTGACGCATTTGGTACGTTTCCAGTGCATCTTCTATGGTGTCATTAGAGTGCAATGGGTGAATTGTATAATGGTCTAAAGTGTTTGCTATTGTAGCAGGATCTAGGAGCTCAAATTGATCAGTTTCTTGTGTCTCTTGAATTATTTCAGTTGTATCTTTCAAGTTTTCTTCGATATTAATTTCTTTGTAATAATCATTATTCTCTTTGAGATATTGCAGGGCCTCTCTAACTTTATGTAAATCTACCAGTTGTTGCCAAATTGTTTTGTCTTTTGTAGGTACTCCATTTACCAAGATAATTAAAGATTGTTGCATTGGACGTTGCACTCCTAGAGTGTGCACATTTTCTTTTAGATCTAATGGTAAATACACTACTTTTCCACAAATACCTTTCACTAATTCAGAGGGAGGTAATTTTGCAGTTTTTGGTTGAAGGCGTATTATTGCTTGAAATGGATGAACTGTTTGAATTATGATGCTCTCATATAAATTAAGTTGTTGAAGCAGTTTTGGTAGTGGATGTAATTCCAAGTTATTTGAGATAGCACGTGAAGGAGTTTGGTTGTTGTCAAGTTTGGTAGTGCAGTAACTGCAAAGTATTATGGGGTCAGTTATTTCGTATTTGTTTTCTGCTATAAGGTAGAGAGCTAATTCAAACCATTTAGAATCTTCATTGTCTTCTATTTTGTATGAAAGGTCTATAGTTTTTGTGTTACTTTTATAACACATTCTGCGGCAACATACACACACTTGGTTTGGTACTTCAGCTGAAGTGCTTTGAAATTTTAGTATTTCTTTTTTGTATGTGTGTAGTGAAAGGTTGCCATGTGCAGATTTGTTACGAAGTTGGTTGACAGCTATTTCATCTTGTAAGTGGGTTTCATTTCAAAAATATTTTTTCTGTATATACTCGATTTCTTCTAGTAGGTCTTTTGGTGTACCATGTAGAAGAATGTTATATAAATTGGCTAGTGCTAAAGCAGGACTTTTTGCATAATACAGTTTATAAACTAGATTTCTTATACTTGCATGATGTGTTGATATCCTTTTGATATCATGGAAGGTTGTTTTGCAAGTAGCTCCTGATATGCAGGCCAACGAATGTCCTTGCAGTCCTTTGTGCTTGAGTACTGGACAAGCATCCATACTTTGCAGTATTTTAATTTTGATTTTGTCTTTGCTTTTCACATATTGATTGAGGAATAGGCGTAATGATTTGATCATTTTTTTGGGAATGTTACACATTGACGTGCATGGCCATGTGTAAATTAGATGTTATGATTCAGTCGAATGGAGGGGTAAATCTAAGTTTTCAGGGCATATTTTTGTAAGGAGTACTTCTTGTTCCATTATGGTATTATTAACTTTTTCATAACCTCGACCACTGCTATGTATGGCAATTGTATTTGTTTGCTTTTGTTTGTACGCTTCTTCATTAAAGTATGGTTCTGTGCTTGTAGTGTGACTCCATTCACCTCCACAGATATTTAAGAAGTTATTTCTGTTCACATTTCGTTTATTGAGAAGTCTTTTTTGAAGTTTAGTTATTAGTTTTGTTAGTGGTTTAATTCTGTTTAACACAACAATAAATAAGTTTCTTTTGAGAAGAATTGCACCGTCTATCAACGCTTCTAAGATTACTTTCCTACGATAGGTTTGAAGTGTTCAACCTGGTTTCTCTCCTGTTTTTATCAGATTTTGAAGGACTTTGTGACGGAACATTTTGGCTAATATACTTTTCTTGGTATGCTTACTTTGTACTATATCACGATTTATAGAAGACGTTTTATTTGTAGTGATAGTTGATTTTCTGTTAATAGTTTTTTGTGTCGTTTTACTTTGTGATAGAGGAGGCAAAGTTTTTGCACTAGAAACTTCTTCTGTTTCACAACATGACTGTATTAGCTGTTGTGTTTCAACATTTTTTACAAATTCTGCTATAGATGGGTGTTTATGTTGGAGACTTTTCTTTTCATTTGCTCTACTTCTGCGTCCCTTTCTACGGAGTTGCTTTTTGGTGGGCATTCTGTAGCGTCTGTTGAAAAAAATACAGAAGGTATGGGTTGGGGTTTTCTGCAATGCATGTGTGTTTTGTGCATGATTGTTTGAGTAAGATGATAAAGATGTATGTAATGGTGTGTGATTGTGAATTGGGAAGTTGAACTACCAGGGATGGGTATTCTTCAATTAATGTGTTACTAAACTGGGGTTCAGATGACAGAAAAAAGTAAGCCGGTGGTGTGGAGAAGAATAAATAATATAGGTAAAGCTATACAATTAAAATGTTTGTTCTATAACATCTACATTCTAGCGGCTGAGTTGGGTAATTTGTGTGCCGAAAAATAGGAATTTGAGGGCCATTCTGACAGGAGATCACTGTTTAAGACGGGGGGATTTTTGGTCAGAATGGTGCAGAATCTCTATTTTTAGGCACAGAAATACCATGAATGCACCGTACAGTGCGTGTGAGTTATAAATCAAATATTATGGTATCAATCTACTTACTTTTTTTTCAAAAATGAGTCGGCTGCTTCTATTCAGGAGAATGGGCTTCACTGCAATTGTAAAAGAAAGAAATTAGTAAGTTGGTTGCTATATAGCACTGTTTTCATTTTAGACATAGATTTTTTTAAATTGAAATGCTCAGCGCCTTCCTGAAAACCATTAAAACTATATTATGACTAAGAGTAGGAAAGAAAATATCTTTACTATGGTTTGTGGAATTCATAATCTACCAACGTATACCACTATTCTTGTAACTAAGCTTTTCCACGTAAAAGTGAGTCATTGTCATCATAGCTCTCAACCATGTGTGTCGCAAAGGCGGGTGAAATCACCTGATTTTGTTTTTGGCGGGTGAGACGCCCATTGGAATGAATGGGCGTGCAGGAGGCTTGGTAGGTGAGTCAGTCCTTTACAAGGCGGGTGACACCCGCCAAAAGGGTGTGAGTTGAGAGCTATGTGTGATAGCCTGCTTTTGCACGTAACAGTGAGTGAATGTCATGGTCTGCTTGTCCTATATAAATGTATGGAAGTACTTATGTAAACGAAAAAAATTAAAACCAATTATGTGTTTGTACAAATATTATTGTTTGAGATTTGATCATAGAGTGTGTATGTTATTTTGTGTGATTATGTGTCGTGTATATATTTTATTTAAAAAATGTTAGTTTAATAGTATTTGCATGTGTGTGTGTGTATGAAGAAATTAAACGATATAAAGGTTTGTAAGTGACAGGTCATTTTAGGACAATGAAACAATAATCGTTCATTCATTTTTCAGATTATAGAAGGTAAAAGTCGGTTAGAAAATGTGTTCATGTACTGTGTAGAAAATATGCATACCTGTACTTTCTGTTCATGTATATGGATATAGACCAAGCTGCAAGTAGAAATATTGGAGATTTGTATAGTATTTCTCGTAGATCGTGGTTGTCAATGGTATGAGACTTGTACTCCGAGATATACACCGTATATTTTTCTAGTGCTGCTCTATGATGATGCAGTTACATGTAGAGTTATTGGATTTGATTGGTGGATGGTCATGTCATTGCTTAGCTACATCCAATGAGGGAATGGCACAGAGAGTGAAATCGAAATGGTAGAAGGGCTGTACATGTTACGATAGGTTCGCGAACATGGCGGTAGTTCTAGGACACCGCGTATTACATCCAGGGAATTTGGGGAGGGGAGGTATGGAAATGAGATTGGATGAAGCAAGGGATTGGTCAGAAAAGTTTAGTGAGTGTGTTGTGCTAGGAGAGGTTTTCTCAGATATTGTTTTTGCAGAGAGAAGAACAGATAGCTATGGTTTCAAAACACAGATTGTATGGATTTTGGGAGACTCGTGGATTCATTGGTTGAAGATGCATGCAGAAAGCTGTGGAGTATCTATAGATCTTGGATTCCCACATGTGGAAGTGCACTGGCATGGAGTACGTGGTATGAAGTGGTTGGACTTGCTACCTCTCTGTGCAACTTTGAAGATAGAGGAACATCCAGACATAATTGTCATTCATTGTGGAGGGAACAGTTTAGGACATGTGTCTGGAATTTCTTTGCAATTTGCAATGAAAGAAGGACTTCAGAAGATAATGGACATGTTTCCAAACTCTAAAATATTTTTTTCACGGATTGCGCAGAGACAAGTGTGGCTTTGTTCTTTCTCATGTGGTCCACAAATGGAGAAAGCAAGGCATAATGTTAATAAGGCTGTTTGTGCCTTCCAAAGAGATTTTGGCATGTCCTCTTTTAACATTGAAAATATTTTGTTTCGTAGTACATACATTTTTCGCAAAGATGGAGTCCATCTTACTTATGCTGGCAATCAGATTTTTCTGAGAAATGTACAAAATGCATTGCGACCTTTTTTAGAAATACAGCATTCGTTTTGAAGTACGTCTTACGTAGTTAAAATGTTTTACATTCATACACCTCCCAAAGGCTCTTTTCAGAGCCACCACTTCCTGTTAGAGAAAAATGCATTGGTTTCAATAGGGTAGCAATGCAATTGTTTTTCTGTTCGCGGACCGTCCGCGGACTTTCACGAAATGGAAATGGCTATGCTTTATGTATCTTCACTTCTATTTTTTAACTGTGAAAGGCGGCTCTGAAAAGACCCTTATTTTTTTTTTTGATTTTTGTTATTTTGTTTTTTTTTGTTCTTTTTTATACACGACACACTAGGAGAGGAGGGAAAGGAGGGTAAAGGGAGGGGGACACCAACCACAGGGATAAGAAAGGGCGAGCTGAGAGAGGAAGATGTAGAGTGGGTTTTATTTGGGTAGTGAGCAGGTCTTCTGGTGCTCTGAGACGATCGTCTCAAAAGCACTCCGAAGTCGTTCCCCCCTGCAGAGTACTGTGTCACAGTACACACATACAACTGTGACCCTCGAAAGGTAAGGGTCATCAGAATTCTGTATGGCCTGTGAGGCAGCTTGAGGAAGACGCTGTCCCACAGAGGTGTTCCTTGTGGTGACAGGATCAGGAACGGAGGATGAAGTAGAGGCAATCAACCTACTACGCTTCTCGCAAGGTACAACCTTGCGAATGGCCCCAGTGTGGAATGAGTGCAGGTGTCGCTTCATGGTAGTGGTCCCAAAGCTATACGAACCATGCTTCCCGCGACTGAGTACCATTTTGCACTCATTACAGGTGACACGGTTCGCATGAGACTTAGGGCCGTTTCCATGAACGGTAAACAACCGCCACACCCAAGATTCATGCCGAGGGCGGGTAGTAGGGATTTCCTCTACCTCATTCTCGTCATCCTCTTCTTCCTCCTCTGTATCCTCACTCCTGTTCCCCTCTTCAGGCCCTTGGGGAAATGGTGGTGGTGGAGGGGGTGGTGCTGAGGCAGATGTAGCACCATGTGGTAATAGTCGAGCCATTGATGTCATAGGCTTGGAGATGGAAATCTCAAAATCTGCAAAGTATGCAGCAAAATGCAGTGTGCTCTGTGGAATAGTCAGAAACACAATGAGAATGCGCTCTAGGGCGTGGTTTTATATCGGGGTGCTTGTGCGCGGGTCGCGGCCATGCGCGCCGTCCGCAAGACAGATCGAACATCAAAAAAGGTTCAAAAAGTCACAAAAACTATGTGGAAAGTTAGGATTAGTATGTGGGATTTGTGGTATGGTGATTTTTTAATGAGAAATATTGTGGATTACTTGGAAATGTACTTTTAAACTGGTCGGGGACACGAACAGTGTCCGCATTTAGAGCACGAGATGAGCGTGGGCGCGGTCACATGATTGTTTTGTGAGCATGTTCGCTAAGGTAGCGGTCGTCCGCAGGACACCCAATGTACGGACATTGTTTTGCGCATGCGTGTTGATGTTCTGCGTACAGTGTTCCGGTCCTGAACTAATTAAAAGTGCGTCACATGTAAAACGAACAGTTACGGACAGCCGTTTGTTCTTAGCACAGTTTAATTTATTTGCTAACAATACGGACAGACATAGCGTTTCAAGCACACCTCCATTTTCGTTTATTTACGAACAATTCAGAACACCACGAGTGTTCTTAGAACAGTTTCTGTTTGCTATCGAACACTACGAATAGGCATAGTGTTCTTAAGGACACCTCCATTTCGTTTATTTACGAACATTTCAGGACACTAGGAGTTTTCTTAGAACATTTTCAACTTGCATGAGAACATTACGGACAGATGTAGTGTCCTCAGGACAGTGACATTTTCATTTCTTCACGAACATTTCCGAACAACCGCGGTGTCCGTGGACACCTAAATTGGTTTTATCACAAGGAACTGAAAGTAATTACAACACAATATAAGAAAAGTAACTTTATTTCATATATATACAATTATGACTGGGAAGGTGGGGCAGAAACGGAAACAAAAACAGGAGAATTAGGGATTTCTAGATAACTGGGATCAGGTGAAGAAGGGAAGGAAAGCTCATCGAAACGCTTTGGTCCATAGACAGGGTTTGGGGTTAACTGCGTGGGATAGGGTGAGGGGGGACAAGTGCAGGTTGCACAATGGTGTGCTGTTGGGGGTTTCACATACTTTTCCACAAAGTTTTTCAAATCCATAAAATTTTGCATACGGTCGTCCATTTTTTGATTAATCTGCTGTTGAGTTATATCCTCTGATTGTTGTTGTGAGATGCTTGGAATTTTTGTATGGTCTGTAATAAAATAAATGTATATGTTAAATGTATACAGAATAATATTTATTAATTGGTTTATATAGTAAAGTGTGTACCATTAGGTGGACTATTTTCTAACATTTCCTCTCGTGGGAAATGCTCCTCTAGCCAGTCGAGAGTACTACACATTTCTGTGAGAAAACAAAAAAGTAATATGTTTTTTTTTTCTAATATAGAAGGTTTATAAATATATGAGTAAAAAGAAGTGCACTTACTATGTCTGGTGAGATATGTAATCAGTAGTGTATACGTCTGGTCTTGCTGTTGGTTGTGGAGCGTCTGTGAGGTAATTATGGTGGAAGCCACTTTATCTTCTTTTGGTATATTCCATTTTAAAACATATTGTATTTACATGAATGGTTAGTGTGTTACATATATGGGTAACATTTTTTAAGTATTACTACATATACTTTGTATGTGTGCTGCTTTGTGAATTTGTTAAATGTTCCTATGTTATGATATAACTATTACACATACCTCCCCAGAGTTTTTAGGTGGTGGTACTGTTGTCCAAACATGTCTGCGGACCGTCAAGTTCAGTAGAAAGGGTTCAGTATGTTCCATATTATATGTACATAAAGTCAAAGTTATTATTGTTAAGTTGGGCTACTAAAAAACTATGAAATTCAGTAAAAAAACTTTGTTAAAGGGACGTTATGGTTAAGTTGCGCTACTAAAAACCTATGAAATTCAGTGAAAAAACGTTGTTAAAGGGACGTTATGGTTCAAAGTAAAACCGAAAAACCCCTGAAATTCGGCAGTTATGGTAAGATAAGCAACCATAACTCGCGCCGCCACCGTGCACTGCTAAGACTAACACCCAGGACATCAAAGATGACATCACAAATGTCAGTGATGACATCACTGTTGACATCACATGTCTGGCTCCGTCTTTTTTCCTTTACTGATATATCTAGGCCAGTTACAATCAGGAACTAAAAATTCACTATACTATAATACAAAGTACTATGTTTGTAGACTTATACTACAAATATGTTCTTACAGTAATTCACTTAGGGTCCACTCAAAGCATATGAACCATATACAAGGGAGAAAACACAGACTTGGAAGACAACAATGCTTTCTATGTATGAAGATGATTAGTACGGTTATCAACACTGTTTTATAGTTCCGTTGTTTTTTTATTACTGTACTTTCCCTGAATATGCTCATATTTGTACACATTGCACGTACACTACTTTCATTAGGGTCTAGTCACAATATGTGATAGTTATACATAGGGAAGTAGTAGCTTTGAAGCAGAGCAATCATTTCTGTACATGAAGATAATCTGTTACGTTATGAAAATTGTCGGGTAATACTGCTGTTTTTTTGTTTACTTCACTTTCCCTGTATATGCTCTATTTGTATGTGTTATTATCTGTTTGTGTTTGGTGTGCAGTAATGCAATAATGTAGTAATTGGGTTTTATTAGCTATCTATTACATGTTTCACATTATGCAAAACTCTAATAAAAAGGCAGTTATCATTTCAGTATTCAACATGGCAAGATTATGAATATTGCACCTTCATCATTTATGCTGCACACACTGCCTATGTTTCTGCATGAATAGCTTAGTATACTGGATAGAACTTCATAATAGAATGCTATGTATATCAACACATTCCTTAATGCACTAATTAGCTCATGATATTTATTCCAATGATCCTTGACACTTTTTTGTCAATATTACAATAAGAATCCCTTCTACAGAGTTTTCATGAAAAGTAAATGCACATGTGATGTCATCAGTGATATAATCAATGACATTTGTGATCTCATCTTTGATGTCCTGGGTGTTAGTCTTAGCAGTGCACAGTGGCGGCGCGAGTTATGGTTGCTTATCTTACCATAACTGCTGAATTTCAGGGGTTTTTCGGTTTTACTTTGAACCATAACGTCCCTTTAACAACGTTTTTTCACTGAATTTCATAGGTTTTTAGTAGCGCAACTTAACCATAACGTCCCTTTAACAAAGTTTTTTTACTGAATATATATATATATATATATATATATATATGCAGCATAAGTATCAGAGCCCTATATTCATATAATATACTTTCAGAGACAGGCTTACCCCATGCACATATGCTCCTCTTGCTCAAAGATCAGAACCAAATGTGATATTGACAATTGTCAGTGATGACCTTCCTACCAAAGAGAGGAAAGCAGATTATTGGGAATGGTACCTAACTGTGTGGTACAGGGACCGCGGAGAACTCTTAATCCAGCATCACCCGGAATGAAGGCAGGAGCCCGCTGTGAAGGATTTCCAATAGACTGGAAGGACCAAACCAAAGAGAATCCAAATGGGTGCAAAAGCTGAAACTGGAAACGACACCATTGACAATTGAGGCATAGCGCCTTATAATCCACAGGCTAGAAAGAATTTCACTGCATATAATAATGCCAGGTGTCAGATCACTCTATCTTATGCCGTGTACAGCTAGTCGTCTTATTAGTGTTATCATTATTATCAGGTTTTAATATGTACTCTTCATAATAGATTGCCCCCACTAAGGGCAGTAATAATATGGCCATGATGATGAGTCACCAGGGCTGTACCACCCAGTACAGCCTGTTTAACTTGCCATTATGGCTAGGGTGGCCAACTCTTTGATAGTCTTTCGCAGGGCACTTGCCCACAAGGTGGTGATGACATCACAATGTCATTCAGGCTTGGCCCGCCCCTTTTTTAATGTAACTTTTTTTAATGGCTCGTAATTCCTGGCTTAATTGAAATGCAAATGGTTTGTCCTTGGGAGGTGGTAGTCACTTTTTTTTAACTGCAAACAAGACCATCACGACCCCAGGAACAAAGCAATAGATAGCATTTCAATTAAGCTAGGTGTCAGAGCGTTACAGCTGGACCCGTAGGCTCAAAAGGAGCCAGGGCTGCAGAGCAGCACAGAGAAAGAATGCAGCAGGTGGCAGCACCATGCTGTGTCCATGGCCACTTCAGTTTGCAGAGTCACAGCCACTCTGCAAACGCGGGACAGAGTGCCTAATTGCAGGACAATCCCGTGAAAATCCGGGACATTTGGCCACCCTAATTATGGCTATTAGCACCCTGGGTTTATGTCCCAGGGTGGTAATAGGCCTTTATTTCTATGAAAGAATAGGTCCCGACGAGCATGCAACCCGTTCTTTCAAAGAAATAGTAATCCAACATGGCTGCCATGGAAATGGAAGCGAGGCACCAATTGGAGTCCCTCTTCCATTTCAATGGTGGTCAGAGAACATGAGAGGAGCGGCACCACAGCACTCTGATGTTCAACCTATTCAAGTAAGTGGGAGGGGAGGGGCAGTGATGATACACATCTGGGAAGGATAAAGGGCTAACTCGGCCCACCCGGGACTTGAACCTGTGTCATGCAGGCTGAACACATATGTCCATGGCAGGCGCTTAACTAATTCAAAATAAAGGATCAAGTGACTTATAATTTAAAGCCCGTACAACTTCCCAGGAACACTGGCTCATCTATTACACCAGGCAAGGCCCACTACAGCACGCAACTGGAAATAGTGCTTGCTGCCTACATAAAATTATCATTGTTTCACGCAGTCACTTTTACAGGCAGCGCCAATAGGCCACTTGCTGATGAAAGTGCTCTTTATGAAACGACTTAACACAACAAAACATACCATACAAAAAGTCCAGTATTTATAGTTTGTAACTGTCTACACTAGGCATATGATTCAAAAAGTGCAATGTTTACAGTCCACCTGTGACTGACAGCACTAGCTATAGAACACAAATATTGCAGTGTTTACAGCCTGGATGCATCCATCCTGGTTTGTTTATCCCAGGCTCAACATACAGTAAAATGTGCCTGCTAAGCTAGACTGATGATTACCATGTACTGTTTATATCATGCATGCATGCATGCTTGTTGCCTCTAAACGTGCATACACTGTAAACACTGCACTAGCTGTACCATGTGCTTATGCAGAGAGAGAGAAAAAGAGAGAAGGTCTGGGAGACATGCAGACTGTAAATACTGCGCTATTTGCACCATTACTGCGCTTAGAAACACTTGTGTACAGGCGCGTTGTAAATGTCATATCATATCACGTGCGTTTGCAGCAATACACACGTACAGACCGTAAACGCTGCGCAGATTAAATAACAGGCTTAGTGCACGCAGGCACACACGCAGACTGCAAATGATGCACAGCATTGCATCATGTGATTATTGTTTATAGAGCAACATACGGTATATACTGAACTACTGATTTCATGGTTTGTGTAGGCAGACTCACACACTGCACACATCAAATTCCTAATTTTTCTTCTTGACGATTTTCATCTGGAAAAAGGCAAACATAACAATGCCAAATTGCTGTAGACCAACAGCCAGTACACACTGTGCACGAGGAAGGTTAGATTGTGTCACAGCTAAGTATTCCAATTGCCAAAAGCCACATAAGCATGTGTATAGTCATACATCTAACCACACAGAAATGGGGAAAGTCTAGACAGAGGGGTATAACAAAGTCCCTACCTGACCTCCGCGCCTACCCTTGTGGGGGTCCAAAGGCCTGCTGCCACCTCAAGGTAGCGGAAATCCCCAGACCCAAAACAAAAATCCCCCAAAATAAGGCAGGAGGCAGTCATATGAAACTTTCCTACATATCCTCTGCTCAAAGGAGAGAGCAACAAGCTTCCTCTAGTCAGAACCAAATGTCCCACCAAGGCCTCCAGGCACCCATCCCAATGCCATAAATAACGTCCCCCAGAATGCAGAACTGTTTAAGGGGTTAGTGGTACAGACCTGCAAACCCTGCTTGGCCTGTAAGCCTGCCGCTGCTCAGGAACCTCCCATGGTCCATGAACTTCCCGCTGTACGGAAACCTCACATGATCCACACAACACCAGCAACTTGCATGCCTCACAGTTTCTCATGCAAGTTTCTCATGCAGGAAAGCCATGACAAAAGCCCTAAATGGACGTCCATGTATTTCTCACATTCAGAAAGAGCCAAAAGGCTGTGGAGCCCATGCACAGTCCACAGTACTACAACTTCAGACAGGAGTGTATCCAAGATGGTTGCCAGGCTTCATATAGCTTTAGGATGGCCCCTTTCATCGAATGTGAACCCCTGGCACCCAGCTCATCACACGCAAGCCTTGGCATGAGAACCCAAGTGCAGACCCTGACACAAAGACCACACCAGGAGCAAGATATTACACCACTCTATAAGACCAGGCTTCAAGTCAGTTTGCCGGGGACATGGCAGCTGACTGGACAGGAAGGACAACTTGGTGGTTGGCGAGTAGAGAAGGATGATGGTGAGCTTAAGGAGCAGAGGATGTGGAGGGGAAGTAGAGTCTTGAGGAAAAGGAGGACAGAGAGCTTGGAGATTAGAGAGCAGAGGAAGCAGAGGAGATGTGTTAACCCTAGAAATAAAGAAGGAGGTGGAAGGAGAGTTCATAAGATTGGGGTGAGGATGGAAGGAGAGTTTGAAGGAGGTTGGAGGGAAGCTCCTAGAAGCAACTATCCCCAGGTGAGAAGTGGCGTGCCATTGTCAACTGGTGGCGGAAATGACCCGGCTGCTACAGGCAGTGAAGAGCTCAGGAAGATTGGCCAAAAGCGTTCAACACCCTTCTAATCCCACGAAGCCCTGTCAGAAAAGGAGGAAAGGGACTTCAGGATTAAAACAATGGCTACTGCTGGGGAAACCCAGAGAACCCACCCACGATGAGAGCACTGAACATTTGGCCCTTTAGTAACGTGCATGCAATGGATGGATTCACATAACAACTCTGAGTCCAAATAACCGAACCAACTCAGGAAGATGGCAAAGTACTGTTTTATTATCAATTATGTAAAACACAGAGTTAAAACAGACATCAACAGACGTTCACTCAATTTCTCTCAGTAATCTTTTCACAAAACATAGACTTTATACTAAAAATACGTCAGAGGTGATGTCATACTACATGGCAAATGAAGAAAGACCTACTAGGGATTGTGATAGGTTTATGGGGAACATTATAATTATAAGTGTACATTACATAGGAACTACGATTGTGATTGGCATCCCACTGTCGGGTGGACAATATATGCCTAACGCTAAAACATGTAATCCTTAAAATCATTAAGTACACAGTTTTAAATTGGTCTTTAAAATATAAGATCCTTCATTATACAGACCTATACGGTTGGCATGCTTGCACCATGTCTGGAACATTCGGTTCACTTAGCAGCACGTAACCCCAGACCCAGGTGCAAGGAGATGAGCCTGACTGTATCTCCCCACCCAATTAGCCCAATATCTCTCAACACCCAAGCCTTCTGCCAAGAAGAGTGTCTTTGAACTTGGCCTTGCAAAGTATCTTTGTTTCCGGGAATAAAAGGGCGTGCAGGCACTCACTATCGTTGTCCTAGGACTCCAAGTTCGACTATATTGTCATCCTTGGCTCACGTAACAGCAGACCACAAGTTAGTCCATTTTGCAGGTTTTAAATGTCTTAAATGAATAAAACTTGCACCTTTGGTGCTCTTTCCTTGTACCTTAAAAAAAGATGATTCATCCTTTGCACGTTCTCTCCTTTCAAGAATAGATAACCAGCCTTGGCTGCTTTTGTTTTGATACCAGGCCAGACAGCCTTGCCATGCAGCTCCACAATTTCAGCTTATTCTTGCTACCACACAATTCTCCTTTCTTCTTCATGGGTCCTGGCTTATTAAAAATTAATGATACCAATGTCCAGCTTCTATAGAGTGGCGGATTTGCCTGGATTCTATTCACTACATATAGCCATCTTCTATGATGACGTAGTCTACGCTGCCTTTCAGCTTCTGTACAATTATAGAACGGTTTATTCTCTGCAGCACTTGTGCACGTTTAATATTATTCTTTGTATTTAAAAGTTCACTTGTCTCTTTACTTCGGCATTAGTTTCTATAGGATGCATGCATCCTTTTCAGTCAATATTTCGGGACGTCACACATGTCTCTTGTGATGTCACTAGCTTCTCTCTTTTCTCTTTTTCAGATTCCTTCAGGGAGTTCCTCTCTCAGATTGTCATCACTTCGGGGATACATTCGGTAGGGTTGTCTCAATGGATATCGTCTTTCGAATATAGCAAAAAAGGTAGCAGGTCGTCCCTCTCTTGAAAGAACATGGCATGATAACCTGTTCTGTGGTTTTACCCACTGTGATAGTCTGCATCCATCGCTTTTATTTACTTTTCACAAACAAGGAATACAAATTTGCATATCAGTCTTTGTCCCGCCCAAAAGGGCAGTCCAGCTCCGAAATGCCAGGCAAACCTCCTTTGAAATAGAGTACCAACAGCAACCCCATACATGTGTTCCATCCTTGTTGGGCCTCATCAGTGAGGTGGAGCTGTGCCTCTCTGAGCACAGTGAGCAAGGGGTCCACATCTGGGTTTGAATATACAATGCAGTATTGGCACAACTTCTAGTGTCAAACACGGCACGATCTCAGATTTCCAACATATACAAGGCAGGGAGCTGTGTTTCTTGAAGAGGCATGTAACTGCTCCTCTACATTCCCCACTCTGGTCGAGTCCTCGACCACCTCCTCAATCGTTTCCACATTCTGATATTTTCTCTTGAAGAAGTGTTTCTTTGGCATCCATATCTTCATCTCCCCCCTTCAGGGTGCCATCTGATTTGACATGTTCATTACACTCCAGGTCATGTAGTTACATTGGCCATTTGGATTACAATAGACCCATCGTCAAAAGTATTTCTTATGATTCTTTGGATACAGGAACTTTGTTCCTTCAGGTGCTAAGATGCTGGCCTCTAGATATTTTCTGACAGCTTCATCAGTCACCTCTTTGTGTCTTAGTCCAGATTTGGCATCAATCAAGATCTTCATTCCTACCACCTTCTTTGTTGTTTTCTTGCATTTGGCAATCACTATCCTCATTACACAGATTCCTAACATCACCAGCCCTAATATTACTCCAAGGATCTTGAATATATTTGCCAACCAATGTGGACCCATGAGAACAGAGAGGCAAACCAACTGCCATCTTCAATGTCATCTGTCTCATCTTCCATCTTTTTTTGCAGATCTGTCAACAACGTTATGGCCTCTGTCAAGGTCCCATTTTCTTCATCATGAGTAAATGTGCAACATGATGGCCGGTTTTGGCACAAACTCCTCCTTCCATCGCTGTGATCACATCAAGGACATATCTGTTCTGGAGGGTCATCAGTCGTATAGCTCTCAGCTCTTCCTTGATAGTTTCGAATCCCTTTAATGTAGCATTGATTGTCTGCAGAAGCTCCCATCTTGTGATCTGTAGCCACTTGGCATTTGCTACTGTTTGGATCCCAGACATGAATACAGTCGTAAATATTGTAGCAGTCTTACTGAGCAACCTGTGTTCATAAGGATTGGAGCCATACGCTGTTATTGATTTGGTTGAGAAATAATTCTCTCTTCTAGTATGATGAAGAAGTTCAAGCAATCTTTTTTTTCTCAAATGGGCATCCACTTTTGGAAATTCACCAATGTTCAGGTCGCTTTGTGGAATCACTAATGCTGGAACATGTATGAGCACAAAAGAACATTCTCTGCCCCAATCCTTGGGCAACCTTAGATATGGTCTAGATACACAAGCCCAACATCAGTCCATAAGGACGGCTGTCCCTTCTACCATCCTTGGAATGTCAATTGTAGTTCTGCATTCTTTGTTATATCCATACGTACCGATGTGAACAGTTGTTTACACCATGCAAGCCATCACCCAAAACATCTAAAGGACAACCTACCTTACAGTCAGCTGTTGCAACTCAAAAGAATTACTTCAGAGACCAATACACTACAGGATGAATATAATACCATGAAGAAAATGTTCCTGGACAGAGGATTTCCTCCTGAAACTATCGACAAAGCAATCACACGTACTGAAGCTCAGGACAGAAATGCACTCCTACAAGGTCATCAGAAGAAAGAAGAGAAAAACTTGATACACACACTTAAATACTCGAGCCAGAGTTTTCAAATTAAAAGAATCATACACAAGAACTGGGACTTGATCAAATCAGACGACTCCCTATCACATCTATTTCCAGATCCACCAATGATGGCCTACAAGAGGGGGAGGAACTTCAGAGACCAACTAATAAGAGCTGAAAGAAGTAAACCAACATCCCAGATGACCCTAAGTAAACCAAAGGTTGGCACCTTTGCTTACCTACATTGTCAACATTGCAATAACCCGATCAAAGGTGACCACATCCGCCATCCACACGCAGGCAAGAAGATCATGCTCAAAAACTTTGCAACATGTGATACAAAGAATGTTATCTATGCCATACGCTGCCCTTGCGGTAAATACTATGTTGGCAAGACAAACATAAGGGCCAAAGATAGGTGGACGGAACACAAATCGTGTATCAGGACACAAAATAGCAAATCACCAGTTTTTAGACACTTTCGTGACAGGAGACACAATGTTTCCCAAATGCGACTGGTAATATTGGAAGTCCTACATCCATTTAGTAGGGTAGGTAATTTACCCAAACTATTGGCACAAAGGGAACTATTCTGGATTAACAAAGTGGATGCGATGAACCCTTTAGGTCTTAATGAAGACTATTACTTGGGTCCATTCCTATAGCCCCACACAAATATATTGTTAGGATGCAAAGAGCTTTTCTATTTTTTGGTTCTGTAATTCTGCAGTAAGGGTACAAATGAGTGCAAATACCTGTAATGACCAACCCAAGATGCTAACAGTAGATTGTACACCCATCTGCTTTGGGGTAGACACTTATGGAAAATGACTGCATCTATTGCATGCACGTTTATTTAAACATGTATATACACAAGATGCTCTGTTTTATCAGATCATGGCTTTATCCATCACAACAATACTCATACCTAACTTATGTTCAAGACACTTTATGACTGTGATTACATTATATCTTTATTTAGACACATATCAAAGGCATCTTTAAATCAAGCGCAAGTTATTGTCCGCCCGCCGTTCAGTTACATCTTGAAATATTTCTTTGAATAGATTTATGTAGCCTTTGTGCTTTACAGCATATACCATTGTCTGACTTATTTGTCAGCATGTTGAATCAGTGCCTTTTATAGTACTGTCCAAGATTCTTAAACTCATAAAACTGGCACGTAATCTACTAATACCAGCATGACGTCATGGTCACCATCTAGCAACATTTAGAAGCAATGCTTTTTAGATACATGTAGCTTTTCAATTAGCACTATCTTGTTACTGCTTCAATAATTGAAAGTAAACATTCTCACCTGAGCAACTACGTCGCTCACGCATGCTTGGGTGACGTCATCACATTGAACGTCTCTCGCGCATGCGCGAGTGATGTCATGTTGGCTCCATTTTGTTCGCCCTTTTTTTCTATATCTGGTATTAACACCAGGAACAGAGATATGAAACTTTAGCTTACCCTATGTCAGATTTCTTTCCGGCATAACATAATATACATATGCCTCTTGCAAATTACTTACTTACCTGACATTCTACGTCGCTCACGTGTGCCATTCAGGCATGCGCGAGTGATGTCATACCTGCACATTACCATATATAAACGGATTTGCAGAAGATGTGGACAGAAAGCTGCGCTTCCTGACCACATCTCCGCTGTGAATAAGATCACGTCCGTGCACCTGTCTATTTTCAAGTAAGTTATTCTCTATGGGCTGTACTTGTGTCCATACACACTACATTCTTTTTCTTAAAAACTTACGCTCTTGCTCTCTTTTAGGAGAAAAGAGCTAGCTTTACCTAAAAACAACAGAATGGATATGCTAATCTACATTATGCTCCCCCACATTTAAGTCTTCCTCTTCAATCCCTTAGAAGAAGGGTGAGTTGGTTTATTTTTATATTTATTTTTATTTTTAAGTTTATTTTTAGGTTCTCTTTACACACCGATTTCCTTGTCATGCATTATATGGCATACCACTTTAAATAATTAGGGTAGAGTATTGTTGTGGATGAATACACTAAGCCTATCCCTACCTTACAGAAGGGTCCGGGTGGATTTTAAAAATTGTCATCTTTTGACACATAGTGCTCCTAAAACTTGAATTCAAACAAAGCATATTGTTGTAAAATTGGCATACGCTCTTTGGTTAAGGTTTATATACCTAAGCACCATTAGGAACCTAGTGATATTTGGGATGGGACAGGATGTTCTATTAAACAAGTTTTGTGATTATAAACATTTGATTTGAAAAAAAGTCTTTGTTTGAAATTTTGCTATTTTTTGTTACAAATAACCAAATTGGTAAACTATTGATTAATTTCTATTCTTTATAGATGCTTGTGAAATTTTTGTTGAAATTGATGCCGCTGATGAAGAGTATATGAAACTCGAAACGCGTTGGGCCAACCTGAAACTATTAATAAAAAGGAGAAGATTGTTTTCTCTAATGAAAAGGAGTCACTGTATTTTTTGATGAACCTTCATATATAAGAAATCTACTTATTTCATTGTGAATATCTAGGCTATAAGAGTCATTAACTATGTATTGAATGCTTTTGACAATATCCCCTAGGCTTTTTGCCTTTTAGAAAGTGTGCAGGGGACACAGTTTTCCATAATTTGGATCTCCTTGTTTCTTCTTTGTTATATCCCACATGATTCTTTCTGTGTCTTCGGAAGCACAGTGTTTCATTAGCCAACGGGATTTCAACTACTGGGCCTGATTCATCTTCTACCCATGTCAGTAGTTTGTAGTGTTTAGCCCATGACTTCAAGCATCCATCATTCACCCTTTACACTTCTTGTACGTATTCTGTCTGCAGCAGGTGAGCCGCACAGGAGATCATACCTTCTTCCGATCCCTTCTTGGACTCCACCCATCCATAGATCGAAAATGTAGTTGGTTCCCAACATCCAGGTAATCCTGCTATTTCTGTCACATCAGGGCAGTTCATTCCCTTCATCTCTTCAATGATCATCTCATCCTGTCCTGCAGCAGGATACACAAGCATCTTGCTCTTCCATCCAGGTTCCTTTTCCATTTGTAACGTCTTGCTGTAGTCATCCTGGTATGTAAACGACAAATTTCGAGCTCCGTCGCAAAGTTGCCCAGCTTCCTTGGAATTGTCCTCAAGTTGTAAATGTTGCAAGATGGCTGAGGCACCTTGCGTCATACTCTGGAACCTCTCTGGCAATTAAAGTTCGTACTGTATTCATGGCATAGTGGATGAGAGAGCAGACATAGCAACCCTCCTTAAATGCTTTCTCTTCCACTTTTCTCATGTACTGATATCACGTGTTATTCCCCAAATGTGTTGTGTTATCTAGATAGGTATTTATCCCTTCACTATCTTCCTCTGCACCTCGTTTGTGTCTCCCAAAAGTTGTGTAATAATCATGGAGTAAATTAAAAGCAGTATTCATACTCAGGAGAACCATAAGGAATTTGCCTCAGCAGAAGTACTAACATTATAGAGACTGTGAGATATGAGGAAGTGAAAGACAAAGAGAACAATCATGGAAGCATATGTTATGCATAGGAACATAGGCATCCATCTCTCACGCCATCCTACCACTCGATGCACTTGTTCATTTTCTAGAACCATGCCCCCTTCTTCTTTAATCATTTTTAATACAATCAGCAATGTTTTTTATGTTTGTAACTGTAAAATCTGTTCTATTATACCCATAAGGAGTCTTCTAATTACTGGACCATTTTTAGGATGCGGCAAGAAAGTGTGATTATTAATGTCTCTTCTAACAAGAGCAGGATAAGAATGAAGTATGAACACAAATACAGTTAGCGCAAGCCGATGAACGTCACTATTGGCAGGTACCATATGTTTAATAACTTAAAACAAATATTCTCCATAAAATGAGTCTGGATACTGATCTCGTTTCTAATTTCTGATCAAGAACTGATATTGAGGCATAACTATGATGCTTCATTCAATATGTAATTCTAAAAGGTGATTTAAAAATTCCTGAAATTCTTTGCAAGTCTTTTCTCTCTCTGCTAAAATATCTAAAAGGAGTGTTCCTTGAATTCCAGTGCAATGTAGAACCTGTATTAATCGCTTGTTTTGTTCTCCTCCTTCTTTCTCATCGATTGGGTCTGCACACACTGAAATTCTTGTTCTTGTCTTTCTCCTGGGTCTGCAACGGCAGGAGGGCAGGTCTTTCCTTTATAGCTCTTCACATCACCCATGTGTAGCCAAGCTCTTCTTCCCTGTACTCTAATCTCAGAAGGGGACACTTCTTCAGTGATGAAAGGGCCATGAAAACATGGTCTTGCTCTTTCTGGTAAAAAATTGAATTAGGACTAGGTCCCCAACATATAACTCAGGTGATGGTAAATGTTCACTTGGACTGGTGTCAAATTATCTTCTTCTATGTTCTTAGCCCCCCCACCCCTAGAGCTTGATTTGATCTGAAAATACTCCAGGTCATACATGTCAAATAATCATGCATCTCATGACCTAAAGTTTTCGCTACGCTCTGGCATCACTTCTACTCCTAGACGGAGGTGTAAGGGGCGTTCTCATTCAACGCCCTGTAACTAACTCATGTGGGGTGAGGTAGTGGTCTGATCCTGGCTGATTCCAAAGGGCATATAAAGCTAGGGGTAGGCAATACAGCTATCCCTTTTTCAAAGTCGATTTGATCTTGCCAATCCTTTCTTTGAGGAGGCCGTTCAGTCTCTCACATAATTCTATTTGCTTGCGGGTGATAAGCAGATGAAAACATATGCTTTATGCTTAATAGAAGCCCTACATGTTCAAATCATTCATTAACAAAATGCGGGCATTATTGGATCTCAGAAACTAACACACACACCCCACCTCACACACACCTCCCACACTGAAAACTTTGCTGTGCTAGTGGCATCAGGTTGTGATTTCCTCTCACCACAGTTACACCTCCTATTCTGGGTGTGAATACTTGTCCTGGTTTGGTACCTGCTGTACTTGTGGTTCTTGTGTCTGATACGATGTGCGATCCTAGGAAAAGCCTTAACTGGTCTGTGTACTATATGGTAGAGGGTAAGCAGTCCCCCCTCTCGAGAACTGTCAATTTGTTTTCATTCCCTTGGCTCCCACATATGCGTGCAATGTATCCTGTCATTCCACAATTCTAACATACTGGAGGAACTCTCCTATTAGTCCGTCCTTGTTATATCCTCCCTGAACATTCCGATTCTCATTCTGTGTACCTTGAAATCCACCCTGATAATTTTTTTTGAAACCCGCCTCCTCTTCCTCTGTAACCCATACCTCTGCCTCGTAGTATGAACCCATATCCACCTTCATCCATTAGACGCAGATTATTTGCCTGCGATGTACCCTTTGTCTCCTGCATTCCCAATCCTTCTCCGGTTGTCAATACTGCCCCTTCTGTGGCAAATGTTCACATTTTTTTCTGAACTAATCTAGCTTCCTCTATTTTTGTATTCTCATCCTTCTCTAGTTCTTCACTTGTAGTAATCGACAATGATGTACTATCATCAGCTGTATCTCAGCCCATGGCTTTGCTTCCATCACTACTTGCTTTTTCATCTGCCTCTGTACTGGCTCAGGCAATCCCTGACATAATTAAGCAATATGACCCGAGCAGCGGGGGCATTACCGACTCAGGTAATGCCCCGGGGCCCATAGTTATAGGCCCCGGGGCATTACCTGAGTCTGTAATGCCCCTGCCGTGAGGGTCATATTGCTATTAGTACCCCTGCCTGCAATATCTGCGTGACCGGGGCACTAAAAGCATTTTTCCTGTCCCGAAACGCTGCAGTGTTTCTGGACAGAAAAAATAAAAAAAAGAAACGACCAAGAAAATGGCCGCCGGGAAAGTGAAAACTGAGTCTGTTTTCCCTTTCCATGGCGTCCGCCTCTGAAAAAGGATCAAAAAGAAGGTAAGTGGGGTTGGGAGGGCGGGAGTGGGACGGGGGAAGAAAAAAAAAAGTACCTGCATCCCAGGCGAGGCACGAGGGAAGCCTCCAGACATGTGGAGGCATGGAGCGGGGATGGCCCTGCTCCGAGTCTCCACACGGCTGGAGGCTTCCCTCGTCCCCCGCCGGGGACGCAGGAACAAGGAGGTAAGTGGGGGGGGTGGGAGGATGGAAAGGGGAGGGAATAAAAAAAAAAAGACTTACCCGAGTCCCTGCCGGGGGGAAAAGGCAGCCTCTCAGCCGTGGGGAGGCTCGCAGCGGGGAGGGCCCCGCCTCGAGCCTCCTCATTGGCTGAGGGGTTGCCACGCCCCCCGCCGGGGACAAAGGCCGCGGAATCCCAACAGAGGGATTCCCTGCTTGGTAATGACTCGGCAGGGGCCAATCAGAATGGCTCTTGCTTTCTGATTGCGCCCTTGCCGGGTACTAAAATGTGGTAAAATACTGCCACTATCTTTTCCCATGGCTTGCCAGTTTCAAGCTGCCATTTCACCGTAATATCTTAAATATAAGCAATAGGGTCTTCATCTTTCTTCATCTTACATGTTATAATTGCACCCATATCTGATGTATTAGTATACTGTACCCTAAGTGCCCTCCAAACATCCACTCTACAACTATTAACAGTACTCCATCATGCGCTTTGTTTTGTGCAGTCACACTTGAATATCCCACTCTCCTCCATATGTCATCAGCCCTCTCCCCAAGAATAGCTGCCAGAAGACTTTTCTGTCCCCTATGGCCAGCATATTTCCTCCTGTCATTTTTTCTAATTTGTATATCAATTTCCCAGCGCCCGAAGTCAAACTAGGGAGCTTGCATCTTAAGTTATCCTTATCCATTTGTGGCTATTGAATATATTGCAGTCTTGCTCCCCATTTTTCTCACAAGAGAAATTGTGCAAATCCCATCCCATAGTCAGATCCAATCATCCTTGTCTGTCTCCTTGTGGGTAATGACCTTAACCTGCTCACATATGGTGGTGACTCTCCCTTCTCAGTATGTGATCGTCGTCAGGATGTAATATTGGATCTGGTGTTCTATCTTCAGGTTGTTCCATATCAGACCATCTCATGTCCTTATCCATTTGCAGATTTCTTTCAGGTGCGCACGCGCTCCCTCCTTCTGCCCCAAGACTGGACTCTCTTTCCTCATCTGACATGTCCAGTCCCCAAATCGTGTGACTATCACCTCCCCACCCTTATCCAGATTCAGTCTGCTTAAAGACAATGCTTGATGTTCATCACTGAACAAGCTTCCCTCCTCACTTCTTGATTGAGGCACTGGGGATGGATCATCATTCCCTCGAGTTTCATACTCAATGTTTCATCTTAACTGTGGATAGACCTTATCAATCCTTTCTCTGATGCTTTCTGCATCAAATCTTTCTTTGTTTAATGCTACTCTAGATACTGCTGGCATTACTTTCTATATCAGAAGAATCTCTTCCACTCTGTCCCACTGTATTTCTGTGCTCGGCCTCATTTGTTCTTTGCAAATGAGACTGGCATCGAGACCTCGCTGTTTCCTTTTCTGTTCTATTTCTTTATCTATTTCTCTTCGCTTTCTCGCATCCCTCCTAATTCTTTCTTCCTCTTGCCTTTGTTTTTCTCCTTTGCTTACTCCTTCCCTTCTTTCCTCTTCTTCCCTTCGTCTCTGTAATCTTTTGTCCCTTAATCTTTGTGCTTCTTCCTCTTCTCTCTTTCTTTCCTGTCTATCCCTTTCTTCTATCGCTCTCTGTCTATTGTCGTACTTTCTTTGTTCTTCTGCTCATTCTTTTTTTTTCTCTTGTTCCTCCTGATATATCTGCTCTCATCACTCTCTGTTTTTCCTTTTCTGCTCATTTTCTTTCAATCTCTTCTCTCGTTATTTATCTTTTCTTTCTTGTTCATCCATATCTTCTCTTTGCCTAACTTCCTTGATACTTTTCCCATCTATCTTAAGTAATATTTGTCCTCCCATCCATTCGTTTTGCATGAGCGCTATCTCGTCAGCCTTATCCTTCCCATCTCTTAATCTCCCTATCTCTGTTAACAATTTTGACCGCTCACTCTTGTCTTACTTGTCTTGTATGATCTTAAAAATCTCTTCCTTTCTCTTATTCTCCTCCAGACTATCACCACTGCTATAAGCGGGGGGGCGGGGGGATAAGATATTGGATTACTATACCCCATCATTGCTTTCAGTTCTTTTAAAGGATATACTCCTATTTCTTCCATGACCACACCCTTTGCTTCAGATGAGGTAAGGAGAGGTGGGGGCTCAATGCCTTCCTCCTTATGTTTATTAAGCATCCACTCCTCAGGTGGCAGGACTTCTCTTTTGTACTTGATACATTTTCCAAAGCTCTAAAATCACTAATCTTTCTCTAATTTCTTTCCTGTGTACGCAGCGTGCAAGTATGTGGTCATGTGTTGCAATACCACTTTTGACAATGATCCCGCTTGTGTCCAGGCATGAACATTTATCTGCCGTGCCTTTTACTCATTCCAAACTATACTTTTTGAGTTTGGGCATATGCTTTGGTAGTGTTTTGCATAAGTGCATGAGAGGAGTATCCCCCATAATGACAAGTCTCAATTGACTGTCGCTACTTACCAGACTGTTAAGTAAACTTTATACCTTTACTTAAATCACCACTTTTCATTTTTTTTTAAAACAACAAATATGAGCAAGCACCATCAATCGCTGCTCAATCCTCTAATTTCAGCAGTCTATCTATTCTCTTGCTTAACTTATCTATTCTCTTGATTGGTGTATCTATTCTCTTGATTGGCGTTTCTATTCTCTTAATTTGCGCCAATCACTTTGGTATACTCAATCATTGGTGCACCTCAACTTTTTCACTTTTTTACAATCTCTATCGCTCTTCGATATTTTTACTCAACAAACAACATTCAGACTAGTCAAACATTACACATTTATAAACACTGTGATCACCTTATCTTTCGACTTTATTTATACCCTATACAGGGTTTAAAATATTACTTTAAATAATTCTGATTACACGTTACATATTTCACTATACTCCCATTGGAGTTAGAGATGTCTCTGTCTAACTCCCTTGAGTCAGGGCTTCAAGGTGCTAGCTCTTCTTCACAATATTTCCTGGTACTCAAAAATGATTACAAACCCATCCCCTTATTTGTCATTCCCCGTAGTCTACTTACCATTCGTTAATCAACTCAGGGTTTCGGTATCGACTCCTCCTTCAATCTGACCACTTTGCCTTCCGTCCGCAGAGCACCCGTGGAAATCAAGCAGGGATTTCATCACAGGGGGACCTGCCCACCATCCCAGTTCATCTTGCAAGTTTATTTCTAACAGCCGCTCTCCACAGGAAACACTGTGATCTTCCAGCTAATGGAAGAGGATGCCCGATCATCCGAAAATCTAGAGCCAAACTGGTTTGGATCTTTAAACCATTGGCACCACTACCACATGAGCTTATGGCACTTTAGTAACCTGCATGCAATGGATGGGTTCACAGAATAACTCTGAGTCCAAATAACTAAACCAACTCAGGAAGCTGGCAACGTACTGTTTTATTATCAATTATCTAAAACAGGGAGTTACAACGGACACCAACGAACGTTTGCTCAATTTCCCTCAGCGATCTTTTCACAAAACATAGACTTTATACTAAAAATACATCAGAGGTGTTGTCATACTATGTGGCAAATAAAGAAAAACCTACTAGGGATTGTGATAGGCTTATGGGGAACATATAAGTACACATTACATAGGAACAAGCACTGGGATTAGCTGCCCACTGTCAGGTAGACAATATACGCCTACCTCTAAAATATATCATCCTTAAAATCATTAAGTACACAGTTTTCAATTGGTCTTTAAACTATAAGGTCTTTCTTTATAAGCACCCCTACAATTGGTTGGCACGCTTGTGCCATGTCTGGAGCATTCGGTTCACTTAGCAGCACGTAATTCCAGACCCAGGTGCAAGGAGGTGAGCCTAACTCTATCTCCCCACCCAATGAGCCTAACATCTCTCATCACCCAAGCCTTCTGCCAGGACCATTGTCTTTGAACTTGGCCTTGCAAAGTATCCTTGTCTCTGGGAATACATGGGAGTGCAAGCACTCACTATCTTTGTTCTAGGACTACAAGTTTGACTCTATTTTCATCCTTGGCTCCCATGACAGGAGACCACGATTTAGTCCATTTTGCAGGTTTTAAATGTCTTAAATGAATCAAACTTGGCACTCTTGGTGTTCTTTCCTTGTGCCTTAACAAAAGATGATTCATCCTCGCACGTTCACTCCTTTCAAGAATAGATAGCCGACCTTGGCTGCTTTAGTTTTGATACCAGGCCAGACAGCCTTGCCATGCAGCGCCACGATTTCAGCTTATTCTTGCTGCGACACAATTCTCCTTTCTTCTTCATGGATCCTGGCTTACTAAAATGTATGATACTGATGTCCAGCTTCTAAACAGTGGCGGCTTTGCCTGCTTTCTATTCACTACATAAATGGTTTGCATTTCAGCGTCTGTACAGTTATAGAACGGTTGATTCTCTGCATCACTTCATGCATGTTTAATCCTCTTCTTTGTATTTAAACGTTCACTTTTCTCTTTACTTCATCATTAGTTTCTGTAGGAGCCATGCTTTCTTTTCAGCCAATATTTTAGGCCATCACACATGTCTCTTGTGACGTCACTAGCTTCTCTCTTTGCTCTTTTTCAGATACCTTCAGGGAGTTCCTCCCTCCGATTGTCATCTCTTCAGGGTTACGTTCGATAGAGTTGTCTCCTTGGATATCTTCTTTCTAATACACGTTGTGGTATTGGCACAACTGCTGGTGTCAAACACAGTACGATCTCAGATTTCCAACATATAGAAGGCAGGGGGGTGGGATTCTATGGAGAGGGATGTAACTACTCCTCTACAGCACAGCATCACAAGCACATCATTGAAAAGACCTTTACATATGGTTGCTGGTTTTAGTATCATTATTGCTTACTTTTTATGGTTTGTGTCTTGTAAATAAAGAGTTTGTGAGCCATTTTTTCGAGTCCAGTCTGTTTGCACTGCCCACTGCCATATGAGAGCGGGAGAGCGGACCCCAGGCGGATCAGGTATTCTGTTCCAGGTCCCAAACTAGGGCATTTCTCAGAGTGAGCACCAGTTCAGATATTTTAACCAGATCAGTTCAGGTCTTTCTAAATGTCTTCCATTCTCAAAGGGTTAGCTGTTGTAAGGTAGCCTGAGCACCTAGGTCCTGCAGCTAGGTTTCAACACATGGGCTAAAGAGTCTGCCACGTGTCTGAGGATTTTACGGTTCACAGGCATAATTACCCTAAGAAGCAGAAGGCTGCGTTCTCCGTTGACATCCACATACATGTCGAGTACTCCTAGGGCTACAGTTAGCTGATGTAGCTGGAATCTTGACCACAATATCACAGTTATGTTGTCTGGGACTTCATCCCAAAAGTGTGTCCGTTTCTCGCAGGATCAGAACACGTGTTTGGAATGTTCCTGGTCTTTTCCTGCATGTCAAGTTCATGTCTAGATCTGATAATCCTAAACAGTATCTTCTGTCCATCATCCAATAGAGTCTGTGTATGCTACTCCATGCATCGTACTCTTAGGCCCCTTGGACACAGTTGTATACCCTTCATCATGTTCCTCCAGTCAGCCCAGGGGGGATGCCACCTCCAAAAGAGCAGGTCCCTGTACCCACCATCATGTGTTGAGTTGGCCATAGGCACACTCCTTTTTGTTACTGTCTGAGAGTACTGATGTAGGCAGTGAAATCAGTGGGGAAACCATTTCCCGTTGTGGTGGTTTAAAGGCACTCACTGCCTCTCCTATCTCCTCACGCATTATGCTGCTCCTTCTCTCATGTGAAATTGGCTGGTTCATGGACTCATATTCGTGATGTAGACAGACAGGCATTTACCACTTATTGTGTGTTGTGCGTAAACACACTTGAAAGGCTGCTTCCTCAAGGGACTTCCTGTCATGTGACACAGTACCTTTCTTGTACGTCCCCCCTTTCACTATAGGGTTAGTCTTTCGCCGGGAGCATTCACTCCTTCTAGCAAGGCCTACTATGACCTAAAAGATACAGTAGAACGCATTTGCTTTTATCATCTACATAATACACAGAGTGGGAATTCTGCCCATTAGAGGGAGGAGATGGGGGCAACACTCCTATTATGCCCCTCCACCCTGGCTTGATGTGCCCCGCTCTGCCCCCCACACCCTTCGTTGGGCAAGGGGTGCGCAGGCCTGGGGGGGGAAATATAAAGCATGTGATGGTGTAGATGAGCAGAAGAGCGCTGCAACTTTGCCCAAACCCACAGTGAGGTTGGTTGGCAACAAAACTCGCTGACCCCGGAGCACATGTCCACCTGCTCTCTCTTCCCAAAGCCCTACAGAGAAGAAGTGATCATTGCATAGAGGTAAGCTTTATTTATTTTTAATTGTTTATATGTGTGCATGCACGTTTTAAATGTTATGCTAGGTTCCTGCGGTGGAGTGTTTCAATGGGTTTGCAGGCGTGTTTATGAGTTTTAGTGAATTTCAGTGAGCATGGGAGTGAGCGTGAGAGTATGTGTGTGTGTGACACAAGTGCTTTATAGTTCCATGCTGATATATATTCTGAACTGACTCATCATGAACATGTCCTCCATGGCAATGTTGGCATATAGTGTGGGCACCAACATGAAAGTGTTTTACAAGGGGAGTACTTGCATATACTTGCGTGCAGGCTGCAAATAAAAGTGCCTCTACGGGGCAAGCTGGCATGTATTTCCAAGCATGATGAAAATGTGCTTCACAGTGGCACTTCTGGCCTATATTCTGAGCTCTATCATAACAGGGATTTTACAGTTGCAATACTGGAATATATGTGGGCTCCAGAAAACTAAACACATGTTCTATAGAAGCATGCAGGCTATATTGTGGACCAGGGCATCATGAGCATGTCCCCACTATAGGCAGTGCCGGTACATATTGTAGATAACATCAAAAAAGTGCTTTACATTGATAATACCTTGATACTTTTGAGTACAAGCAACATTAAAAGGTTTTACAAGGCCATTTGGCATACATTGTAGACTAAAGCATCATTATCATGTGCTTTACAGTGGCAACTATGGCATATATTGTGGGCACAGGCATCATGAACCTGTTGTGCAATGCTCATGTCTTCTGTTTTGGACCTCGCATCCATCTATTGGATTTATTTTCAGGTGATAACCTATGGAAGTGACTACATTGCATGGCTTTAAACCCTTTATTTCTGAAATATTATGGTGGAAATGGCAACATTTCAACCCATCAGAGAAAGTTTCCTGAGTGCAAAACCCATTCGAGCCATGCTATATTGGTTTGTTTGCGCTATTTAGGGGAAAATATTCTAACGAAAGGTGCCTCCACCACTGAGGTAGCAGCACGTGTGTGTGTCAGTAAAAAGGGTATTGCTTCTTACATGTTGCACTGGTAGTCCTGGAATGTTCATCATGTCCATGGTGCCACTGTGCATTTTACACAGCAATGGAATGCCAGGGAGACAGATGGCATAAGGGCGGAAAGCACAGGTGTTCACTGAAATGCTTGGGGTATATGGTGTGGGCGTCTGACGATGCCGACGAGAATAGAGCAGCTACTGTGGAATAAATATTGCCATGAATGGAGGCTGTGACATTTTTGTTTTTGCTTTTCTTCTTCAGGCCTCGTAATGTGCAAAGGTTTTTAAAAGCATTCAAAGTTGGTGTTGTGATGTGGAAGGGAGGCATGTGGGGTACCTATCCCTTTCTCAAAGGTGTGCTAGTCCACAGTGCTCTAGGTGTGGTTTGCTGAGGACATGTAGACAGGGGAGGTTTTATCTGTATAGAAAGTGTCTGTGTTTTCTGGTTTCACTATTAACTATTCCAAATCAGAGATATTCGTACTCACTTCAGCCACCCAGCAACCAGTAAGTGAGTTCCCTTTCCGCTGGTCGCCAGGTGGTATCAAATATCTAGGGGTCCAGGTGTCGCGGCCAAGCTCCTCCCTCTTGGAGGACAATTACACTGCTACAGCTCAGATCATAGACTCCAACATGACAAGATGGCGCAATCTCCCGCTTTCGTTAGCGGGCAAACTCTAATTGATAAAAATGCTAGTAGTCCCTAAGCTCCTTTACATCTTTGCTAATGTCCCGATTTGGCCTGGGAAGCACTATTTCAAAAAACTACACACCACATGCACCCAGTTTCTCTGGCACTCCGGCGCAGTTCGAAAAAAAGTGGCAACATATGACCCTCCCATACGACAGAGGGGGCTTCACCGCCCCGATCTCACACAATACTGGATTGCTGCACAGGCCCAGCACGCCACACACTGGTACAAGTTCCCGACAGCACCTTCCCATGTGAAACTTGAAAAATTAGCAGCTGAGGAAACCAATGTCATGTCCCTAATACTCCACCATGCATACTGCGTGGATACCCCGGCTGACCCTGTGGCTACTCCAATTATTGCATGGAATTGATTATTGCGTTCCCAGCCTGAGCACTGACCATATTACAAGTGGCTGCCCATTTGGCAATTCCCGGATCTCGCCCCAACACATGACAAACTACTTGCCCAACACTGGCAGGGCCTGAGATACCAGGCACTGACAGACCTATACCCTGAAGGCAAATTCATTACCCCCCAGACATGGCGCCCAGGCCACTCCGGTTCTGCACTAGAACTACTGCAGTACTTCAGGCTGAGAGCTGCAGTCCGTGACATGTGGCTTTCCTAACCGGACGAGCCTGCAGACTCCCCTGAGATCCCCTACATTGCTAACTCAGAAAATGGCAGGGGCATTGTATCTTGACTATACAAAATACTACAGGGAAAATCTGAGAATGCATCCCCTGGGCAGAGGAGCTGGGGCTTGAGATTACTGATGGTATGTGGAGGAGAATGTGCTCACACACCAGCAGGGTCTCCCTCAACTTTAGATTCTGCTGCATACAATATAAACTCCTCAACCGTTTATATGACACGCCACACAAGGTGGCAACATTTGCACGTAATCAGTCACACAGCTGCCCCAGATGCAGATCTGAAATGCAGACCTCATGCACATGTTCTGGTCCTGCAGTGCATTGAGCACGGTCTGGAGTGCTGTGACTGAGGCCCTCTCAGAAATAGTTGAGGCCACAGTGGATTTAGACCCGCTAGCTATTCTATTTGGGATATGGGACGAGATGATGTGAAAAGGATGTCTACATTTTTTAATGTGAGTGTCATGGTAGCTAGAAAATGCATTCTGCAGTGTTGCAAAAGTTGCACCCCCCCACCCCAAGTTTGAAATGTGGTTAAAAATGCTCACATGGGCACAGACATGCGAGGTGGAGTACATCGAATCCCTTCCGGCACATTCCCGCCCAAAAAATGTATGGACACACCTCCGCTGCTACCTTATTAACAAGGAGGACCCAGGGCCTGACTCTCCTCCTTGCCAGACATACAGAACTAGCACTGACTCTAAACCCGGTGTACGGGATTAGGCAGATAACTCACCCCACTGCTCATCTTCCAAATGCAATGTAAGAGCAAATAATGTGATTATGACTGCCTGTGTACTGTGTTGTGTACCTGCCACTACTTCTTGCTAATAAAGAAAAGGTTAAAAAAAGTGTCAGTGTTATGCCTCTGCAAGAGATAGGTGGGGATGAAACATCAAAGGGGTTATTAGAAAAAGTGTGGGTGTCAGTGCGCAGTGTCACTGCCCTCCTCCACATCATAGAAGGGCCCTGCTGCATGTTAGCTAGGTTTGTGCTATATATAAGCACTCGGTGAAAGGGCGAGTCGTCTCTGTTGTGCTACTGCAATTGTGCTGTGGATTATCGATAACGACAACATTTACGCTGTGAAAATCCTTAGAACATCTACTTGGAACACCCACTGAGATTAAGACTGCGAGGTGCGTGTGCCTTTAAGGGGGAGTCATCTGACTCCTGCAGCCGCCCTTATCAAGTCCGCCTCAACGCCCTTGCGGCGTAAGCCCTCGGTGAAAGGGCGAGTCGTCTCTGTTGTTCTGCTGCAATTGTGCTGTGGATTATCGATAACGACAACATTTACGCTGTGAAAATCCTTAGAACATCTACTTGGAACACCCACTGAGATTAAGACTGCGAGGTGCGTGTGCCTTTAAGGGGGAGTCAGCTGACTCCTGCAGCCGCCCTTATCAAGGCCGCCTCAACGCCCTTGCGGCGTAAGCCCTCGGTGAAAGGGAGAGTCGTCTCTGTTGTGCTGCTGCAATTGTGCTGTGGATTATCGATAACGACAACATTTACGCTGTGAGAATCCTTAGAACATCTACTTGGAACACCCACTGAGATTAAGACTGCGAGGTGTGTGTGCCTTTAAGGGGGAGTCAGCTGACTCCTGCAGCCGCCCTTATCAAGGCCGCCTCAACGCCCTTGCGGCGTAAGCCCTCGGTGAAAGGGCGAGTCGTCTCTGTTGTGCGTGGAGTGCGGACAGGCCAGCGGCTGCCGGCTGCAGGGAAGTGAGTCTGATTTGGTCGCAGCCCGCACCCATCAATCCTGCGAAAGTTGCTAGAATGAGTCGCAGAACTGAAATATCTGGGAAAAGTCCACTTAAGTGGCCGAAAACCCGAGCCCAACGCAAAAACTGGACTATGTTGTCGCCTTCACAGGAAGACACAGACGAACTGGCGCAGCTGGTTGACGTACTTGCAGATCAGGTAAGCTATCCAATAAGCACACCACCACCAAGTAGCCCGTTACAAATATATGGTTGTGACACATACGTGATGGATGACGAAAGTCCAAGTGTCACATTGCCAAAAGGAATCCATGAAAACTCAAAGGTAAATGCTATCCCGGTGACGTCAGCCCCGGTCACTATTCACAATTCTGCCCCATGCCCACACACACTGGTGAATGGTGTGAATTTAACTATTGCTCACGTGACTCAAACAGGAGAAGTCGATTATGACATATCTTACCCTCTTTGTGAGCATGGGTCCACTCGATCCTTCTGTCACGCTGGGTCTGTTGTAATTGGAAATACTCAAACAATGGAGGGGAAATGTGGAAATAGTGGCTATTGTAGCCAACTGACTCTTACTGGTAGTCCAAGTAGTGACGAGCATGGCAAAATTGCTATCATTGGACAACGCAAGGTCCCAACGTTAAAGACACTAGCTTGGTCCTGCTACAAAACCTTAACAGAGTTGAGTGGTATACAACAGGAAGATCCTGTTAACCAAACACAACGACAAGATCTTGGCACGCAATCCATGCACGTGATACAGCCAGACTCTCTCAGTATCACCTTATCTGCAGGACCGTTAAAGACCAGATCAGTCTACTATAGCACAATGGAAAGCCAAAGTGATAAAGCACATTCAAAACGGACACTCAACGACGATGCTTTAGTTTACTTAGATGAGGAGGTGTTTTTACCGTATTCAAATGTTCCAAGTACAGACACATCAGTGCCAAATAAGACGACAAATGTTGACGTCCACAGGCTCTTGACTACACCTCGAAAGCAGGACGTAACTGAAAATCGTTGCAATTCACTTGATGTAGTAAACAAACTTCTGTCTGACCTAACTCGAATTAATAAAGCACGTGCTCTGAAGTTCGACACAAACATGACGTCAACAATTACATCACAACTCACAGGAAACTCACACTTGGACAACTCCATATGTGAAGAACGGTCGTTATTCACCACTATTCAACGAATGGCGCTTACAAAACGAAGAAGAAGAGATGTAAGCAGTACAGAAAGCCTACGATGTTCTCAAAGAAAAAAATCGAAATGGGACAGCACTGTGAAGTGGTCATCGGCCTTCGCGGAAAGATTACCAAGGAACAGCAATTTAAACATTAACCTGGGCACACAAGATTCGACTCCCTACCCTGTATCCACTGACTCTTCAGTGGACGAACCTTATCTAAAGGAACGACCTCAGGCAAAGGGTCGCAGAACTAAATTGGCCACGCGTGAAAGGCGAGTCCGAGATCACAACAGGGTTCCCCCTGTAAAAAATACCAATTGGCTAAGTGATATTCAAGCAACCATTCTATCGTCCATGGCCATTTCCTTGGCCCCTTTCACAAAGCTATATGAACATTTAAATGAAAACACTAAAGATCTCTCAACATTGGTCGCTATTTTGAATACAAAAATAGTAGCCGTGGAATCAAATTGCGACCTGACAAAAGTTGCTCAACATGACCTAGCCCTTAAGCAAGATCACATGATGACTGCAATAACGGCTCAACTAAAAAACAATAACATGGACAAAAAACTCCTGGCAGAAGTGGCAAGGGAGGCGTTGAGTATCTTCAAACACAAACACACTACAGAGGTAGTGACGCAATCACGCTGCACAGGCAGTGCGGTTTGCCCCACTGAGCCAATGGATTTAGAGGCTTCAAGTAATTATGACATCTTAATAACCACGACGAACAAACCCATTACAGTACCTGACTACACGAGTGACAAAGATATGAATAAAACAAAGGCTACGACAATCACCTGCGAGCAAGTAGCCAAATCACTGGAAGCCCAAAGCCAGAGTACTGAATATAAAGACGCTAAATCCCAAAAGCCTACCGAAATCAGCTCGTTTGAGGAAGCACTGAGCGCTAGTAAGGCCGCGGACAATCCGGCTCTCGTAAACCCCCAGATTGCCTCAACGTCAGATGATCAGCATGTGGGTAGTCAACCACTTGACGAGAGGTGTGCAAAGAAAGACACAGCAGGGGCTTCTATCCGAGCCGCTCCTACATCACTTGCTGAGCCAAGGACACTGGCTATAGATGTACCTAGCTCTGGTCAAGCAGCCACTAACTCAGACACAGAGCACCCCACTGTATTTGACATCTTTAAGAATTTACAGGGCCAGAGACGTCAAACCCTGGCACCTTTGGCTGTCAACAAGCAGACGACAAAGAAAACAAAGAATCAATCTTCGAAAAAAACGAAACAGACCAACAACTCAAGAAAATTCTTGCGCAATTTGAAAACTGTAAACGTCACTGTGAACACAAATGACTGGAATGAGCGACCGCTTGCCTCATTGCAGAAAAACAAACCTGAGAATAACGTGGAGTCAACTGAAGAGCAGGCGGCTGAGTACCCCGAACAGATAAACTTGTCAACATATGACGACGACGCACTGTCCCAGGCTATCGAACTGTTGGAGACTGCAAAGTCTAATACAGAAATGGCAGAAGAAGAGTGTTTTTCAGATGATGGGAAGATCAAACAAGAGGAAGTGAAACCCCAAAATAATCAGCGCATCTGTATAATTACCGAAGAAGCAGACATCAGCACTGTAATGGCAGTGGCTCATTCACCTAGATTTCTAACAATGGAGGAAAAACGAAACAGGCTATCTAAATTCAGTACTGTACTAAACGCCACGAAAACCTCGCCACTTCTCTCGTCGAATAATCTGACTAATGGAGAGCATGCTGAATGTGTAGTGATCTCAGGAAATGCTATGAAGCTGCCTTATGAGAAATTACACATTGCCACCAACTCTTCTAAATTGACACCAAGCAGGAACACGAAGAGATATGTGGGTCCGCGAAAGAACGGGCAGAAAGTATCAGTGGACAAAACAGAACGGTTCAGTCTTCACAAAGTGACTTTGGAAAGAATCGAGAATGTGGACAACTTGATTCTAAACCGTCACAATGTGCTGTATTTGTTCCAACTAATTCCTAGCCTAAGAACGATTCATTCTGATGATTTAAAAATCATGGAATTTTGCGACGAAAAAAGGAACGACAAAGTGATTCTACATATGCAGTCAAAAATAATCTCCGAGATCATACTAGAAGCTAGTTCTATTTTACTATCACTGGGGTTTGACATTTATAGGACCTGTGACCAAGGTGATGAAGAAATGCCACAACCACAGTTGACTGTCCAAAGGTCTGCGTGTAACAAATCTACTCCTGAAATAATAAATGGTAAAGATAATTGCAAAGACGCACAGAAAAATATCCCTAAGATTAATGACAAGGAAGAAGTACGTCTTAAACAAGGTCGCCAAATACAAATAACAATTGATGGGTCATCTATTACTACGGGTGGCTCGGAGGTCAATCCAAAAAAGAACAACGAGAGGAACGAATGGGCTTTGATGGCGGCTGCCTTAAGCGGTAAGTCAAATCTATAATGCCAGGTGTCAGATAAAAAAGAGTTAATTAAACTGGGATCTTGAAATACAAGAGGTTTTAGTCACCTCTTTCACACACCCTGGACACAATACCTGGACCTGATCTGTTTACAGGAAACGTGGCTATCAGACACCCCCACCTTGCAAGATTTTGAAACTGTACTTAATCCCGCCATAAAACAAGCCAAAAGAAGACCAATGGCTGGTTTATTGATTGCGGCAAGAAAAGCGACGGGCCTGCGAATTGTCTCGGCAACTAATGTTTCACCATTCATTCAGACAGCTAAGGTTTCACTCCTAAACGGCACTAATAAAGAATCAGACGTTTTGAACATCATTAATATCTATTGGAATCATGCCATGACAGGAACGCTACACTTCATTGATCAAATAACAACTCTAACAGACGTCCTCTTTGAAGTTACAGAAACTCCAAATCTGATCATCTGCGGAGACTTTAACATAAACTGCTTAAAGCGTGAAGATCTGAAAGACGAAGGGAAAGTAGTAACCAATGTCTGCAAAAAAATAGCGACAAAATGGCGTCAGGAAATGGAAGCTAGAAGCATGTTTATGCTGAATGGAAACGTGACAGGTGACATCCCAGCGAGCGCAACATGGAGCAGACTAAATCAACAATCTGTTTTGGACTACATGTTTGTGTCAGAGGCCCTTCACCTACGAACAACTAGGTTTGAAGTTAAACCGATGGCCTATAGCGACCATGAGATGGTGGTAATGAATCTAAACGTATCACGTATGACACTGCCTGAGTATTGGCCATGGCCTGTATCAGTTCGCTCGTGCAGAATACGGCTTGAACTTGCAGACGCAGAGGTAAACAAAATCGTGTCCAATTTAAACTTAGCAGTCAATGAGGTCGAATACTGTCATCTACTGACCGACTTCACAGAACATAAACAAGGTCTGAAGAATAAAAAATTTAAACACAGACATAGCTTTGACCTAAAGATGCAACAGCGCAAAAGACTGATGCGTTACGACCTGCGAAACATAGTGGCCGTGGATAAAGACGCAATGGCCTTAAAGAAAAAAACAATCAAACAAACTTATAAGAACTGGTGCAAGTTTTACAAAGCAACTATGTTTCAGAATGACTCGGAGGCTATAATGAAAAACCTACGGAACAAAAATTCTGCGAACTTTTGGAAAACTATAAACAACAAATTTGCTCCGCAGGTCTCTATGCAGGCAAACCTTATCTCAGAAGAAACTTGGATTTCCTTCTATACCAACATGTTTAGTGCAAATGGGCCTGTGAAAGATGATGACCACTCAGATCTAGTGATCTGGGACTTCAAGTTTGATCGCCACGACATTTTAACCACAATAAAGCGAGCTAACGGATCGAGAGCACCAGGCCCTGATGGCCTCACGAACTATACCATCAAGCGCAATCCAGAGGCTTGGTCCGACTTCTGCATGACCCTGTTCCAAAGGGTAGCTGATAAGCGACTATCTCCAACATCGTGGAAAAGTGCCATAGTGGTGCCAATATTCAAAAAAGGCAACAGAGCCAACCCCGGGGACTATAGACCTATCGCCTTGCTAGACGTAATTGGTAAAATCTACGCGACTCAACTACAACAGATGCTGGTAAGGTGGGCAGGCGAAAGCAACCATATCGATCACAGACAAGCTGGGTTTGTGAAGGGCGTCAGGTGTGGTCTAAACTTGCTAATATTGAATCTGTTTAAGATGGAAGCAATAAGACTAAACACAAAAATACATCTAGCCCTCATAGACTTTACCCATGCTTTTGACAGCATTGATAGGGGAATTCTATGGAAAAAACTAAGAGCTTAGAATTGTCCTCAAAGTTTGGTCGAAGCAATCAAGGAATTGCACTCTAACACAAACATCAAAATAGGTCTGGACCGGCAGGGGACCCTATCAAAGCCCATAAAAACCTTTAAAGGCGTTAAACAAGGTTGTCCTCTGGCCGCAATAATCTTTAATTTGTTTTTGTCCGACGTAGGAGAAGCCTTTAGTGAAATCTCCTCTTTTCCACCAAAGATGAACGGCACTCATGTAAGTTGGCTTGTATACGCGGACAATCTTATACTCTTAGACATGACTTATATCGGTCTTCAACGAAAACTGGATGCCTTGGAAATATATGTGCGTCGAAACGGACTGGTGATTAACAAGCAAAAGTGTGAGACAATAACACTCCAAAATTTAAGAACTGTGAAGAAAAATCAAAGGAAATAAAATTGGTATATTGAAAAGACGAAGTTAAATACTGTCTGTGACACACGATATCTGGGCATGAGAATAAGTTCCAAACTAGATTATGCACCTTGGGCAGATGTAGCAAAATCAAAATGCAGACAATTAGCATGCCAAGCAGCAATCATTAATAGACAGTTTGGAAAATTTTCGTTAAAACCGACAATTGACTTCTATCGACAAAAAGCTATTCCAGCGATAATTTATGGGGCCGAAAACGCTCTAGGATGCTCCCACAAGCTCTGGAATACTCTAGAAAACATCTTTTGGGTAAGAGTGCTACACTTACCCCGGGGCACGCCAACAGTCTGTATTAGATATGAACTGGGGCTAATATCTATCCACGCCAGGGTGAGTTGGAACATTCTATGCCTTTTTAGGAAATGCTCAGTAAATACACCTGTGCTGCAGTACGAAATATTAAAAACAAAACAGGATCTCGGTTGTACCACCTTAGCACTGTGGAAAAAGTATTGTACTGAGATACTAGAACTGTATGACATTAAGCTAGCAACGTTATTGGAAAACCCGATGCTAGCGAAGAAAAAAGTATGGCGCACGGACTGGCACCTAACATGTGAACAAAGACGGAATATCAGAATGATGGCTGATGTCCCAGGAGAGGCCAGAGCGCACGGGAATTTGCAAGCTTATTTGATGCAATTTCCTAATGCGTTAGCTAGATCTACCTATCTAAGATTTAGATTAAACTTAATGGACACTAAAGAACACCGCTATGTATACAACTCTGCTACAGAGCTATTGTGTCGCTTTTGCAAAACCGGAAACGAGACGTTGAAACATCTCACGCTTTTCTGTTCTAACTTACGCACACTAAGAACTCGCATGTTTGGTCCGGTGTTCGCAAAAGTACAGACACGGTGTGCGGATGATTGGTGGAAAGGGATGTTCGAAGGATCTAACCGTCCACTGATGTTTGCTCTAATAACATTTCTCGACGAACTGAATAAACGTCTAAAAGCAGACTTGGAAACAGCAGTCTCGGAATCCCATATTCAATGACACTCCAAGGAGGTATCACTCTCACTTTCTGCGTAATGATGATAACTCGCAACAGTAAAAAGACTGATCAAAGGAGATTCGTAGATATATGGAGGGGGTTCAACTCGAGGTCAGCTGTTGCTTGAGTGTCGCTTCTTTGGTCTCTCTGGTTTGTTGTTCTCTTTTTAAAGGTTTGTATAAACCGTATAAAAATAAAAAAATAAATAAAAAAAATATATATATTGGGGCAGATTCTCCCAAAAATAGCTAAAGTAAACAGGCTCAGACTGGCCTATAGGGCTATAGGCCCATGGGCGAACCAAAAATGCAAAATGCTGGTGTGGCCCATGTTTTTTGGTCAAAGTGGGCCACTTTTCTGGCCAATGTGGGCCAACTTGATGAGTTACTTGACTATGTGGCTAATAGTTTTGACCAGTGTTGCTGAATAAATTATCTTGAAAATGCACAATTTGTATCACATTTTATTAAAAAAAACTCCCCCTTGGATACTATCCAAACAGTGTCAAAAGGAATGAATAGCCATTTGCAACGGTGGGCCACTTTGTTATTGGTGCCCAAGACAATTGTATTACACTTTCCGACCCTGCAAATGAAAGGCACACAGAGAATGTGCTTGTTTCATTTGCGCTATTTTTAGAAATGGGCAGGTCACTTTATTCTCATAGGTGAACTGCGAATTTTAGGAGGTGCTGGACAGTAGGGTAAAGATGCGCTGTCCACCCCCTTTGCATGCATTAGCCCCAGTCATAGAAGTGTACCAAAAAAGAAGTGGAACTGTGACTCCGGCGGGGGACAGAGTAGGAAGGAAGGGAGCAGCGTGCAACACATTTTTCAAGGGTTGCAGTCATGCTGGTTGACAGCCAATTGAGTTGAAACAGATTTCAGTTTTTGCTGTTACTGATATCCGGTGGTAAAGTGGAGAAGTGGGCTTTAACTCCACAAAGAACAGTTCCGAAACGGTGAAAATGGTTGCAAAATGTAGTGGTGCTGTTAACGGAAAAAAAAAGCAGTGGAACACTGCTGCCGACCGTTCCTGCTCACTTCGACGACTGATTATACCCGACAATAATGTACGACAGGCTCCCAGCAACCACGTGGTTGCTGGGAGCGCATTTCGCCGAGACCTGCCATTAAAGGTCCGTTTCAGTGAAATGACAAAAACAAGACAAACAATCATTTCCATCTCCATTTGGGAGATGGAATTGCTAGTGTGACAGCCGTGCCCGCAGCTGTCACACTTCCAAATGAAAAATGACCCTGCCATTGTTTGCGCCTCTCCTCACTTGCGCCAAAAAAGGTTTTGTGAATCTGGCCCATTGTGCTTACGTACATGCCTATTTCGGTAGTATCCAACTTTTCTCCTTGAGATCCGTAATCATGCCAAGCATCATTCTGCAACCTGCGGCTCTCCAGATGTTTTGGACTAGGGTTCCCATGGCCCCTCACCATTGACTATGCTGCATAGGGCTGATGGCAGTTGTAGTCCAGAAACCTCTTGAGAGTTAAAGGTTGCACATCCCTATCTGTCCTTTGGAGATGGGCATGTGGTTTGAGGAGTCCATTTGTGGGGGATGAGGTGGTGAAGAGGACTTGGGAATAGCAGACATTGAGAGATAATCGCCCCAGTCCAGTGAAACCTTGAACCTGGGGGACTCCTCTTTCACAGGAGGAAGTAGCTGGTCATGTCCAGGGGTGGACTGGGAACCAAAGGAGGCCCTGGAAATAATTTTAAAGTGGCCCCATATGACACATTTTCAGCAAGCCAACCCTTTACCTATGGGAACATTTGGAAATGCCACACAAAACAGGCCCAGAGTGCCGAGGCCTACCGGGAAATCTCCAGAGTTCCCTATTGGCCAGTCCAGCCCTGGTAAACTAATGGTAGAACGCTGTCCAGTAGCACCATGTACAAGTCTCAGTGACCTATACAAACGAACCAATAAAACTGACCGAAAACAAATCATATAACAATATTATCGAACAAATAAAGCCTTCATATTAATGAACAGTTTCATGGAAAAGACATCACAATGTAGGGGCCCTCTCC